>NC_067402.1:90019347-90350597 GCF_016432865.1 Antechinus flavipes
TTTGCCTTTCTCTTTCTAAATCTGATACTTACTAGCTATGAAACATTGGGCAAATCACCTGATCTTCTTTTATAGCAATAGTAATATTGACTCTACCCTTCTCATTGGGTATTGAGCTATTGCTAATAATATACTTTATAAACTATGAAACAGATATATAAAAATATATTATTTCTTAGGTATTTCATCTCAACTTCTCCCTTTTAATAAAGCTAAACAGTTAGTGCTTACTTTACTCTGCATCTCTTTATACACCTTTTCCCATGTTCCTCTGATTTGTTGTTTCTAACAGCCCAATAATATTTCCTTATATTTTGTTCAGCCATTTTCTAGTCATTAGGTATCTAATCCAGCTTTTTGCTATACCATACTACTTTTTCTTCTGTCAAACAGGAAATGATCAGATGTAATTTCCAGTGAATCATACAAATGCTAGTTATATTATTATAAAACATATCAACCTCACATTTGTATCATACTTTATAGTTTTTAAAGTTCTCTAAACAGTGAGTTGAACATAGTAGGTCTTCTATTAAATTTTGTTGATTTGAATTTAAGTAAGATCTTAAAGGGTGGGGAGGTGGTAAGGAGGATTCCAGCAAAGTTTTGTAGTGTCTTTGTAGAATGCAAGGTTGACCAGTTAGCCTGGTGCTAATTTGGTCTATAGGGCAGTAGTTCTACCTGTGGCTGATTTGAGTAAAAAGATCTTTTGCCAGTAAATCAAAGCTATAAGGCACCTGAAGATTTTTAACCATGAAATGAAGGATTAGTTCTGAAAGTAAATTGGTCTAGCAAGTCCAGTATAGGACTAAGTAGGTACATGGGTTCAGGATTTAAACAAAGAAGAACTTAGCGCAAATTCTTGCATAGCTTCTTATTTTTGACCTTAGACAAATCAATTGACAAATTAGTCCTGATTTCTTATTTCTTAAATGAGACATTTGGACTAAGTGAGCTGTACATTTCTTTTTGGCTCTAACATGCCATGCCTGAAATATTTTTGATATAATGGAAAAAACACTGGACTTGGGTCCAAACTCTGATTTGGTCTGAAGATTGAGATTTTTTTAGTTCTAGCTTTGATATGTTGCATAGGCTGTGTCACCCAGGTTTAGAATGCCCTCCTACTTCATCTCTGCTTCCAGAAATCTATTACTAGTTCAGGCATGAACCATCAGCTTAAGAGAAGCTTTTTCTAATTCCTTCTAGTTAGTGGTACTGTTTGCCTCCTTATTTAGGTTTGGGCTTATTCATGTAATGTAATCCCCTCAGTAGAATCTAAACTCCTTGAGGACAGAGATTGTGTTTGTCTTTGTGTCCCTCAGAACTTAGCACAGGGCCTAGCACATAGTAAATATTTATTGAGTGTTCACTGAAGTGGATTGAATAATAATCCTGTCAAAAAAAGAAAATAAGGTTAGTCTGTTATGACCTGCATTTAATGAAGGCATTCTGCCCTTTTGTGATCGCTGCTGCCTTTTCTAGATATTCTCTGACTTTCCCTTTAATGCTATGTCTTATCTTAAGTAGTCAAGCTTGCCTGCTGGTAAATTGAATTATATTATCTTCCATTTTTCCTGCCATCTTGTTTACCCTCAGTTATATTTTTCTCTTTTTCCCTTTTCCCCTTTCTTTCCTCCCTACTATTTTGTTACTGATCACCCTCTCCCTCAAATAGCTCTCCCCTTTTGCAGCCCCTTCCCCTTTCTTATATCTTTCCCTTTCTACTTCTGTTATCCCTTCTGTTAGCCTCTCTCCTTTCCCCTTTCCCCTCCTACTTCCCCTAGGCTGAGACAGGCTTCTCTATGAAGCTAAATGTGTCTGATATTTTCTCTTTGAGCCAAATCTGATGAGAGTAAGATTCGCACAATGCTCATCCCCATCCCCTCTTTCCCTCTATTGTAATAGGTCTTATTTTTGCCTCTTCATGAGATTTAATTTATCCCATTTTAACTCCATTTTCCTCTTCTTCCAGTAGAATCACCTTTCCTTCTCTAGTTTTTTTTTTAATTATCACAATAAAATTAAATAATACCTGTACCCTCTAAGCATACCCATAACAGAAATACACATCCATATCATCTTCCCATATAGGGATATAAGCTTTTTAACTTTTTAAAAGAAAGTTATTTTTTCTTTCCTTTTTTACCTTTTTATGTTTCTCTTGAGTTTTGTATTTGAAGACCAGATTTTCTATTCAGTTCTGATATTTTCATCATAAATAGATGAAATTCACCTTCTTCAATGAATGTCCATCTTTTTCCTTGAAAGATGATGCTCATTTTTGTTGGATAGTTGATTCTTAGCTGCAATCCAAATTCCTTTGCTTTCCAGAATATCAGATTCCATGCCCTTCGATCCTTTAAAGTGGAAGCTGCTAGTCCTGGGTAATCCTGATTGTGGCTCCTTAATATTTGAATTGTTTCCTTCTGGCTGCTTGTAATATATTCTCCTTGATTTGATAATTCCAAACTTTAGTTATGATATTCCAGTACCTTATCTTTTAACTGGACCACTCATCTGCTCCACTTCATTTCTGACAACTTTTGTCCTTTTTTGGATTTTTATGGTATAATATTGAAAAGAGGAATTGCTATAAAAGTAATTCATGTGATTTTTAAAAATTTCTACTCTCTTCTTTCATATTCAAATCATTTTTGAAGAATCTACCTAGACTTTAAATATGAATGTAAAACAAAAAAGAATGAAATATTGGATAAGAAAATAAATTCTCATAATCCATTGCTTACAAAAAACACAAAGACAGTAACAGAATAAAAATGAGGGACTGGGGAAAATGTATTATGCATTAGGTGAATTTAAAAAATCAGGAGTTACAATTATGTTATCAGACAAAGCAAAAACAAGAATTAAAAGAAAATAAAAAGGGATAAACAAGAAAATTGAATTACAGTGAAAGGAATTATAGATAGTAAACCAAACCTATATGCTCCAAATGCCTTAGTATGCGAATTCGTAAAGGAGCTGTTGACTAAGATAAAAGAAGACACAGATAGTAAAGTAATAATGGCAGATGATTTTGATGTCCCTCTTTTGGTTTTGCCTATGCCTAACAGAAAGGTAAGCAAAAGGGAAAAGATTGGATTTAAGAAATTGTGAAAAATACCAGAACTAAAAGGCTTAGGGCATCTTCTATTATCAAATCAGATCACCGATTTCTCAGTGATTATAGAAAAATTAATCATGAATTAGGGAACATTTTACAAATATAAAAAAGGCAAAAATAATTCTTTAAGATCTCATATAGATTACAACATAATAAAACTAATTTTAATTTAGGAACCACAAACAGGAGATATAGACCTAAATGTAGTTTTAACAATGAAATCTTAAATAACTGAGTCAATGAACCAATTAGAGAAACAATAATTATATAAAAGAAAATTATAATGGTAAAACAACATACTAAAATGATAGTTAATGACCCTACCTAGAGTTCAGGAGACAATTAGTAAAAGACTAGATAATACAGGCAAAGAAATTGACCTAGTGAGCTTGCTTTCATTAATGTTAAACAGAAAAGAATGTTTGAGTTAGTGCCAACTTTACAAGTAGTAGGATTGTTAACGAATTTTTTTGTGTCATAATGATTTTTGCTTCTTGACACAATTTTAATTTCTGTCATAGATACATAGAAAGTTGATCTCACACTCTTGAAGACCTGGCTTCAAAATCTGCCTGTGGCACATATAAACAGACGATCACTTAATCTCAGATATCTGAGGCAATTTTAAAATTTTGATTTATTTGTTTATAACCACTAAAACTTAAATGTATAGTATATTCAAGAAAATAAGGACTGAGCATGTGGTTTCATTGTTATAAAGTACAGTAATTAAATTATCTCCTATATTGTACTTCAACAGTTTTTCCTTAACTTATAGTTCCACACTGTTTTCCTTTTTTGTTGGTTTTTTTTTTTTTTTTAGCAGTGAACATTTTTTATTAAAGCTTTTTATTTTCAAAACATAGGCATGGATATTTTTCAACACTGACCCTTGCAAAACCTTGTGTTCCAAATTTTCCTCCCCCCTTCTTCCACCCTCTCCTATAAATGGCAGATAATCCAATTTATGTTAAACATGGTAAAAAAAAATGTTAAATCCAATATATGTATACATATTTATAATTATCTTGCTGCACAAGAAAAATCAGATCAAAAAGGGAAAAAAATGAGAAAACAAAATGCAAGCAAGCAACAACAAAAAGAATAAAAATGCTATGTTGTGATCCACATTCAGTTCCCATGGGCCTCTCTCTGGTTGTAGATGGTTCTCTTCATCACAAGATCACTGGAACTGGACTAAATCATTTCATTGTTGAAAAGAGCCACGTTCATCAGAATTGATCATCATATAATCTTGTTGCTGTGTACAATGATCTCCTGGTTCTTCTCATTTCACTTAGCATCTCTCCATGTAAGTTTCTCCAGGCCTCCCTGAAATCCTCTTTCTGGTTATTTCTTATAGAACAATAATATTCTACAACATTCATATACCATAACTTATTCAGCCATTCTCTAACTGATGGGCATCCACTCAGTTTCCAGTTTTTTGCCACTACAAAAAGGACTGCAAACTATTTTTGTACATGTGGGTCCCTTTCTGAGGCAATTTTTAAAGACAAAATTGCTTAGTTCTAACAAAGGGAAAGTAAAGTGGGAAACTAGAAAAAAATTTTTAAGAAATTAAAGAAAGAAGAGAATAGCTTCATTTCTCAAATACATAGGGAACTGAGCTAAATTTATAAAAGTAAGAATCATTGCACAGTTGATAAGCAATCAAAAGATATAAACAAATAGTTTTCAGAAAAAGAAATGAAAACCAGGTATAGTCAAATAAAAAAAATGATCTAAAATACTAATATTTACAAAAATGCAAATTAAAACAACTCAGAGGTACCACCTCATTCCTATAATATTGGTTACCATGACAAAAAAGGAAAATTACATGCTGAAAGGGATATTAAAAATTGGGATACTAATACACTGTTGGTGGAGTTGTGAATTGGTTCAACTACTTTGGAGAACAATTTGAAACTATCCCCAAAGAGCAATAAAACTGTGCATACCCTCAGTGTGACCACAACTGAATCTATGTCCCAAAGAGAGCAAAGAAAAAGAATATGTACAAAAATACTTGTGACAGTTTGTTTTGTGGTAACTTAAGAATTGGACGTTGAAAAACGCCCATCTGTTGAGGAATGACTGAAAGAGTTCTATATGATTGTAATGAATACTATTGTGCTGTAAGAAGTAATTAAAAGGATAGTTTTAGGGGGGGGAAATGGGAAAACATATATGAATTGATAAAGTGAAGTGAGCAGAACCAGGAGTACATTGTATAGAGGAATAGCAACATTGTGATGATAATCAATTATGAAAGACTTACCCTTCTCTAATCAACACAATGATCTATGACAATTGTAGAAGATTTATAAGGAAAAATGCTACTTCCTTCCAGAGATGAGAACTTGTGAATTCTGCAAATTGAAGCATTTTTTCCACTTTCATTATTTTCATGGTTTTTTTCTGCAACATGATTAATGTAGTATGTTTTCTATTACTTCCCATGCATAACGAATATCATATTGCTTGCCCTAAATGGAGGAAGAGAATTTGGAAGTCAAACTGAAAATTAAACACAAATAAATGAATATTCTTTTTTTTAAACTCAATAACCCTAAATTGCTGAACAGTTGATATTCCTCATTGGTAGAGTGCTGTTCCCTCCACTAATGAGATCAAAGGTCTGGGCCAAAGCAAAATACAAACTCAGTCAGATCTGGGACTAAGATAATGAGTGTGTACAAGTACTTTGTTTCAGACCTGTGATTTTAATCTACCAATGCAAATCAGAACCTGTTGTATAGTTTATGGTGTTCTATAGTTGCCTAGGCCGCTAAGAGTTTAAGTGACTTGAATACTTCTTTATTACAAAGAAAAACAATTAAAGGTAACCTGGGTCAGGCTTTGTCCAAAGACTTGATTGAACCCATTTCTTGATTCCAAAGATTGATTGTTTGCCATAAGATATCTCTCCTCTGTAAGAGATGTTTGGGAAGGAAAGGAATAATAATATAGCAGAAATAATGCAAGAATGACAGCAGATAAGTTTAATTTAATTTTACAAAGCAAACTTGTATTTAGATTTGTGTGTGTGTGTGTGTGATTACTGCCATTTCTTTCTCATCTGTGCCTATTAACAAGGATAATTTTTATAATTATTCTTTAAACCTTGTCAGCTTGATTTCACCTCAACCAGAAGTCCTTCAGCAGAATTGATAACAAGCCATCTTTTTACTCACTTGCTTCCTGAAAAACAGGTATATGAAAAGTAGCAGACTTATTTTTCTTCCATTTCTTTCTGTCTTTAAATTTTAATTTAAATTTAATTTTTAAAATTTTAATTAAATTTTTAAAAAATAAATTTTAATTATTTAAATAATTAAATTTTTAATTATAATTTTAAATTTTAAAAAATTCAATGATTCAAATCTCATGATTAGTTATTGATGTTTATGGTAGTTGCTAACCATGAGACAGACTATATCTGCCTCTTGGTTTGCTGAGGTTGAAGGTACAGGAAAATAAAATCATTATCTTCATAAGTTTGAAGAAATATAACTTTTTTTCCTCCTTTCTTTTTTAACTAAGAGCTATTTAGCTATTATCTAAGGAGTTAAGTGCATACTCAGAATATGTTTGATGTATTCTATCCTACAGGCATATCCATAGAGTAAATGTTGATTATAGGAGGAATAAATTTGTCCATCTGATAACAAAGAATTCTCTACATACTTAACATTGGAAGCACTGCCACCACAATTTACCTGAATCACAAACCATTGCATGCTGCCGACTATACTAAAGAGGAGTTCCAGCCCTCTTTTTTTCTGGTTATTGTTGGCCTTGAAACTCAGTGAGCAGCTTCCAACAATTCTAGGGAAATAGGCTTGTCAATTTCAAGTTCCCTGTGGGCAGGACATCAAACTTTCAGCCGTAGTGGATGAAGCACAACATTCTTTGTTTCTCTTAAATATTCTTAATTTAATGTAATATGCCAAATTTACTAGAATGAAGTTATAAATAATATTTTGTGGGTTTATGCCTTTATTTTGAGATTAATCTCTTCTGTGCTAAATCTGATTGCCTTTTCTCAATCCTCATCTTTTTAATGCTTCAACTGTTGACATTGTTGACCAACCCCTTCTCTTGCGTAATCTTTCCTCCTTTGCCTTCAGTAACATTGTTCATAGGATTTTCAAACTAGATTTTGGAAAGAGCCTCAAAAAACTGTCTAGCCCACCCCATTCATTTTACAGATGAACATGCTGAAATTCCCCAAGAGTTTATGTCAGAGACAAGATTTTAATTCCAGAACCAGTGATCTTTCCACTCTACCACTACCTAACTACTTATACTCACTTGCCTTTTTTGTTTCATCTTTCATGAGGCTTCTGAGTATAGAAGCCCCCAAGGCTTTGTACTGAATCCTCTTCTCTTCTTTTTCTATAGTTTGTCTCTTAGAAATCTCGTTTACTTCCATAGGTTCCATTATCTTATCAGTGCTCAAAAGTATACGTCCTAACGCACAATTTGCCTGTGATCTGGGCTATTATAATGATTTCCTACCTAGTCTTTCTATTTCCATTCTCTTTCTTCTTCAGTATACACTTGCTTAATTGCCAGAATCTTCCCAATGCAGAGATCTGATAATTTCATGGAGCCTTGCTGAAAAATTTTCAGGAATACTAGTGTTGTTCCTCTGCCTCTAGGATAAGATTCAAATTCCTCAAGACCAACATCAAATAGCATAAAATATAGTACCAGTCTTGGCAGTAAGAGCTAATAATTAATTTTTTAAAGTTTCCACGTTTTGTACCCTGCTAAAAGAACTGGTTAATGCATTTAAAATATTACTTGAAGCTATTTTCATGTATATGAAATAGTAATAGTAGAATTAAAACTGTGAGATAAGAATGGAGGAAAAGGAATCACAGCTTCTTGTGTTTGCCAGTGTTGGCAAACAAATAATAGGTTACATATTTCATTAACAAAGTAGTTAATTAAGGCTGCAAAACTTCTAAGATGCAAGAATAAAATTATCTTCCATTTTAAGATGCTAAATGAAAATGGTATATTTCTAAACCTCAGTAAAACTATTCTCATGACAAAGAATAGCTCTTTATATTGAACTGTATGGTCTGATTTAATCCCCATTACAAATCAAGGACTCTTAAGTATGGTTGCCCCTATTTCACATAAGAGAAATCTGGAACTCAGAAATTAAATGGCATATCCATGTCCCACTCTGGGAAGTTACATAAAGTTAACTGAGAGGGGATTCGAATTCAGATTGCTACTGTTCCAAGTCCAGTACTCCTTTTACAATCAGTTTTATATTTTATCAGTTAGGTGTCTCTAAAATGAATGCCCATTTTTTTGGTTCTCTTTTTGTTATAGTACATCACCATCAATTATTTATTGAGGATTTCCTAGTTGAATAGCATCAAAGTTGAAGTCATAGGACTTAGAGGACTTGTAAGATTTATACCACATCCTTAAGAAAACTTATCTAGCAGGAATATATAGAATTCACATATATAAGATATTTTATTTAATATTTATTGAGTATCTATTCTGTGCAAAACACAGTATTTGGTACTAGAGAAGACATAAAGTTCAGATAGAACCTAATCCCAGCCCTCATGGAATTACAGTGTAGCAGGAAGATATAATACATATACATGTATACAAACTTACTCATATTAGTATATAACAGAAGTACATGCAGAATGTAAGTGAAGTTTAAGGGAAGAAGATAAGGCAAACAAAAGGAATATGAAAGAACAAAGATCAGTGTAACCAGATGATTAGAACTGATAAAATTCCATGATGTGGAAGAAAAATAGTTACAATTAAGAGAAATCTGTTTTTAGCAAACATAAACCAAATCATTAGAATTGATAAAATTCTATGGCCTGAAAGAAAAATAGCCACAATAAAATAAAATCTGTTTTAGCAAGGGAAAAAATATTTCTGGTTTCTGGCTTCTACTTTACTGGTCTTCTTCATGCATGTAATTTAATAGTGGATCTGAATGAGAAAGCCAAGAAAATTGTCTTGTCTTAGTGTTGGACCCCAAGTTTCTCTAAACATTACATAGCACTTAAGTTGCTTCTGTGTGATGGAGTTGCCAACTACTAGAACAATCATATATACCTTTTCCTCATTGAAATATTATTTCACCTGGACTTAATTTTTCAGTGTTTACCATTTAGGAATGTTATAAGTTCTTATGCCAGATGTATTTTTAAGCATTATTAGACAATATTACTGGCTCTTCTTTCTTTCTGAAGTGACTTGCTCAGAGTCATACTGCTCCTAAGTGTCGGTTGTCTGAGGCTGAATCTGAACTCAGGTTTTCCTGACTCCAGGACTGGTGCTTTGTCCTCTGGGCCATCTACCTGCCATTTTTTCCCTTCTTTCAAAAGACTCACTATAGCCCTTTCTACCAGTCAGATTGAATTCTGGCCTGGGATTCATTATGGCTTAATTCCTCCCTGAACCCTCACACACAGTGAGCCCCAGGGTCTAAGTCTTACTGGACTACAGAAGGGACTCTCCTTTCCTCTGATTGGAGGCTCAGCAATCAATAGAGATATTTCATAGGATCTGCTTGGGCAGCTAAGTTACAGAGGATAGACTTACAGTCACTTAACTATGTTTGCCTCAGTTTCCTCATCTGTAAAATGACCTGGAGAAGGAAATGATCAATTACTCTACTATCTCTGCCAAGAAAACTCCAAATGGGATCATAAGGAGTAGGATACGACTGAACAATAAGAATAGGATCTGCTTGGGATCTTTTGCTTGTTCAGCAATGTTCCTATCTGATATCTTTATATCTCTATAACTTCAACAAGCTTTCATGATGGAAATCAGAGTTACAGATTTCTAGCAGAAAAGGACCTGTGTCACGGTCTTTCCATAAAATCTAGAGGACCAGATATGCCTGCTGTTTAACCCAATACAGTTAGGCTTCTAAACAAGATTGGAATGTCTATGCTAATTGGAATGTGCCATTGCACCAGTGACTCCTTCCTCTGGCATGTGCAGTAAATTCTGGAAAAAGTCATTTTGTATTGGAAGTACCAGCAGCTTCTTTATAAGACTGAGGAAGGAGATTCTAGTTTGTACTTTGCTATCATAACCTTTCAGTGATCATATTAACAAGGTCCCTACGTCAGGGCCAAAACTGTGTCATCATCATGAATTTTCTAATTACAAATCAGACACAAGAGAATCCAGTGTTTTAAGTAATGGGGCAGGATTGAGAAAATTTGTATATATTCTCCACAAAGGTCACACTGTAGGGGAAAAAAAAAAACAAAACAACTTTGATGTGGCAGAGGAAACCTGAAATTCAAGGCTGTAAATGGAAAGATGAGAAAAGATTCAGAATAACTGCTTCAGTCCAGTCTTTTTTGAAAGTAGTATACCCCCTTCATCTCCCAAGCAAGAATCCAGAGGCTGGTGTATTCATTAATCTATTTCCTTAATTGGCCAAGATATCAGTAGCATGTATTCTGGAATCATAAGTGTAGGGACAAGTGCTCACAGATATCTCCAGAAATCTGACTCAACGTTTTCAGCATTGAGTGCTGCAAAGGTACCCAAAAGCCATTACCAGTGGAACATCATCAGCTCGAGACTTTCACAAGTGCAGAGGATCCAAAAGCCCTCAAACTATCAAAGTGAACTTTTCTCTGATAGAGGGAAAGAAACAGCTCCAAGAACTCCTAATTTTAAATTGAAAGAGGTAATTGTGTTGGCTCCCAGAGGATGAAAGAGCCCATTTTTTCGTATGGGCAAAGAGATGGTATCAGACTTACTTTGTTTGCTTCCCATCTATCTTTCACTTGACTGACATGAGAAAGACGTCACACATTCATAATCCTACTTGGACTAGATTATGCCTGGAAAGATGGTGACTAACTCTTGAAATATTTGTAACATTTCTTGAATCTTTCTATTAAGACTGTCCACAGTGAATCTGAGTAGTTTCTCCTAATATAGTTGAACACAACAAAGGACCAACCTGTAGAAATAGGGTGGAGTAGCTAAGAAGAATAATTAAACTTATGTAGACTTTGTTTTGGATATTTATCCAAGTTTTTTTAAAAAAATGCTTGACTCAACTCTGCATAATCTAATTGATATATAGGTCTTTTCCTATCTTTTTGTCCATCCTACTTCTTTTTTATTAGACTATATATACTGTGAGAAACTGATTGTAAAATGAAATGAAAGGATATTTGCATGTCTTGACAGTTAATTTCAACAGTATTTTGCTGATGTAGCTAAAAGGAATTTTCTTCTAATAATAAATCCCATATAACACATGGTTTTACAAGTCTTTATCCAGTATATTTATTGTCCTTTTGATAAGTAGTTTATGGACAATAACTGCATTTGGACATTGTAAAGAAACTCCCAGGCTTTGTGTATTCAGATGTTCCTGATGTATTTACACCAACCTAATCCTGCAGGAAGCAAATGCTTCAGCTAAAAAGCTTCTCTACAAATCTCACTATTCAATGCCATTTCAATTCTGATTACATCAGACAGAACCTTGAGTGGGTTCTCAACTCTTATTAACACTATATAATTTACTCCCTAATTGAGGGCTTGTCTTTATTTACCTTGGATATCATGTGTAACATGCTTGGATATCTGAACTGGCAAAATAATTTTTTAAGTTTCATAAATTAAATTTATAGTGCTTTCCTGACTTTTAGTGCCTATGCTGGTTGATAGATGCAAACACTAAGGTTCATCAATACTTTGTGCAAGTAAATTTCTACCCTAAGTTAACTGGTAATTTCATCCCTATAAATTATGGATCTAATAGCCTAGAAGTACTCTAGAACTTTTTTTAAAGTTGTGCATGTGTGAGGGGCAGTAAAGTGGCACGATGACTAGAGCACAGGACCTAGAGTCAGGAGAATCTGAGTTCAAATGCGGCCTCTGATACTTCTTAGCTATGTGACTCTGGACTAGTCACTTAATCCCTTAATTGCCTTAAAAACTGCCTTAAAAAAAAAGTTGTATATGTGTGAAGAGGCTTTGGATATCATACCTCAGCTTTTTAGCTGAAGCATTTACTTTCTGCAGGACTGGTTTGGTAGAAATGTGCTGGGATCCTTAGTCTAATCTTATTTAATAGATCAGAAAAAGTGATTGTTTATAATTATTTGGTCAAATTCCTGTGGAAAAACCCTGACAAAAACTGAGATCTCCTGACTTTAAGGCCAATGTTTTTTTTAAAACAAGACATTTCACCTCCAATCTATAGGTCTTTACTGATAGAGGAGTTGCCTCAGAAGCTGTCTAATTGTTCCTCTTACTCTTAAAAAAATCCTGTGATCTTATTATGAATTATAAAATCTTTTTAAAAATCACAGTATTTTCAAAAAACACATTTAACTTTTCTTTTTTATAATGAACTTGATTACCAATATATATTTCAATTTATTAAGAACAAAGGAGAGGATTTACTATGAAACCATGAATTTCTGTTATGTACAGTTCATTATTTAAAAGTATATTTTAAGTGCTTTACTGGTTCTTTCTTTTTTGTATCTTTATCACAGCCCACTAATTCCCCCATCACCACAGACATGCAACATAGAAATCCAATCTTATAATTAATCAATATACTGAAGCAAAACAAAAAGACAAGTGTGAAAATGAATTTAATTTTTATTAATAACCTGTTATGTAACCTTAAATTAGTTACCTGTTTGGAAACAAAAAAAAGAAAAAAAGAAAATTCTCCCTTTGCCTATATGCATTCGTTTATTATTATTTACAAGTATGATGTATAATAAACATTTGCTTTATACAAATAGAAAAAATTTTGTATGCTATCTCTATTGTAAGCTTCTATTTTAATGAGTTTTGGCTACAGTACAGCAAGTCATACATTGTTTGCAGTCATATAATCCATTCCTCACATCCGGAGTACACTCCTACCCCATCTCTTTACCTCTTAAAATCTCCAGTTTTCTTCATGATTCAACTCGGGTACTTCTTTCTAAGACTTCAATGACATATTACCAACTGTTAATGTTTCCTCCTCCAATTTTCCTCATACTATGCTAATCTGTGTCATATGTAATATCGTAGGAGAATCAATTAACAGGGATTTATTAAATAGATACTCTGTACTAAGCATTGTGATACTGTCACAATAGAATGTAAATTTTTAAGACTAGGACTCAAATTTAAGTTTTTATTTTTGTATCATCCGAGGCAACATGATGTTCTAGAGAGAGAGCACAGATGTCTAAGGCCCAGAAACCTTGGGTTCAAATCCTGACACAAACTGGATGTGTGACCCTAGACAAGTCACTAACTTCTCAATCTTCTAGGCAATTCTCTAAAACCAGCTGCACAGAAAATGAGCACTGGCATTGATGGATTGAGTTTTATTATCTTAGAATTCCCAGTACCAATGTAATTACAGGTCCAAAATATATTCCTGTCTGTAACACCTTCATTTTCCTTTCTGTCCTTCCTTTTCCCTCTTCCAAAGGATAAGTAACTTCTTATAACAAATAATTTAAAATAGAATGAGTTCAGCAAAATCAACTCATATCAACTAAGTCCTATATTATATTCAGCATTCCATATTTCTAGTTCCCCTCCTATGCAAATAAGAGAAAGAGGAATACTCATATCTCCCTATTTTATAAGGAAGGAATTTTTTAAAATAAAATTTTATTGATCCCTTTTGTTTTTATATTATCTACATTTTTCAAAGTACTTCCCCTCCCAATCCCTTCCAGAAAGACATTCTTTGTGACAAAAAAGAAAAAAAATCACAAAACTAACAACCCATTAAAAAAATCTGATATATGCAGTATTTCACACATGTAGGGCCCTACCTTCACAAATAAAGTGGGCGGAGTTATCTTTTCATATATTTTCTTTGGGGCCAATTATGGTCACTATAATTTAATAGCTTTCAGTTTCACTTGTCTTGTCATTCATTTACGTTGTTGTCATTTATTGTTTTCTGATTTTACTTATTTCACTTGAGTTATAGTCAGCTAGAATTTATTAAACATCTATTATGTGCTGAGCACTGTCAAGCAGTCCCTATTCTTCAGCTACTCTTCAGGTACTTACATTGTAAGGGGAAGACAACATTCAAACACCTTTGTACAAACAAGATAGGACAAGATGAATTGGGAGTGGTCTCAGAGTGAAGGTTCTTAGATTAAGAAGGATTGGAAAAAATGCCTTTTGCAAAAGGAAAGTGAGATGTTAGTTAAGACTTAAGGGAAACTAAAGAAGCCAGAAGACCGAGTTGAGAATGGAGGACAGTCAGTGAAAACAAAGTCTAGAGATGGAGTTATTGTTGTTGCTGCTGCTGCTACTACTGATTCTTCATTTTCAGAGATGACCAATGATGTCCTGATTTAGGTGTGAATCAGATTTGAGTGAGGCAATGTTGCACAAAGTCACCAACCTTACTCTCTCTTCCCCAGTCCTTGAAGGCCAATGGCAGAACAAAAGTCAAGAGGCTTCATAATGGCTTGAGGAAGCAATGGATGATCTGAGTCTTCAGTGCCTGTCCCAGCATGCCACAATGTAGGAATTGCAAGATTTGTCAATGAATTAGATACTTCATTTGAGTGACACACTGAGGTTGTGGGCTTAGATAACTGGGAAGACAGTAATGTACTCAATAGCTGCAGGAAATTATAGAAGGGGATAATAGTTCTGTTTAAGAAGCCTAGAGGATATCTGGTTTAATATGGTCATGGGACAATAAGAGATCTCTCAAGAAGAGATTGGGGCCATATGGAGATAATTGAGAATTGTCTACATAAAGATAATTTAATCCATGAAAGCTGAGGATATCATAAAGTGAAAAAGTACAGAGCAGAAGGAAGAAAGGGATCCAGAACAGTGTTTGGGAGGTACCACATTTACAGAGTATAATATGGGTGAAAGACCAGCAAAAGAGACTGAGGAGAAATCAGGAGAGAGCACTGTCATGGAACTTGAGAATATTCAGAGGGAGACCATGTTCAGCTATGTCAGAAAGCTGTAGCAGAGTCAAGGAAGATCAGGATTGAAAAAAGATAATTAAATTTGCTTCCCACCATTGTCAGAAATTCAATATAGCATCATTAAGTGGACTAAAAAGATTACTAAATGCTGTAAAGGTCCAGCTGAAATGGGATTTTTAGCTAAAAAAAAGTCTTTAAGAACTTCAACTTTTTCATTTTACAAATGAGGTAACTGAAGTATAAAGAGTTTTAAGTAACTTTTTGATGGTCATATAAGTAACAAAGCTGGCATTCCTTACTTTCTCAAAATAGCACTTTTAAACTTGTGGCAAGTCATAGTCACCTCTGTTTCCCTTAGTAAAAAGAATTCATAGGAATTCTATGAAAATTTGATTAGTATACAGAATTTTAAGAATGATTAATTTCAAAGTTGTAGAAAGATATGAGTCTTCTGAAATAGAAGGAAAATATTGTTGCAACTGCTTTTATTGTAAATTCAATTAATTTCCTTTGACATGTTGGTATCTTGCCCCAGTAAAACTTCTGGAATATGTTTCTCAAAAAAGCAGGTATGTATAGCATCTGCCAGTAGCACTTTCTCTTATCTCTGTTCACCTACTTCAACTTTTGCTGTACTTTCACAAAGGATAGCATCACCATTTTGGGGTTTCATGCTATTTTCTATAATGTATACACTACAAGGTGAGGAAGGAAAATACTGCTAATTGATCTTGTAAAAGCCCAAACTCTGTCAAGAGAACAGAATTTCCTATGTCCTTTGTGTTCTCCACTGTCAAACCAGTTTTCTTCATTTTTAATGTCATCTTAAAACTTCAAAAAAAGTTTCTCTTTCAACTTTCTGAAAATACAATAGTATATATATAAAACATCTGTATTCATTAGACATTTTTTCTTAGAAGTAAGTCTTGTCTCTTCCATTTTATCTTCTTTATTTTGCAAAAAAGAAGGAAAAGTTATGATTTAGTAACAGAACAGAGTAAAAGAATCAGAGTAACAGAGTACCAGGTAATGTGCCTTCACAATTTTTAAGTACATAAGGATTTGGTTGCAGTCGGGTGTGGACAAACCAGGGCAGTTTGTTTTTTATCTTAAATGATTTCTTCAGAGATCCCATAGTTAACCTCTGGATCCAATCCTGGAGTAAAGAAAGAAGAGAAAGTCACCAACAAAGCCCATGCCCTTCACTAAGGTGTGAAATTAGCTCGTGTGTGAAACCAAGCTGTATGAGAAGCAATGATAATACCATTAAAAAGCATAATAGGGAATTACAAACCTAGCCAATGCTTGAATAAGAGAGAAAAGGAATAGAAGCAGCAGCTGCATCCAGTGTAGTGTAGTCTCCCTTATCTTTTCCAACCCGGTCATTAGTTTCATCTACATTTAGCTTATCTAAGTAAGCCCTTTGGAATCTCAGAGCTAGTCCTACTTTGGCTCAGTCTGTATTTGTACTTAGACTTAGTCCCTCAGGGGACTTTTTCCTTTAAATTTCTATGTTAAAAAATTTCACAAAACCTCCTCCCTACATGGTTATACTTAATAACCTATTATTGCCCCAATCTAAGTTTTTCCTTGGGCTTTAGGTCTTTTGGCACCTTTCCACCTTGCTTGGCCCTGTATATCTCCTGCTAACTTCCCTATCATTCCCTTCCAGCAAAACCCTCTCCCAATCTTTGTTCCAACCTATACAGCTTAACTTCTTCCCTTAACTTCAGTTTATTCCCTCAAAATAAAGCCAGATATGTAAAATAATCTATACATGGAGACCAAGAAGCTCAAAAGAAAGAAGGTGTACAAGAAGACTCTAAGAAAGGCTATCTATCTATAGACAAGAGAACCAAAAATGGGGCCAATCTAAAAAGGGCATCTCTGGGTTTTGATAAAAGAACCACAAAATAATAAAGATTGGTTATAAAATGTGGTCCAACTGATATAAATTTGATTCACCTGAGTTAAATTCACTTTGAGTTTAGTCCCAACTATATCATTGATAATTCTTGTATCAGTTTCCATCTCTTCAAGATAAAAGCTTAAGGCACTGATGGAAAGAATGAATTAAAAAAAATTTTTTTCAGTTGTTTATTATATGCCAGTTACTGGGGATGCAAGTAGAAAAAGAAGATATTCCTCATTCTTATACTCTTAACTTCCACCCTCAACTAACGGAAACAACATAAATGTTTTAGCTTCATAGTGGATAGAAAGCAAGGATGTACATAGTGAAATGTATATGCCTTTATAACATACATATATCTTTACTACTATAGATGTGTGTATGATGTATGTGTGAGGGTAGGGAGATTAATTTTGAGATGAAAATTGAATTATAGAGATTGTAACTAGGAACAATGAATAGAAGCTGCAAAGAAGCAAATTCTGTAGCCCTGATGTTTGAAAAAACTTCTTGTGTTAGAGCTATCCAAAAGTGGAAATGGTCTGCTTTGGAAAGAAAAGGGTTTCCTCTCGTTAGAGGTCCTTGAACAAAGAAAGTCTTGATGAGCACTGTCAGATATATCCTAGTCAGACTATTTTTGGATATGGGTTGGCTGGATAGTTGTTAATGTCTCTACAAACTCTGAACATTATGAGATTCTTTAAGTGACACTCAAAGACTCAACTCCAAGATCTTAACTTGAACTTCTTTTTTTAAGTTCATTGAGTCACTGTGTCTTAAAGTAAACTGGAATGATAGTAACTGGTACCTAGTACCAGTGAGCATTAGAAATTGGTTTATCATCGCTAAAAATGTTTCCACCAGTTATCCTGCAGTTTTGCTTAAATACTCAGTGCCCCAGGCAACACTCACAGACTTAAGTTGCTGGCAAGTACCTTATACATTGATCCTTTCACTGATAAAACAGAAACTGAATAGTTGAATGAAAACGGGAAAAGGAAAGCTGTCTCTATCCTGACCATTCCTAAATCATTGTCACTGCTGTTTAAAAACCATTTCTCTTATAAAATTATCAGGCACATAAAGACATTAGATTTGTACAATCTACTTGTTTTAGCAAGAATCCAAAAATTAAGTAATGAACTATTCTTATATGTAAACATATCTCTATAAAAATAATGGACTGCTGTAGTATAAAATCATATCAAGGAGAAATGCTGATGTCCTTTCATATTACTGCCACTCTGACAATTAGATTTCATCAAGAAGAGTAATCAAGTGAACTACCTCACTAAGACTAAGAATAAATAAATGCTGAATAATATCAGCAAGGTGCTGAATTATCGATGTTAGGGTTTGCAAATTCACAATATCTTATATGTATAATTGTTATGTTTTAAGGGACATAATTTGGCTTGTGATATATTAAAATGTTATTCAAGGAGGAAATTAAGTGTATTAGACAGCTATCTGATTTTAAAAGGAAGATCTGGGTCCCAATCCTGCCTTTCTTTACATACTCGCTGACTAATTGTCAGCCAGTTACAACTATTCAGTACCTCAACCAGCTTTCCTAAACTAAATTGCAGAGAAAGTGCCAATCTACATTGGTTACTTCACTACTTCACTAATGAAATTACAGACTCATTCTTCCCCTCCCCCCAAAAAATTCAAGCATGATCCAACTCACTGGGAGATGATGATAAAAGTATTTCTCCTTTCAAAAAAGGGACCTAAACTAGACCAAGGGCTAGAACTCTCAAGTGTTCTATTGAACCAAGCTTTTTTTTTTTTTTTTTTTTTTTTTTCATCAGAACAGAAAGTCTCGGTTATGTTTGTCAGTCATCTTTAAACATTCAAGATAAGACAAATTACCAGAATAAAAAAATAAAAAGGGAGCAATTCAAGAACATGGGCATGATGTGAGACAACACAGTATAATAAAAAGAGCACTACTGTTAGAGTCATTGGACTTCACTTCAAAGCAAAACTTGGGCAAATCATTTAAAAACTCTGCTCTTTAGTTTCCTTATGTAAAGGGAAGAACTTGAACATATCTCAAAGATCACTTCCATAACTAAATGCCATGAAATCTAAAGAACATTTTAAAATATTAAATGAAATTAGAGGTGGTTTTTGTAGTTTTATTCTGCCTTTTGTTTTGCCATCTCAGACTGCTGCTAGATCTCCTCAAACCCATCAAGCAAGCCTTTGCTTGTAACAGTGGAAGAATTACAGTAAAACCAACCATTCCAACAGCGTCATCTGATGACAAATGCAGTATTCTGTGGGGAAAAGGCTCACTTTCTCATTTCTTCTCATATCTTGAGTCACAAGTTTTAAGCTTTTTTAGTGATGTCATTTACATCATTATTGTCATGTACATGCTTACTCAGCATCATTTTATCAGTTCATACAAGATTTCCCAGACTTCTTTTAAGTAGTTATGTTGATCATTTCTTATGGTACAATAAGAGAATATTATTCATATCCCAAAACTTTTTCAGCAATTTCCCCAGTTGATGATCACTCAATTTGTTTCTAATTTTCCACTACTACAAAAAGTTCTGCTATGAATTTTTTTGTTCTGTATGTATATGTATGTATAGTTTAGTGACTTTTCTCAACATAATTCCCAAATTGTTTTCTAGAACAGCTCAACTAATTTCTAGCCCTACAGCAATATGTTAGTATGCCCATCCTCTCATGGCTCCTCTGTCATTTATTGTTTCCATCATCTTTGCCTGTTTGCTAAGTATGAGATAAATCCTTGGATAAAACCTTGACATTTTCATATGATTGTAGTTGGCAATTCTTTGAAAAGAGTTCATATCCTTTGACCACTTGAGATGGCATTTCTACATGTGACAAGAAAACCAAATAATTCAACTATTGAAACATTGAAAAAGTATTAGCTGATATGAAAGAATTGATGTCTTCACACATTTAGGACAGCTCAGTGCTCTTAGCCACACTGCTCTGCGACATAAGTACAGTGAATAGCTAATACTCGAGTTGTCATGAAGATAAAAATCAAATGGCCAAAAGGAATAATGTAAAGATTCATAAATTCTATTTCAAACAATGAAGATACATTTTAACTTTTTGGAGCAAAGGACTAATAGACCAATTTGTCATGTAGCAGTTAGAAATTGCATGGCTTTTTTAGATAGAGGTGCTAAGTAGAATTTAATAGGAAAAATAGAAAAGTTACAAGGTTTGCATATAATAAATGCAAAGTTAGAGCCTAAATCTAATTTCATTGGTATTAGAAACTCCTATTCTTACAAGTCAGATCTTCTGGAAAAGTTGTAGTTTAGAGAATTTCCTAGAGCCGTGGTGTCAAAGTTAAATAGAAACTGGATACATAAGGATCCCTATGGGTTGCATGTTGACTTCTTGTTCTCTGTTGTTGTTGAGTTGTTTTTCAGTTGTGTCTGATTCTGTTTGAAAATCCTTTTGGGGTTTTCTTTGCAAACACACTGGAGTGTTTGTCATTTCCTTCTCTAGCCCACTTTACAGTAAGGAAACTGAGGCAAACAAAAGTAAGTCACTGGCCCAGGATTGCTCAGCCAGGAAGTGACAGATTTGAACTAGGAATGGTGAGTCTTCCGGACTCCAGACCAGACATTGTGTCACTTAACTGCTTGATTTAGAAAACCACAGAATAATGTTAATTTTTTAAAAATTTTGTTATTATTTGTATATTTTTTGTTTTGTATATTTGTTTTATATGTTATTTGTTATTATATTTTTATTTATTTTATTAAATAATTCCCAGTTACATTTTAATCTGGTTCAGGTAGATTTTTTTTTTATTTGCTACCTATGTAGAACCAGAGTTATTTTAAATTCCTTGTCCAGGTATACAACTGTAATCTCAGGTATCAGAGAGGCAGAAACTAGCTATCTCTTGAGCTCTAGAGTCCTGAATTTCATTGAGATATGCTCATTGGGGAGCCACACTAAGTTTAGCACCATATAGTGAATTTCCAGGATCAGGGATTCACCAGATTGCATAAAGAAGGGTGAGCCATCTCAAGTAAGAAACAGAACAAGTCAAAACTTTTGTTCTGATCCATAATGGGATCTGTCTTAGAGTATAGGCTCCACTTGCCCAACTGTAAAACATGGGGGAATGCAGTATTTTAAAAAGAAGAATAAAAAGCAGCCAACACATGTTAGAAGCAATAGCTCAGTGGTTATATTACACTATAGTGCCTTTCTTGCAAATAATTACAATCAAAAATCAAAGAATAGCATATATATATATATATATAAAGATTGTTAACCCCCACCCAGAGCTCTTTTCATCCCCTCATTCCCCCTCATTTATTGATGGTGATCAGCAGAGTCATCTTTAGTGATGAGTAACAATGATATATAATTACAATCCTGAAATTTGTGGTATACCTGCAGGAAAAAAGCATACTTTTTTCAAATGCAACCAAAAAGAACAATTTGGGAGATGATTGTTATCAAACATGAACCCAATAGAACCCTACTGTAACACAGCTCATTATTACATACTTTAAATATGAATCAAAGTATATCTTATACACAGACAAAAAGCTTGGTATAATATTTAATTCCCTGTCATCTTCCAGAAATATTAGTCATTCCACAGTGCATAATAAACTATAATCACCATTTTTCACTTCAAATAAAAAAACAAAAATGTAGAACACCTGTCTGTGTATTAAAGAAAAATAGAAATGTGATCCTACTTTTAACCTACAAATAATACATACATGATTTTAATAAGTGTTAATCAAGTGGAATGCGATAGTTTGTTACTTTGTTATAATGATATTTGAAATATGGAAAAAAACAGATAGAAAAGGGATTAAGGAAATACTTAGAGGGGCCAACAAGAAGCTAGAGAAAGAGCCATTTTTTAAAAAAGGGTCAAAGAAAATGCAAGGAAGTAGAAGCAACCTTGTTAATGGGAGAAGGAAGGAGATCTGAAACATGATCAGTCTAAACTGAGCAGAATATTCTAGCCCTGGCTCGTTTTAACTCCAGCCCTTCCCAAGCAGGTTCAATCTTTCGCTGTTACAATTTAAAGGATGTGACCCTGACACCCAGCCCCATTTCTCTTTGATCTATTTACTTGTCACTTCTTCCTTGCCCAAGGTTACTTCCTGTGCATCTAGTTTGACTGTATTTCTGTTGGCTCTGCAATAGACTTGGGTACTTAAAGAACTGACTGCTAAAAGTGGTCTTTAAAATAAAGAAAGGAGAAAAGCACAGACAACTGAGGAGGTGCTATGGAACTGAGGACAAATGTTGATTTCCCCCTAAAAGAAGAGAACCAGTCTGCAAACTATAGGCCAGTGATCTGACTTCGATTCCTAATGAAATGTGAGAAACAGATTAAAAGTATTGTTAGTGAATATCCAAAACAAAACAAAAAAAGAATTCTCAAAAAGAGCAAACCTGTCTTCATCCAGCATAAGACCTTGCCCAAACAAAAATGTCTTGGAGAACTTAGAGGAAGTGACTGAAAAATTGTTAATCTGAATAGAATTAACAAAATAAGTTTGATTGTATTGATGTTGATGTTAAAATTTTAATAAAACATTCTTTTAATAAAACATTTAAAAATTCATGCCAAATTAAGCTCATTTCCTTTTGATGATGGCATTACTTACTTAGATGTTAACAAAGAAGAATTTCTACACTATTCATGTATGCAAGATATGGTACAATAAAAAGAGTGTTGGTTATGGAGTCAAGGTGTTTGAGTTCAAAACCTGACACTACTACTTATTATCTGTGTGATGAACCCTTAATCTCTTGGGTTCTTAGTCTTGTGCTGCTAAAATGAGGAGTTGGACTAGAAAGTCTCCTATCTATCTCTCCATCTATATTTCTATGAGATATGGCCTGAAGAAGAGTACAGCTGGTTAGATTTGGAAGTGATTAAAATGGCCAGACTTTAGGGTGATCATGAAGACATCTCTAGTAGAGTGCTCAAATCATCTGCATTTGAACTTCTTCTCTAACATTTTTACCAAGAACTTAAAGACTGTATGAGATACTTATCAGATATGCCTGTAACCTAAAATAAGGAGAAACCACTGGCACAGTCGCTCCCTGATGGATCAAAGCAGGACCTATGTAGTGGTGCTGGGAAGGTGGTGTGTTAATGGAGACCAATAAATCTACTTGGTATATGGTAAGGTAGCCACTGTTCTGTTACCTTCCTTCCCTTGCTTTTTAAGTTTTCTTTTGTGTATTGTCTTCCCTTATTACATTGTAAGCTCCTTGAGGGCAAGAACTGTTCTTTTCTCTTTCTTTGTATCTCCAACACATAGCACAGTGCCTAGGGCACAGAAGATGCATCATCTGTTTGACCAAAATGCCAAATAGAAGAATTTATAAAATCTGATTCTAAAAGAAACACAGAGCCATTGCAATTTATAGAGTAGAAAGTGACATGGTGGCTCTGTGCTTTAGGGAAATTCCTCTGGCACCTGTTTAGAAGATAAATTGGAATAGGAGAGACACTTAATTAAGTCAGAGAGACCAATTAGAAGGTTATTGCAATTGTCCAAAAGAGATAGTGAGGGCCTGAGCCAGAGTGGTGGAGAGAAAGGGATGTATGTGAGAGATACTTTGGAGATACAATTATAGAATGCAGCTCCTATAACAAAAGAGAGAAAAGAGGGCAATTTTAATAGTGTGGCGTTAGAGGTAACAAGGACTTGTGAGTGGAAAAAAGGGAATGATGCAAGAGATGTTATAGAACTAGAATAACTTAACTTGACCTCTACCTCTGGAAATGGGAAGAAGGGTGTAATTTTCCTCGTTTTCTGTGGACAACCTTATTATAATTACACAGCATTCAGTTTGAATTTTTTATTTTGCTATAATTATTGTGCATGTTGTTGTTGGACTTGCTGATCTGTATATATTATATTCCATTAACCGTGACAGTTTCTCTGCACAGACTGCTTCCCATGAGAATTCTTTTTCCTCATCTCTTCTTCTTGGAATCCCTTGCTTAACTCATGTCATCTCCTACACTAAACCTTTACTAATCCATCCTCCTTCCCTACAGTAGTCAATGCTTCTCTATATAACATTATTTCTTTAATACATTTTATATTTAGTTGTCTGGACATATATTGAATCTCTTCAGAAAAATGGAAGCTTTTTTAAGAGAAGAAACTTTAATATTTGTCTTTATGGGGCCTTTTTGTAGAAAAGTGTCTGATATATAGAAAGCATTTAATAGATGGTTATCAAATGAGTTGAATACTAATTCACTTCTATTATGTTTAAAATACTTTTTTATACTTTTTTACATACTTTTTTATAGCAAAATACTAGAAACATATTCCTGACATTACTTGCTCCCATATTCATAGTAAGTCAGTTTTATATTCTCCTTTCTACAGTCTCCTCTTCAGGCTTATTAATTCTCTCCTTTCACTGAATTAATGAAATACATATATGTTAACATTGAGAAAAATACGGTCATATTGAAGATGGAATGGTGCTGTGGAAAGAATGGGGGGGGGGGAGTAGAAGTTAAGATTTAAGTTCTAATTCCATCCTTTCAATTAACTAGATATGACCTTATATAAGGTACATATCTCCTCTTGCTCTCAGTTTCTTCTTATGTCAAATAAAAGAATTATATCTGAAAACAAAAATTATTTTAATTCTAAAGGGTTTGCAATTGTGTAAAATTGGCAAAACATCTTTCTTCAGATTGGGCAAGTGTAATCATTTATAAATCAAACAAGAACATAAATGAATCTGTAGTGAAAGTTGGACTCTCCAACTCAAAGTAAAAGTCCATCTACTTATATATATCCTCTAACAAAGCTAATTAGATACATTCTAAATTTAGCCCCCAGTATTGGAGGAGAGTATTTTATCTTTGACACTAAGAGTAGAGTGAAGAATTAGCCATTTTTATCCAAATCAATATAAATCAGCAAACAATTAAGTTTCTAAGTATAAAATACTGTGCTAGACACTAGGAAAGATATGACACAAAATCTGTTCCCAAATGGATCATAAAGTTTGTGAAGGACAACAATATAAGGTTAAAACTGGAAAGGTAGATTAGAGTCAGATTAGAAAGGGACTTGAAGGCCATTCAGAGATTTGCAAATTAGCTACTTGTGTAAATTCCCCAGACTCATTTCCTCATCTGTAAAATAAAGAATTGTAGAATAGATGACCTCTAAGGATACTTTCAGTTCTAATCACAAAAGAGAGTTTATTACATGGACAGTAGGAATTTTCTAAAGGTTTTGAGCCATGTTCTTAAGAGTAGGTGTGATGTTATCAGAGCAGTTTATTAGAAAAACTTTAGAGTAGACTTTGAGCTCTCTGAGAACAGGAGCAATCTTTTTAAAAATCTTTTTTTTTAATCATCCATTTAGCACAGTGCCTGGCATATAGTAGGTACTTAATAAGTGTTTATTGATCAATAGTAAGAAAAATGGATTGAACAGGGAATATACTAAGAGTAGTGAGACCTGCAAAGAGGGCGGTTATGATAATCTAGACAAAAAGAAATGAGGATCTGAGGTGAGGTAGTTGGAATAGGAACAGAAGGACAAGCAACAGATTTGAAAGCAGAAGTAAACCAAGCGAACTTGACAATAGTTTAATTGTAGGGGATGAGAGAATGGAAAAAATGAAAGATAACACCAAGATTTACAAATTCTGGGAGATTGGGAAGATGGTGCTGCCATCAAGAGAAATAGAGAAGTTTGGGTGAAGAATATAGATATATATTTATATAAGATAATGAAGGTCAGTCATCTGTACAGAAGTAATAATTTAAACTGTAGGAGTATGCATTCACTGACAGAAAGGAGAGAGAAGGGGATAGTTGACAAAATCACAGAGGTACTCCAAGTTTTGAGATATTGAGATATGTATTACTCATATTAAAGTCATATTTAAGGAGCAGCCAGCAAGACTGATGAGAGGACTAATCAAAGAAGTGAGGGGATAGTCAAGAAAGCGCAGTTAGAGAAGCCAAAAGGTGGTCAAAAGTAGAGAGTTGTTGTCAGTGTCAGATGCACACAGGATAAAGATGAGGATCATAGGACTTATCCCCCTCATCTTACAGAGAAGCAAACTGAAGTTCAAAGAGATCAAATGTCTTCTAATGTCACATAGTAGTGCAGGATCTGTCCCAAGTCTTCATACAACAAATCTAGAGTAGAGTAGCAAATTAGACAGTCGGTTTAGAAGGAAGAGCAGAAGACAGAATTGCCTAGCCTAGCACAATTTCACACAAATCATCTTGAATCCCTTCTCTACAAATTATATATCATGTGATCACTGGGAAACTGGACTTCAGGGTAGTTATGGGGCCATTTCAGAAACAGATGTGATTTTAAGAATCAGAAAAAAGGAAAAATCCATATTTGGATTATAATTATAAATCTAGTGGTTGATAAGTGTTTTATAAGGCTGTCAAAATGCAACTTTTAAATTCCAAAAACAAAATCCTTAAAACAGTTCTCCCCCAGCTCAAAGTCATTAAATTCAGTGATAACAGTCAAGAACAAAAACTAAGTTGCATCAAGTCAAGGAGTGATGGGAACTGATATGCAGACAGTGAATTTAAATTCTTTTCCCCCCAGAAGTTTGTCAACAAAAGGAAGGGGAGATACATAGGAAGATGCTCTGAGGAAATACTAGAGTCCAAGAAAAGATGTAGGTTAGAAGCTACTCTGTGAGAATTTTTGCTAGTTAATGGGAAGGAGGAGATAGTACAGAGGATGACAGTAAAGTTACAAAAGATAGAGAAACCTTGATTGGTGAGGCAAGGTCCTGGAGGAGATAGGAAGAGCTGCCTCTCCCTATGAGACTGATGGAAAGGATTATATGGGTGAGTCCTATAAGAGCACGTAAAGTACAGGCTGGTAACAATCTGCTTACCTTAGCACATCTATTATTTAACTTCTCCATCTCTGTGATAGGCTCTTCAAAGATATCTGCAGCCTCCATCATCTCTCAGAGTAGAACTAGACTTTTTTGTGTAAGAGCACCTATAAAGAGAACATATACAGTGTGACTTCCTCACCATATGCAGTAGAAATTACCTTGCAGGAAATCCTTCTAGCCAAAGGCCTTCTGAAGGAGACTGTGTGTCAGAAGCCAGTAATATTGCAGTCTCTGCCTTTTAGTAAGACAATGTGGCTTCTCTTCACAGAAGCAGTGGCCAGAAATAGCTGATAACCCATATAAGTATTCTGCTTACTGGTTCTTTTTATCTTGACTTAGATATGTGGGTCATGCCATAAAAAGGTCACAAATCTACAGAACTGCACTGTAACAGACTTTTGTGCTGTGTGTGAGAATGTACCATTTATAAATATTTTCGTAGTTAGTATCTATGTAAAATTTTTGTCAGTCAATAAACATTAAGTGACTGTTTATTTCAGGCACTATGCTAAAGAGCCTCCCTTAGACATTTTATTATACTTCCAATCTCTATGCTATTACTATGAAGTTAGAACTAACCATTTCAGATAGTTTCATTAAGATTTTTCCAAAAACAAAACTGAAATTGTCTGCCACAATTTTGCTATGTCACATTTAACAGAAAATATTTTGTGCTAAATTCTATAGATTAGTCAATTTTTAAAAAAAATTACCCTGGCATGGGTTCTATCAATAAAAAGTTATTTTTTTTAAAAAGTCAATTCTTAGGTTGGTTGGTTTTTGTTTTTGTTTTTTTAATTCTTAAGTGTCCTTTTTTATACTTGCATTTTAATGAATTTAAATGTCCTGGACTGGCCGAAGATCTTAATAGAAAAGTAAAAGATTCAGAGAACCAAGGAAAAGTAAGGAATTTCTTATTATGCAGTTATGTCAATCACGTCTGACTCTTTGTGACCCCATTTGGGGTTTTCTTGGCAAAGATACTGGAGTGGTGTGCCATTTCCTCCTCCAGCTCATTTTACAGATGAAGAAACTAAGGTAAAGAGAATTAAGTGACTTGCCCAGGACCACACAATCCAATCCTGAGACTAGATTTGTACTCAGATCTTCCTGTTTCCAGGCACCCCACTCTATTCACTGTGGAGCTCAGTTGCCCAAAGTAAGGAAGAGTTAGGGTTAAATGGGAACTTTCCTGTACTAAAAATGATCTTCAAAAATCATAAGAGTATAGACTGCTCCAAGAAATACTGCATTTAATTAGTACCCTTTTGCATCCTTACAATACGTATACATGTATATATAAAATCTGATTTCAAGTGTGTCTTTAAAGCAAAACATTTTATATTTTTATCTTTTTACAGCAATAGAAGAATCTGAAAGTGATATTTACATGCGATTCATGAAGTCACACAAGTGTTACGACATTGTTCCAACCAGCTCGAAGCTTGTTGTCTTTGACACCACATTACAAGTGAGTATACTCATTTTTGTAAATTTTTATGTAATTTGAATTCTTATATGAAATAAGTATACTGAGAGTCTTTTTTGGATACTTAGACACATCTACAATAAATTAATTAGGAATAATATTGATGGGAGAAGAATCCTGTAATTCTTTCTGGAAATTATGAGCAATAAAATAATGGATGGATCATCATCATTATATGTTAAAATATACATAAAGTATCTGTTCACAATTTTTAATCATTCTCCTTAGAATAAGTCAAATGATCTAGGTTGATTTCTTTAATAACAACTTTTGTATATGGTCCTTTGGATGCTTAAATGAGCTTTATTACAACCTAACCAAGCTTTTTACCAGGAATATTAACGTGACAGAAAAAATAGTAAGTGACACATGAGACAAACAGAAAATCTTAAGCAGCATCATTTTTAACTTGGTGGTTTCATGTATGGAAATAAGGACCAAAAACAAGATTAGGGGAAAAAATCTAAACAAGCACACATTATTGACGCATTGTCAACAAGTATTTATTAAATACCTATTCTGTGCTAGATACTGTGCTTTGTAACTGAAAATATAAAGAAAAATAGTCCCTACCTTGTAGTAGTTCACAGTCTAACAGGGCAAATATAACATTCAAACCAAATAACAACAACATACCAACAAAATATATACAGAATAAGTAGAGAACAATTCAGAGTGAAAGCACTAAGATTTACTAGAAAGAAACCTCTTTAAGAAGATGGGACTTTAAAGAACCCAGGATTCAGAGATGAGAGAGAGCATTGTAGGTACTGATGACATTGGAGGAATAGTGAAGAAAAATGCATTCTTTGCCTCTGGGGAGCCTAAAATATAAGAAAAATGAATACATGGTATATGATGAAGGTAATAAATAAAATGAAAACTACTTGTCACTTGATTAGTCTAGGAAGAATTCCTAATGGGGTTGAAATTTTAAGAGTTTCAGAAGTGGAAGAGAAGTGGTTCAGTGCTTGGCAGGCTTATCACAAATAATAGTGCCGCTTATTAAATAGTCCAAGTACTTAGAAAAGATATAGGAGGTGAAGTAGGAACCAGCAAGGGTGTTCTCTCTCTTTCTTTGTAAGGGTCATGGATCAGAAGAGACTGTACACAGTAGCATATCTTGATTTCAGAAAATTATTTTATTATGATAACCTTATTGAGACAAATGAGCTATACAAATAGGAAGAGTTTAAGATATGTGAGCAGCTCTTGATACAGAATATTGGTTAACAGATCAGTTTTAACCAAAGTCAACAACTTCAGCCTTCGACTGTTCTTATTATCCACCTCCTTCACACCTATTTTTGTGGTTCTGAGCGAAGAGGACCAGAGGAATCCATAAACCTATGCTGACTGCATTCATTTCACATTCATATTACCTAATAACTGCAGTAAAACATAGCTTCTTTTTCTTCTGAATCAGTTCTCTTTCTCACCACCATAGCTCTCTAACCATTGTCTTCTTTCCCCAGGCCTCCCACAATTATCACCTTTCCCCATTGTTCCAGTTAAGGACTTTGCTTGTCCTTCCCTTAAAAAATGGAAAACATTTGCTATTAGCTTGATCTTCTCTTTTCCTCATTTCACATTCCCCTGACATCATCCTTCACTCTAGTCTCTGATGAAGAATAGGTCCTTTTTGCTAAGGCCAATCTCTACATGAACCTTTGATCCTACCCCTTCTCTGTTGCCTCTAACCATCATCCTGTCCTTATCTACTGGGCACACTCCCACCAACCTCCAGGTAAACCCTAACCTCCCCCCACTTTAAGAAACCTTTACTAGCAATTATCCAACGTCTTCCTCTCCTTCTCAACTAAATTGCTTTAAAAAGTGACCTCTGTTTGGTATATATTGGATTGCTTGCTATCTGGGGGTGAATGTTGAAAATTATCTATGCATATGTTTTGAAAATAAAAAACTTTAATAAAAAAGTGACCTTTGTATGATGCTTCTTTCTCTTCCAAATCCTCGGCAGCGTGGCTTCCAACCTCATTTTTCAACTGAAACTGCTCTCTCAAAAGTTATTGATTATCTCTCATCTAACAAATGTCCTCCCTTTTCTCATTCCTCATCCTTCCTGACTTTTCTGCAGAATTTGATGCTATTGCCCATCACCTTTCCCTTAATAATTTTTCTTCTTTGGGTTGCTATGATGCTATACTGTCTTGGTTCTGGGTTCTCAAACACATTGTCCTAAGCTCTTCTCTTTTGTGCCTCACTTTATGATCTAATTATCTCCCATGACTTCAATTATCATTACTCTGCAGAAGATTCCTAGACCTGTCTATCCAGCTCTAATTTCTTTTCTGAACTTTAGTCCATATCCATATTCATGCTGGTTGTTTCATCATTATCTCAAATTTAACATTTTCCTCTCCTCCCTTTCATATTTCTCTATTAATTATCAGGGATACCTTCCTTCTAGCAATCTAGATTTGCATCCTGGGCATTTTCCTCAATTCCTCATTCTCATTCACTACCCATACCCAGACTATCATTGCTATTTCCACAACATCACTGGTATTATATCCACTCATTTAGCCATTTCTCTAGTTCAGATCCTTATCACCTCTCTCCTGAACTATTGCAGTAATCCAAATTGACTTTCCTCACCATGTGTCTCTCTACTCCAATTCATCCTTTATGCAGCTGCTAAAGTGATTATCATAAAATGTAGGTTTGACCTTGTCTCTTTACTCCATAAATTATGGTGCCACTTCCTGTGACCTCTGGGATCAAATTTAAACTCTTCTTTGGGGCATTCGAGGAGATCTTTCCTGGCTCTTGTCCATGTATTCTACAGTCCAGCCATACAAGCATACTGGTTATTGTCATATATAACCCTCCATCATTCTTTCACCTCTCAGAATTACTTTTTTTTTTTTCAAGACTACAGAAATGCCCCCTCTGCTGCAGGCCTTTCCTGGTTCCCCATCTCTACTGCTCCAAAGTTACTGTTTTTTCCACTCTGTTTATATCTGGTATATACAGTATTTAATCTTTTACTTGTTGTCTCCTTGGTTAAAATAAAAGATTATTGAGGGTTGGGACTGTTTTTCCTCATTTTTTGTATACCCAGGATTTAGCATAAGACTTAGTCTTATGCTAGGGTTACCACTTATTGATGGTAGGGTTACCAGTCTAGGGATACCACTTATTGAATGTGGAATCTCTATCAAGTTGTTTAATTTCTTTGGATCACAGTCTCTTTTTACTTAAAATGTGAATAATAATGCTGGTACTATTTACATCATAGGATTGTTGTAAAGGTCACAACATGTATATGAAAACACTTTGTAAAATATATGAAAAGCCTAAAATTAAAGCCTTGAAGCATTTGGCACAGCAGTTCTACAATTTAAGAAGCAGTTGCTTTACCAGGTTCCTGATTCCATTTGTGAACTTTAAATCTGAATAATCACCATGGGTATTGGTAAGATGTACACTTTAAGTAATCCCATAAATCCTGGTCTTTGTTTATGTCAAAGTAGGGAGATATTGAGAAATCTTTTGCCAAATGTTCAGGGACCACTCCCAGGAGCAGGGGATGTGTCACTTATTTGCTTCAAGAGAGATGGAAAGACTCTGTGAGTTCTATGAAGCAGACTGAGATCAAACTCTTAACATAACACAGTGTTAATAGTTTGAAGCACAGGATCTGCCCCATGTTTCAGGGAGAAGGCCATAGTCACACATAATACTTGAGAGTAGATTGACACTGCTGAAGTTATCCAGCTTTAACAAGATCCTGTTCTTCTTACTAAAAAGCATATTGTTTTACCTATCGGGCAAATAAATAAGGAATAGTGAACAGTATTTGTGCTAGTACAGGAACAGTCTGAACAAACCACAAGCTGGAATCATTGCAGCAAAAACTATAGGAACACAAAAGAATAAAAACAGTAACACTGTTCCCTGGCATATGCCACTTCAGTTTTTTATCAACTTCAACTTAAATAGATCAAAATTGATTTAATTACTTCAATTTAAAATAAAAATGTACTGAAAGTCGTGAGTTATCAGATCTAGTTGCCTGAAACACAGATGTCTCACTTCCCATACCTTGTTACAGCCGCCTCTGTAGCAGCTAGAAGCTGATTAGATTTTCATCCAATTAAAAGAATGTTTCTAGATTAAAACTTTCGTGTCTGTTTTTACTCATCTTATCAACATATTAACATCTGGATGCTTTATAAGTCTTTTGAAATTTTAAATTTAAATTAAATTTAAATGGTTTGGGCAGATTGCCTGTCAGTTGAAAGGAACCCTTATAGGCACCCAGTCACTAACCAGGAATTTTCCCAGCTCTCTAAGTGCCAATTAGAACTAGGCCAGACCAGTCTTTTTCTCTGTTTCTTGGTTAATTGGTAACAGCACAACTCCTTTGCTGTTGTAAATTTTCTGAGTGGTTTGTAAAAGCAGGTTTTATGTGTGTATGGGTATATCAATCTATAAAACAGTAATCTTGGTGTGCTTTAATTTTTTTTCCTCCTGAAGTCTCTATGTTCTTATTATATAAGCTATATGTTGATTTTCTATTTTTTTTAAATCACAGAAATAACTTCTCCATAATGTCATCAGAACAATATACAGACATATGTTCTGAAACAATCATGTAGTTTAAGGCAAAAACTACAAAATTTTATTACTAATAAAATTCCTATCTAAAGTTTAACTTTTTTTAAAATCTGAGTAAAGAAAACTGAGAATGGCACTATGTAGAGGTGGTTTAGGTTAGATAAATTCAGTTTCTGAAAATTGCTCAATCTCAGAGCTGCTTTACTTCTTAAAGTAGAAGTGAATTTTCTGGCCTGCCCCACTTGTACATTAGAAAAAATATTTTCAAAATAGGTTAAAAGTGCTATTACTTCTTAAAATATAAGTCATAGATATTGAGTATATACAGGTTTTAAAGACACCTCCAGAAAATATACATAAACTCAATGTGAATTTTTTAGAGAAGGAGAGAGTGCTTAATTTTGAGCCTAGTACAGTGCTAACATAGATTTTGAAATGAATTTAACTTTGATTCATTATCTCTTAATGAAGTTTTAAAACAGTCATAAAAAGCTTTCTCAAGAATGTAAAACTTATGTACTTTTGCTAAAATTAGGAAATTGTATCCCAAGAAAAATTTCAGAACAAATACTTTGAGTTTTTTGGTTAAAAATCTTTGGTTTTAACATGCAAATTAGGATGTGGACATTGTTCTATATTTTGGGAATTGTATGAGATATCCTTAAAGTTTAACCTTAATTTTATTTAATGTAAATTTTAAAAAATAAATTCTCAGATATGTCATTTTCTGTCAGCATTATGCACATGTGCAAGTTATTTGCAATGACCACAAGAACCAAAGTGCCTATGTGGAATTGCCAACATACCTGAAGTTGAGATCTCACAATCTCTTTCCCCTCTGGGTTTAGACAGGAACACTGTTCAACCAGGAGGACACATATTTTGACACATCTGTACTAACTTCTAAGAAACATTGAAAATGGGAGGAATCCAGTATTGTCTACAAGCACTGAGATATTCCATGATATCAAAAGCTTTTGTGTTTTGATGTGAAGTGGATTTGTTTGTGTATTATTTCAATTGGAAAAATAAAGTAGTTAGGTGATTGATAGAAGCTACACTAGACCTTTGTTTTGTCATTCACTTATTTCAGTCATATCCAACTCTCCAGGATTCCATTTGGGGTTTTCCTGGTAAGATATTGGAACATCTTATGGTTTACCATTTCCTTCTCTAGCTCATTTTACAGATGTAGAAAATGAGGCAGAGTTAAGTAACTTGCTCAGGGTCGCACAGCTAGGAAGTGTCTGAGGCCAAATTTGAACTCAGAAAATGAATCTTAACTTCAGGCCCAGTACTCTATCCTCACTAGACCAGTGGTTCTTAAAATTGAATGTTATTATTTGTAATAAGGATTACAAAACGTACAGCACACTGAACGTTTACTAATGTTGGCAACAAAGGATTTCTGGATAGTTGGCCTCTTCGTATTGTTACCACAGCCTTTGGATTCCTCTGCTTCTCTTTTCCTTCCTCTACCCCTACACGCTCTTCTTCCCCTGCACTAACTGCAGAAAAGGTGGCTTTTGCTTTTGTGAATAGAGCAGCTATTGTGATCTTCCTGAAACCACGCCAGGAATGGCAGGCAGCAAATGCTGGGGGCATGGGCTGGGGAATGTGAAAAATCTCACCTCATGTAACTTATGGTTCCATGGCCCACTCTGAGAACCCCTGCACAAGATGAATCCAAAAAGGAACAGGCCTTGTTTCATAAGTAACACCTCTGTGGGCCATTCTTTTTTAATCTCATTTTCTTCTTTGTTGCAGCCATGACATTACCACAAAACACAGTGTCTCTAAATAATCTCTATTGTCTTTTTTAAAAATTCTGAACTCTAACTTTATTGATTTTCTCTTACATATATATATATATATGCATACACATATATTACCACTGAACCATTTATGTTTGCTTAATTTCTGCAGTATATTCCATGTTACAATTAAGCAGATGTTATCCATTTTTAAAGATTTATATATAGCATGTTTGGATAATTATAATATACCCAGATGAAAGTGGATCACTGCTGTCCAATAACATTCTTTTTATTTTTGTTACAGCAACCTTGAAAAATGGTTTAGTAACATTTTAGATTGCTTTTCTGAATAGCTTTTGAGGAATCCATTAGAGTTGTTCTTTTTTTTAATAATAGCTTTTTATTTTCAAAATATGTGCAGCGATAGTTTTCAATATTCACTCTTGCAAAATCTTTTGTTCTAAATTTTTCTCCCTTCTCCTCACTCCCTCTCCTAGACATCAAGTAATCCAATATGTTAAACATGTGAAGTTCTAGTATACATATTTCCACATTTATTATGCTGTACAAGAAAAATCAGATCAAAAAGAGGAAAAATGAAAAAGGGGGGGGGAAGCAAGCAAACAACAAAAATGGTGAAAATAATAGGCTGTGGTCCACACTCAGTCCCCACCAGCTCTCTCTCTGGATACAGATGGCTTTCTCTATCACAAGCCTTTTGGAATTGGCCTGAATTAACCTTATTACTGAAAAGAGTCATGTCTGTCAGAGTTGATCATCACATAATCTTGTTGCTGTGTACAATGGTCTCTTGATTCTACTCACATCACTTAGCATCAGTACATGTAAGTCTCCCCATGTCTTTTCTGAAATCAGCCTGCTGAGCATTTCTTATAGAACAATAATATTCCATAACATTCATATGCCATAATTTATTCAGCCATTCCCCAATGGATGGGCATCCAGTCAGTTTCTAGTTTTTTGTTTTTTTTCCCAATACAAAAATGGCTACTATAAACATTTTTGCACATGTGCGTCCCTTTCCCTTTTTTATGATCTCTTTGGGATACAGACCCAGTAAAGTAACTGGATAAAAGGGTATGCATAGTTGATAGCACATTGGGCATTGTTCCAAATTGCTTTCCAGAATGGTTGGATGCATTCACAATTCCACCAACAATGTATTCATGTCCCAGTTTTCCCACATCCCCTTCAACATTTATCATTATCTTTTCCTATAGAGTTGTTCTTCTGGGAGAAGCAGAATTAGTCTCTCTTGTTTCAGATAAAATATTTGTCATAATAATAATAATGTTTTTCTTAAAAATTAATATTAGCTCTTGGCTTGGGATAGTTTAAAAGAAAAATTTTAAAAGATTACTTTCTAGACAGAAGCATAAAATTCTCTGTGCCAAAACCATGTAAAATCACTCTGTTCTGCAAGATCCCTCCATCAACTTCATCTTCATTCTTAAGAAAGTTTACACTCAGCTTCTTAACTAGGCACCTTTTACTTCCTAGAAGATCATGATTTCTAGTTTTCTGTAAAAGACCTAGATAAAACCTAAGTCTGTAGCTCATATTTTAGAAGCTCCTGGACAAAATCCACTGAAGAAAGGTTCCTAAAGTGCTTCTGTTTGTCTTGGTCTTTTAACCCAAACTCCTCTTGCAGAAATCATGATGTTATTTCACCATCAATTGCCTATTCCTAAAAAGAACCAAGCTCTCAGGAACACAACTTTCCTTATTAACACTAAGATGTAATTATTATAAGTACTTGTCTTATATGAAATTATGAAAACTATTCAGTAGTTCATTGTACATGTCACACATCAAGTCACTTGCATTTGCTTTCCTTATGGACCAGTATTTGAGTGATTATTTTGTAAGAGAAAAGGCATGTTTATGGCTTTGCAAATGATGTATAATTGAATTCAATATTTCATTTGTATCTTTATATATTTGTATGTGACTTCCCTTTTCATCCCTCTCTTAACCATTCTTACCCAAACCCAGCTGTACTGTATTTATTTCCAATGACTTCCCTGATAGGGACTGACAGTTCTGAGCACATAAACAAGGAACATGTGGGACCACTCAGGATAGCAGATGATCAGCCTACGGATGCTGTTTGACTCTTCTTTCTGCTCTTTTATCAATATTTAAATCTGGCTGCTTTTTTTCCCCCTTCAGTTCCTAATTACTGTCCTAACGTCTCATTCTGCTTTATCCACAGAATGGGAATAAAGTAATAACTGAATTTTCTCAAATCATTGATGATTTCCTTTTATACAACAGACATTTACTATTAAAGCTTATAACCATAAAACTCTTCCTTGTTACAAAGAAAATAGTTAAATAAAATCAGGCAACTGCCCAACACAATTTGATAGCATGTACATTTCATTCTCATAAACTTCACTCCAAGAAGGGAAATTACTTTTATCCTTTATTCTCCAGAACAGAGATGAATCATTGCAGTTGATTTGAATTTAGTTGCTTTTTAGTTTTATTTTAATTAATACTCTTGTAATCATTATTTAAGTTGTTCTTCTGATTCTGCATGCTTAAGTCTGTATCAGTTCATTCTAGTTATCCTGCGTTTCTCTGAATTGCTTAGTTGTGTTTCTTATCATACTGTTTGACCTGTTTGTTCAAACCATCCACCATTTTATTTCCAATTTTTGCTACCACAAAAAGTATTGCTATAAATTTGTGTATATATAGTGTGTATGTATAAACATACATATGTGCATGTGTGTATATGTGTATACATATGCACATATAAACACCCATTCTTTCTGTCTTTGACCCCTTGAGGTACTGAAATTGGGGATTCAAAAGGCATGAACACATTGGTGATTTTTGTTGGATAAATTCAACTGTTTTCCAAAATAATTGGACTAATTTACACTTCACAGAGTCATTATGAGATAATAAATATGAAAATTTTTATATAGCTCAAAATATAATATATATGCTAGTATTGATATTTTATCTTCTGTTTTCCACTTTCAGAGAGAACATGCTTTCTCAGTGCAGGGAAGCTTATATTTCTTAATATAACAAACCCATACCTGTTCTGTTGGGAACTAAATTTCCTAAGAGCCAGTTAGCACTTAGCTCTTTAATAGGCTAGAATCATGTTTGAAGGCCTACAAATGATTAGTGTGTCACATAGAGTTCCATTCCTCACTTCTATCTGAAAATGGAAATTTCTTAAGTCACAACAAGTCTATGTTATTGAAATCTAGACAACAGGACAGTCAGCAAAAACATGTAATTAAAACAAATGAAGAAAAGAAAAAAATTTACATGTATTTTTCATCCCTATTCCTTAAATGAGTGAAATCCATCCTCCTCTTTTCTAGCATAGTCCAAAAAAAGCATAATCCTATCAATAATTTAGAGAATAGAGAACAGCCCCAAATAGCCATAGCTTTTTACCATCATCCTCTGCCTCCAACTGCAGTTTTTTCTTACCTTGACAATTTCTTTATTTTTAATGACTTGTTTTCTCATGATTTCATCTGATAGCCAGATCATTCTGCCCATTCACAGATTTATACACAAAATTAAACTTTTTATTTTATAGACTTGAAAGCATATATTTATTATGTATAACAAGCAAATTAATAGCTAGATATTAATATGTAAAATTTAAAAATTTAATGCTTAAAATTTAGTTTATTATTTCTAGTATTAAGAATCTTTATCCATGTAGTGCCTTAGCATAGAAAAAAGTAAGAAAAATCATTGTTCAAGCTATTTGTTTTTAGAAGATTTAGCAAATAATACTATATATTTTAAACTCATACATGCCAAATAGATAAGGCAATGTGATTCTCTGAATGCTCTTAAATTTTAGATATACAATATTTGTCCAATTTTAAGTTGGGAAGGTGGATTAGACATAATATATTTAGATAGACTTACCTTTTTTTTCTTCCTAATGTATGAAGCTTTAAACTCTCTGTACTGTGTCTTATCTTTCTTCAGGTTAAAAAGGCCTTTTTTGCCTTGGTAGCGAATGGTGTTCGAGCAGCGCCACTATGGGAGAGTAAGAAACAGAGTTTTGTAGGTAAGGAATTTAGGATGAAAAAAAAATCCACTAAAAACTAGGAGAAACAGAATGCCAGGAAATGTTTTATTTTTATTATTTATTTAAGTGATGCTAATTGAGGAGTTCAGGGGATCTTCCAAGTTTATTAAAAAATTTTGGTGAATTTAATTTATGATTTGATTTCATTTTCTGAATAATCTTATTACCAGGGAATTGATTTTTTCACTTCTGTCAACTTAGGAAAAGTTCCCAGTTATTTAATGACTTTTTGCTGTTTTAATGGATATATAGTGGACCTTGTGCCAGAAAACTAGTATGGAAGGTTCCCACTTGTGTACTTAGTGTCTGCCTAAGATGTAATGCTTGAATTTTAATTTTTTTTAATATAGATAGTTGGTAGGTTAGTTATAATCATAAATGGGTTTTGTTTCTATCTCATAAGAGTATTTTTGGAGTTTTTCCCCCACCACATAATCCTCTTCCACCCTTCAAAAAACAAACAAACAAACAAAAAAAAAAAACAAATCCCTCATAACAGATAAGCAGTTAAGCAAAACAGATTCCCATATTGCCCATGTCCCAAAGTATGTGTCGTCTACATATTAGTATGTGACTTGTTAGGAAGTGTGTAGAATTCTTCATCATCAGTCCTCTGGAATCATTCATTGCATTGTTCAGAATTGATAAGTCTTTCAAATTGTTTGCTTTTACACTGTTAGTGTTAAAGTATAAATTGTTCTGCTTCTGCTCACTTCACTCAGCATTAGTTTTTACATCTTCCCTAGCTTCTCTGAAATCATCTCTTTCTTATTTCTGATAGCAAAAAATCTCCCAATTGATATGCAATCCCTTAGTTTTCAGTGCTTTGCAATTACAAAAAAGAGCTATTATAAAATATTCTTGTACATATTCTAATGTTTGATCTCTTGAGCTATATAGGCCCTAATAGCAATGGTATTGCTGGGTTAAAGAGTATATATAATTTAGTAACTTTGGGAGGATAGTTCCCCAAGTAGCAGAACCAATTCATAGTTGCATCAATGGTGCCTGTTTTCCCAAAGCCCCTCCATCATTTGTCAGTTTCCATTTTTGTCAATACTGCAAATTTGATGAGTTCCTTTAATTTATATATCCTTAATTACTAGTGGTTTGGAGCAATTTCATAAGATTGTAGATAGATTGAATTTCTTCTTTAAAGACTACCTGTGCATATCATTTTTACCATTTATCAGTTGACAAATAGATTTTATTCTTATAAATTTGAATCAGTTCACTTGGGAGCATTTTTAGAAAACTCCTAAAAATTTTAGGAAATAGTAATTTTGCATCCAGTTTCTTGTCTAGTAAATCTGTAAATAAAATTTTTTTCCCTTTGAAGTAGCTGCTTTAGTGTGATTCTCAAAAAAATCTATTGAACTATCATATTTTTAAAACTAATCAAATTTTTATTAGAAAATGATTTTTAAAAAGTTGTTTTTATCTACAGTGTATACTTTGTTACCATTCATAAAGATATAAGGAACAGTTTTTCCTTCATTTATTTGCAAAATGTTAATTTTACTACTCTAAATTATATGACAGTAATTTGGATTTTAATTGAATTGATGTTCATTTGGGTGTAAGCCTAATTAACAAATGAATGAAATACAAAATAACATATTCTGTGTTGTTAATAACATTTAAAACTAATTTTAAGAGAACTTTTTTTATACATTTTCCAAGTTCCCATTTATCAATTAAGAATTTTTTTCTTGTAAATGTTCATTATTTTATTTTAACATGTGATTCTTTGTTACAGGAATGCTAACAATTACAGATTTCATAAATATACTACATAGATATTACAAATCTCCAATGGTAAGTGATAGCATCTGTTTGTCAGTAATGGAATAAGTATAAATAAAATCTTTTCTAAAAAATAAGACTGAGTTTTTAAAGTAAAATGTAGTATTTCAGCATAAATTCCATTTAGTACAAATGAAATGCTAATTAGGACTAGGAGTTATCTTTTTAAAGCTTGAAGGAAGTAGTTTTAGGGAAAATGAAAAAAAGTTCACATAGCAGGCATTAAACATGGAAAAATCATTCTAAAAGATTATGTAGGTTGAAAATATAAAAAACTTACCAATCATAGTAGGTATTAAAGGAAAGTTAGTAATGATAAGGATATACTTCAAACCTTTGAGAAAATTGCCATAAAGAACAGGTATCAGTATCCTACGAAAATATATTCCTGGAAGTTTCTTCAAAGAGAGAATAAAAGGACTGACCAGAGCATGGGCCTGACTAAGTAAAGGACTTGCCTGATTATTTATAAGAAAAAAATTGAGATAAATTGCTCTAGGATTTATTTTATTTCTTCAAAGAATTACAGAATCAAAGCAAGAGGAAGTCCCCATCTGTTACAATCCTCCAGTATTATAGATGAGGAAACTAAAGGCAAGATATCTCAGCATACAAGCTTGTGGAATTAGAGCTGGAAGGGATCTCACAGGTCATTTAGGTCCATTTAAATGGAGAAACTGAGGCCCAGAGAGGCGAAGTACCTTGGCCATAATCCCATAGGGGGTAAATGACAAAACTAGATTTTGAACCCACATCCTTTCCCTCCAAGTCCAGCATTTTTTCTCTACTAGACTCCTGCCTCCCACAGTCATACAGGTGGCAAAGGAAGAAATAATTAGGTAGATGTTAGGCTAAAAAGGCATTTTTTTGGTTTTTTGAATCCACAAAGCAAAAGTTAAAGAAATGGTATTTGCAGGTCAATTATAAAAAAAGAAAATAAAATATTTAGTGTTCAATTCAAACTGTAAGTAAGGATAAGGTTTTAACCATAATAACCACTGGTTTCCTAGAAAGAGGAGTTTACACATTCAGTGCATCTACTGCCTTCTTAATATTAACTTTATAAATTTGGTTTGTGTGGAGCAATGAAATTGCACTAGATTGAAATCCAGAAGAACTGAGTTCAAATCTTAGGATACCTCCTAGCTACGTGATCTTGAATAATCATAATCATAACGGTAAGCTCTAGTAACCTTTGAGATAACAGTTTTAGTAATAAGGTAATGATAATAATAATTTTTTCTTTTGGTCTTGCACTTGTGTTTTATCAGCATAGTGAACTCTTAATGTAGAGAATCATTTGTGTTGACAACTGTTCTTAAACATCTGATCTCAGAAACTTATGTAGGAGCACTGATGTTAAATGACCAACCTGTACTCATGCAGTCAGAATGTGTCAGAGACAGAATAGGAAACCTCTTGTTCCCATACCTGGGTCTTCCATACACTCTGCCATGATGCCTCTTCCAATGGTTATCTAGCAAGTATTTATAGTTTTTATATATGTATATATGTATATATATATATATATCTGAGTGTGAATAATGAATCCCCTAAAGTAGTGGGATTATATATCTGAGTGTGAATAATGAATCCCCTAAAGTAGTGGGATTATTAGAATTCTTACTCCAGATTCCCATTAGACTAAAATCAATGACTACATATTAACGTCAGTATCAGTTGCTTTAATATTTACAAGGCATTTAATTATTGCAACAGTTCCTTTTTATCCCTGTTTTCCAGATGAGTAAAAATGAGCCTTGCCAAGGTTCATACAGCTTGTAAATATCTGAAGCCAGAATCAAGCTTCGAGTCTCCCTGACTCCAAGGCCACATACTGGCCTAAGTCTTGTAGTCTTTCTGAACTTTTGGGTTTCTTATTATGTAAAAATAAAGATGATGATAATAATCCTTTACAGAACTGTTGCCAAAAGAGATGGCGTATGTAAAAATTTAAGAGACATGTCATGCTAGATAACTAACTGGCTTTTCAAGATCTCCATTATTGTATTTCCTGTTTTACCTCTTCTTTCTCTATTATAAATGCTCCATACTCTTTGGTTAGGCTCATATCTTCTCTATCCAATAAACATCCCTTTCTTGTCTTTGTGCCTTCATCTACATTACTCCTCCTTTCCCCTTCCACATTGTCTGGTTAAGTGTACACTTCCTTATAGTCCTCATTGATCACCATAGCCCACATTTATCTATTCTTTAAGCTTCTATAGTACTTAGAGTTTATTCCATGTATATTAAAGCATAACCATATTGTTCCCAGTATTCACGAATAAAAACTTAAATGAATCTGTGATCTCATCAATTCATGACTTCACTCCCAAGATCAGACTCATAATCCATCCATGCCTGCCCATCCTGTGTGAATCTTGTCTCTGTCCTCCCATGAGTTCACAGGATACCTAGGGCTCCCCCCGAGTGCTTCTGGCAGTTGATTATTTCATGTGTACATAGCTGTCTCCCTGACTCAATTTCTACTTTCTTAATAATAGATACTAGTTATTTCTGTAACCTTCTTAGCAACAAGAATTGAGACTCATTACATAGCACATATTGAGTAAAAATTTGTGTGGCTGATAAGAACCCATGTAGTAAATAATGTGTGTCACTAAAATCACTTTCAGACTATGACTTTACTAGTTGCCTTTTTTTCATTTTCAAAAATGTTATTTTCCATGCCCTTAGAAAAAGGAACAGTCAAGACTATAATTCAACAGTTCCATTTAATTTTTCATTTAAAGTTTACATAATAAGGTATTAATTTAGTATATATGCTTTGAGTTTATAGACCATCTTCTTAAACAACTCAAAACACTTTATATATTTCTCAGTTCATCTCACACCATTCCAGAATTTTTTTCTTTATTAGTTCCATCTGCTGAATTCTTAGTTATTGCATCTATCGGAATATCCTCTTTTTTCTTGTCCAGTATTTCCCATTAATAAATACACATTTACAAAAGACTGTTTTCTTTCCTTTGTTTCAGGTACAGATTTATGAATTAGAAGAACATAAAATTGAAACGTGGAGGGGTAAGCATCATTTTTAATTGCTAAGAATCTTATATTGTATAAAAATTTTTGACTTAGACTTTGTCTATAAATAGACTTCCCTTCTTAGTTCCTTTTCTCTCTATTCAATAATAAAACATGTGAATGAAAACAATGATTTTTTCCTTCAGAATGGAGGTTTAGTTGGTGTATAACAGAAGGCAACAAAATCTGCCAAGCAACAAATTCAGATTCAGTAATGGTTTCCTTTGTTATATAATGTTGAGCAAGTTATTTAAATTACCTTGGCCTCTACCATCCTGCATAAAATGGGTCCAGCTCACTCAGCTCTTTTCACAGAGGCTTTAGAAATTATATTGGGCATAATTTAGAAAGGTCACTTTGGATTCTCATATGTAAAATGAGAAGAGATCACTTATTTCACAGGGTTGTTTCAGGGGCCAACTAAGATAGATAGTGGGTATAAGAATATTGCAAAATGCCATATGTAAACATCATCATTATTGTCATCATCATTGTCATCATAACTATTAATCAGTAACTACTTTTAATATAAAGCCTTCTATTCCAACAAATTCTTATACTAAATCTACATTCTCAGAATAAAGTTATGATAGCTCGTATTTGCATAACAACAATTTATAAAAGTGTTTTCCTTACAACAGTTGTTGAGTATAGAATACAGATATTATCCCCATTTTTCAAATGAGAAAACAGAGGTCTAAGATGCTTTCCACAATACCATATTAGTTGCTGTTATCATTAAATATTTCTCTTTGTGTGTATAGAAAAAATAGTTGCTTTTGAAGAAACACATAGATATTTTTATTTTAAAGTTATCTTTTAGAGGCAGCTAGGTGGCACAGTGGATAAGGTGGCACAGTGGATAGAGTGTCAGATCTGGAGCCATTTTCTTGAGTTCAAATCTGGCTTCAAACACTATGTGGCAAATGAGATGGAGAAGGAAATGGCAAACCACACCAGTATCTCTGCCAAAAAAATCTCAGAGTTTGAAGAGTCAGACATAACTGAACAACTGAACAATGATTATCTTTTAATTTAATCTAAGTTTTTTAAAGAGTTAGATAAATGAATCCTGAACTAGGTTATTAGAATCATATTTCTACTTTTAATAGAACTTCCCCAAGAAGAGCTTGTATTTGAAGTTTGTTTGTTTGTTTGTTTTTGCCATATTATCCTTGACTAGAATGTCCTTATCTGATATGAACCATTTGTAAGGAGATTAATTCTGTAACTGTGAAACTACTTTGTTAAAAAGCTTACCATAACTATGTTACTTTGTTTAATTTAACTAGCATTTATTGGGTGTCCACTGTTAGTATATGTAGGAATATAGTTGGGGCTATATGGAATACATATGAAGTACTAGAAGATGTGCATACTCTCAAGAGCTAATTGTTAAATTTTCAAAGTGAGCATTTATACCCCAACATTGGCAAAACCACAAATTAGAGCTTGATTTATCGTTTTATTGAGTGTCCAGGTTTAAGAAAGTGGCAGATAAAATGTTAATGCAGATCAAAATTTTTAAAAATGTGTTCATAGAAAACTTTTTCTGGAAAGCTGATTGTGAAGCATTTACCAAAACACCCCACTTTGGACCCCAGTCCCTTGGATAAAGTTGAATAAGGGAACAAGACATAAATGCACAATAAACTCAGATGTTACAAATGAACAAAAACCAAATAGGAGATAATGTGATTCAGGTTGCATAAATATATGGTTCAATCAGAATGGGTGAGGGTAGGACCAGTCATCTGGTTCTGGGAGATGAATCATGAAATAGTTTTCAAAATAAGTTAGGATTTATAATAGGGAAGAAGGGAAAGTAGATCCCAGGAAAAGCAAATAATATGAGAGTCCAAAAGTGGAAATTAATGTGGCATGTTAAGCAGATGATGAGGAAATCGACCTTATGGTAGAAAGATACTGGATGTTGAGCGAAACTGATTAAACTAGATATCTTCTTCATAGTTTGTTGAATCTGAGACTGGCACTCTGCATATACTGAATATTCTTTGGATCCTATGTTACTGTGGGTAACTGCCAAATGGAATTTCTAATGTACTAATTGTCATTTAAATATACCTTACTTGACGGTTTCGTTGGGTGGTAAAAGGATTTTTATAAATGATGATTTTCTAAACAATCTGTAGAAAAGTCAAGCTAAAGAAAATCACATCTACAACTATAATAATGTTCTTAGATTTTTTTATGTCATGCATTATTTTGGCAAATTGGTGAAACCTATGTACCTCTTCTTTATTCTTTTAATGATCTTTTGAAAAAACTTTTCAGTTGAAAGAAATCTTAAATTTCAAATAGAAGTTAAAGAAAATAAAGATGTAATTTTTCCCATCAAAATTATGGACTCCTTGAAATCTATTTAGGGACTCCAGGTTAAAAACCCTTCTCTTGGAACCATCTTAACAGTCAAAGTCAGAGTCAATAAATATTTATTAAGTGTTTACCATGTGCCCGACATTGTGCTAAGTATTGGGAATAAAAAAAAAAAAAAAGAAAAGAAAAGAAAAAAGCCCTGCCCTCAAAGAGCTCACATTTTTAACGGGGAGACAATCTGCAAACAAACATGTAACATAGAAGTCACATATGGGGTTAGAAACTTAAAGGAAGCTGGGGAAGCTTGGGGGAGAGGGAGGAAGATGAAGGTGGAGAGATTTTTCAAGCATGGAGGACAGCCAGTGAAAAGCAGCGGGATGGGAGGTGTATCTTATTAAATTAGGACTGCAAGCAGGTCAGGAGTGCCAATATTGAGTTGAAGTGGATAAAGTATAAGACTGGGAAAGCTTAGCAGCAGTGAATAGAGTGCTACATCTGCAATCACAGAGGCTTGAGCTCATGTCTGGCATCAACTATGACCCTGAGCAAATCACTTATCCCCTTACTGCCTCAATTTTCTCTTCTGTAAAATGGGAATAGCATATTGCATCTTCTTCCCAGTATTGTTATGAAGATTAATTAAGATAATGTTTGTAAAACACTTAGCACAGTGCCTTGCACATAGTAGGTGCTTAATTAAGTGCTTGTTTCCCTCCTTTCTTGGAAAGGGCTTTAAAAATCAAACAGAGGTTTTTATGTTTGATTTGGAGATAACAGGGGGCTAATGGAAGAGTTGGAGAAGTGTGACATGACCAGGTCTGCAATTCAGAAAGATCACTTTAATAGCTGACCCTAGAGTGGACGAGACGGGGGAGAGACTTGAAGCAAGGAGATAAATCAGAAGAATATTGCAGTAGTTCGAGTTTGAGAGGATGAGGGCATGAACCACGAGATTAACTGCGCCAGAGGAGAAAAGAGGGGACACATATACAGGAGATATTTGGAAGATAGAAATGACCAGTCGTGGTAATGGACTGGATGGCAGGGGCCAGTAAGAATGAAGAGCTGAAGCTGCCACAAAGAGGGAGAAGCCTGGGTGACTGTAGGATAGTAGACAGTAGTTTGGAAGACAGCACCATTTGGGGAGAGAAAAGATAGAGTTCACTTTAGGATATATGTCCAATTGTCTAATAAGCAGTTGGAGTTTTAAGACTAAAGGTCAGGACAATGCTTAAAACAGTATACATGGATCTGAAAATCATCTGCAGACAAGATGGTGGTTGAATCTATGAAAGCTGAGGAGCTCCCCAAGTAAAATAGTTTAGAGGGAAAAGAAAAGAGGTCCCAGGACAAAGTTTTAAAGCACACCTCCAATTAGTAGTTGTGACCTGGAAATAAATCCTTAAGACCCAGCTGATGACTGCTCATTTTGAATAATAATCAATAGAAAACAAAATTTACTATAAAAAAATGATGTAGTTGCCATTTTGATATTTTTGTAACTGAATTTGAGCTATAAATTGACTCTTTTAGTCTATAAATTTTTAATGCACTAATTTTTTTCAAGATTTTACATTATGGAGTTCTAGTGACCTCTGCTGGTATGACTATTATATTTATTTGATGTTCAATCCAGATTTTTAGCCACTGTGGCATTGTTTTTAAAATATTTAATTTCCCCTTAAGGCAGCTCACCAAAGCAGAATCTAGAAATTTTTTTAATCATTATATAAAAATAAAAATAATTAGTACAAAAATTTTTAAAGAGCTGTTTTTTTTTCATTGGAGCTAATCATTCTTTCAATTTTAGTCCATGAATTTATAGAAGTGTTTAATTTATGTTCTAATAATAAACTGTGAAGACCATCTTGCTAACTATAGATTTTTCTTTTCCTAAATACAGAACTTTATTTACAAGAAACATTTAAGCCTTTAGTGAATATATCCCCAGATGCAAGGTAAGCTTATTTCTCAACTTATACACATACACATACACACACACACACACACACACACACATACATGCATACATTCAGTTTCAGTTTTATCAGTTTCATTGGTATGGAACAGGAGTACAGGTTTTTCTTGAATTTTTTTGTATCTTCTTTTGCAACATGGGTAATATGAAAATACTTTTGTCTAAATTCACATGTATAATCAATGTTGTATTGCTTATCTTCTCATTGAGCAGGGAAGAAGTGAGAGGGAGAGAATTTGGAATGCAAAAAAATTTATTTAAATGAATGTTAAAAATGTTTAATGTGATTGGGAAATATTTAATAAAGTTATTAAATATATCAAAGAAAAATTTAGCATGACATTTATTTACAGCAATATATAAACTACCATGAAATTTTAAAGGAATGTCACCAACCAAATTGAAATGATAAAAGAGAATAAACTGAGAATTGATATCTAGTTTGATAAAGAGGAAACACCATAACATAGATAGTTCTTTCTATGTTCTAAGAACATCAGTGGCCCAAAGGCTTAATGATGGTCGAGGAAACTTTATTTCAGAAATGAACAAAAGAACAAACTACCCTTCATGTAACATTTTTTGAAATGATTCTGTGTATAAATTTTGGTCAAAAAAAATACACTCGATGGCTTTAGAAAAGGCAGGATTGAACAGGAAACCAAGACATATTGAGACCAAGACAATGCTAAATATGTCTGAGTTTCCGCAAGAACAGAGTTGAAACCATTAACTCATTAATCCCAAACACCTGAGTAGTGTCTAGAAATCTTGTATGTAAATATGCCACTTATTCATTTTCAGCTAAAGTTATGGATTAACTTTAGAAATTCTTTGTACTAGCTTCTTTAGAGGTGCTTAATTTCCATCATGCCTTTGAGATTCCATGCCTGCCTCTGAGATTTATTATCTTACTTTGTGAAAAATCAAGTGCCACTTGAGTTCTATTCTATAGATATAAACACGTGGATTTGTTGTGATCTCTTTCAGTATAAAATTTTTCCAAAATATATTTAGATTTGATTTGTGTTTTTATTATTATGATAAGTATTTGGAATGTTTCTTTCAAGGATGCTCACAAAAACTTGTGACTTTTCTATCATCAGAATCTGCTAATACCTTTGATGGTTTTTTCATAGCCTCTTCGATGCTGTATACTCATTGATCAAAAATAAAATCCACAGATTGCCAGTTATCGACCCTGTCAGTGGGAACGCACTTTATATACTTACCCACAAAAGAATACTCAAGTTTCTTCAGCTATTTGTAAGTAGCTTTTAATATTTCTGCAAGACATAATTAGTTGCATTTGCTTCAACTAACTGATGTAAATAAAACCACTCATCATTAATAAGGTAAACTATTAGTTTTGAAATCTTCATTTCTAAACTCCAATCTCTTTTCACTGTAAAAAGCCCACTGCATACGCTCAGATTTCTTGCCAATAAATAATTGAACCCTTCTTTGTGAGAATATGGGCATATGTACAGTTCTACATCTAATCTGAAATATTTTCTTCTCATATAAAATATATAAATAGACAGAGGGAAAATGAAAAAATCAGTTTGTTTAAGGGTGTGAAAGTATTAGCATGTGAGAAAAGTAAGCTGAATTGTGCAGTGTTTTCTAGTGCTTTATGGGGTTGTGTTTTTAGAACTATTTGTACAGAAAGACATTATAGTCAAAGTTACTTTTTAAAGTGGAATGGAAACAGAAATGAGCAACATTTTTAAGAAATAGAATGTCATGATGGTCCAAATTTAGGTCTGTATTTTCTGTGGGCTACATTCAATGGCCTTCAAAATGAAATGATCTCAGTTCTAGATACATGCCTAGTATTTAAATATAAAGTACATGTTATAATTATCACTAACTAAATGGTTGTCTGTCACAAGAAAAGCACAGAAAGAAACTGGGAGTTTGACTAGTTATGATTGATTTTTTTTTAAATCGTCTGTCATTAAATTTGAAAATATAAATAATATGTTAAACAGAAATAGTAGGAGTCACAGTGGTGGTTCAGGAGAGCTAATGTAAATCGTATGATATTAATATGCTTCAAAACTGTTTTTCTAATCTTTTTTTCACCTCAACTCTATTTTACAAAAAAAATTCATCATGCCAGTATGAAGGGAAGCAGCCAAAACCCCTCTTACCAGGACCTTTCTGATAATCAGTTATCATCAGGATTGGAGGATTAGTGCTAAAGAGAACTGCCGGAAAGGGCATTTTGTTTTTGTTCATGATAATTGCTCTCTCTTAAGTAATGCTTGTCTGTTCACAAAGCTCTTTCCTCACATTCATGTGAGATGAATAATACAAATACGTCCCACTTTTACATATGTGAATACTAAGGGTCAGTGAGCTTAAATGACTTGCCCAAATTCACACTGGTATCAAATGACAGCTCTGGGATTTGATCTCATCTTCTGACTCCACGGCTGGTACTTTTTTCCCTTTTTCCCATGGAGCCTTTATAATTTACTTGTGTTTCACACCAAGCTTGTGACCAAAACCTGTTCTGACTTTGCCATAACTTGATTAAGAGCTCATTATGGAAATTCTGCTTTTAATTTTTAAATGGGTGCTAAGGAGAAAGGTGAAAGGGATTAGAGAGATTTGTAAAACATTAGGATTAATAAATTAATATGATATATTTTTAAATTATGTAAGAAAAGTATATGAAGTGAGTATTCTTTAAAGAACATGTCTCTCTCCTGATAAATGAAGACTTTGCTATGTCATGTTCTGAAGGACACATTAGAGCTTAATAATTGAGTTTTAATCAGATGGCCAAAAGTCATAAGTGTTGAAAGGAACAAATCAAAGTTTAAAAGTCAACTTACATGAAATACTTACACCAACTTATATTTGGGCCAATTTGGTAATTAGATAATAGTGGCTTTAGAATTAAAATTAGGAGTTAGATAAAATGCAAAAAGAAAAAGAAAAAATATAAATCTAATGAAACATTTTGAGAGTAATAGTTACCAAATTATAAGATAATTTTCTTTAGATAATATTACCTCTTTAGATAATTACCAAAAACACCCATAAGATATCATATAGTTAGGGAACAATTTCTATACTGAGGTGAACTAGATGACCTAATAGGTCTTTCTTTTTTCTCTAAATTTCTAGGATTCTCATGCTTTGAATATTGATGAACTCTTTGACTTGAACATTTTGTTTCTTCTAATTGTTCATCTTTTCCTGATAATTATAAGGTACACCAGGAGGATGGAATCAGCTGTACCCTTTCTAAAAGGTGGATTTTTGAAACAGTAGACCTTATTTTGTTATAGTCAAAAATGTCCCTAGGCCTTTCTCTTTTGACTTTTCCCTCCTCCTATTATCCCTTTAAAAATAGCCTTACCTTGAAAGAAAAGTTATTTAAGACCTCTTTTATTCCTGAGGCAACTAGCTCATCCATATTTTCTAATAGACAAAAGCTGATGGCATTTGGAAGAGAATTCAGTTTCTAGAGGTGGAGTGGTATGAGGATTAATTTAGTTTATTCCTAGAATAGCCACCAACAACTTTGAGTAGTAGGTATGTGGGCCCTTAACTAAATAATATTTGATACTGACAGCAAGATCAAAATAGAATAAATTCCTAGCAGCAAAGGAAAATTGGTGGCCTACAGGTCTTAATTTCCCAAATTAACCTGTTGTTTCCTTCTTCCACCCACCTTTTTTTAGCCAAGGGAGGGGGGGAACGATATTAAATATCTGACTTTATTCAATATTTTATAAAAATGTAATAGTACCAAGTACTTAATATGTTAATATAATTCTACTTGAAGAAATGCTATAATTTTTATGTGTAACTTTTTTCATGTTAATTCAGACTTTCAATTAGATTGATAGAAAAGACTAACTTCAATTTGCTTATATCTGCTTTTTCACTCAAATCTGGGCATTTGAACAAAAAGACATATTTGGTTTGCTAGAGCATATACATTTATCTTCTTTTCTAGGTGTCTGAGATGCCAAAACCTGCCTTCATGAAACAGAACCTAGATGAACTTGGAATAGGAACGTACCACAACATTGCCTTTATACATCCAGACACTCCTATCATTAAAGCCTTGAATATATTTGTAGAAAGACGGATATCAGCTTTGCCTGTTGTGGATGAGTCAGGTTTGTACATTTAACATGATGATGTGAATAGAAACAACTTTTATTATCTACAAGCAAAAAACAAATGTTTAATTATTGGTAACTTAATTCTAACTATCCTTAAATACTTAGTATATTAAAGAAAGATTTATTAAATATATGTAGAATGTTAAATCTATCAAGTATAATATAACCTCTTTGAGAGCAGAGTCTATTTGATTTTTCTCTTTCAATACTCAGAGCTTAGAATAACGTTTTATACATAAGGAGTTTCGGGGTTCTTTCAGTCTAGACATGTCATTTCATTGGCCTAGGGAACTCCAATAAAGAAATTTTCTCTACAAAGCAGATCGGCAGCTGCTTTTTAATTTGTAGTCTTAAAATGTTGCCCGAGATTTTACAACTCATATGTGTCAGAAAAGAACCTTGAACCCAGGTCTAAATGATTCCAAAGTAGTTCTCTTATCTACTACCCCATAACTCCACCACTTTATGAGTATTAAATAAATGTTTAAGTAAATTGAGTTAAATTGAAAATCAGAATTTACATATAGTAAGTAAAATCTAAATTCAAATGAGATGACCAAGAAAATGGTCATACTAGCTCCTTGTTTCCATGTTCTCAACTAAGACTTATAATTTGATGATCATTTAAATATATATAATTTTATATTTCTAGCAATCCCATTTTAACATTTTATTAAGAAAATGAAGTTCTGATATGTTTCTATGACATTTTTCTAATGTATATTTTCACTTCTAGGAAAAGTTGTTGATATTTATTCCAAATTTGATGTAATAGTAAGTATTTTTTACTTTATCACAATTCATATCTAACACGCATTTTAAAAACCAAATCTAGCCACGAATTTATCTTTTTGCTCTTTACTTCTAAATGAAAACAGTCAATTTTATTAAATAAAATCATATTAAAATCTGCTTATTTAAAACCCTATGCTTATGTTTGATAATCCATTTCTCCATGCATTCTTTCTTTATATTCTTTATGATAAAGAGAGGCTTGTATATATGTATTCCATAATATGCATACCATTTTTAGTTACATTGTTGACTCTGGTTAACCAGCTGAAGGTGGTTGAACAGAACCATAGTGGCTTAGTAACTATAGAGCAGGGGTCTTCAAACTTTTTAAATAGGGGGCCAGATCACTGTCCCTCAGACTTTGGAGGGCTGGACTATAGTAAAAATAAAAACTTTGTTTTGTGGGCCTTTAAATAAAGAAACTTCATAGCCCTGGGTGAAGGGGATAATCATTCTTTGCTGCCACATCTGGCCCACAGGCAGTAGTTTGAGGATCCTTGCATAGAGCTTTTCTACTTAATTCTGATACAAGCCTTTATTGGTATGGATTTGAATCAGAGAGCCTTAAAGAATATAGGGAATCCCCTCCAGGTGCCTTATTCTCCATTGATCTAAGAAACCCCAGATGATTATAGGTAAATTTGATCCCATTCCATTCTTCTCCCACCACTTGAGGTTTAGTCCACTTCTTTACTTGGAACCTGGGAATTCCTCTTTGCATTATTGTTGGCTGCATATAATTCCCCACTCCCTCCACAATATAAACCATCACCCTTATAGATCAGTTAAAATTACTCCTAAGCAAGTAAGTGATCTTTTGATACTTTGGCAGCCTTCTGACTAGTTAAATTAATCTTGTGTAAAACCTACTGCTCCATTGGGCCACATTCCACCAGAGTATGATTCTTTACTAGCAGCTAAAAAAAAAAAAAAGAAACATTAATTTAAGGGTTAGGGATAGAGTTACATCAGTATTAAACACAAAGTACTATATATGCTCTAGTTATTATTGATCGAAGCTTTGCAATTAAAATAATTTTGGGTGTTTATTATAAATTTATAGAAACATTTTGCTCTGTTGTGGTACTTAATCATCAAAAAGCTATTGCATGTGTAACCTAGGTTTTTAAGTTACTAATTTTTATCATTAGAGTGATTTTAACTCATAGGATCTGTCTTTTAATTATTTTATTATAGAATCTTGCTGCTGAAAAAACATATAATAACCTAGATATCACAGTGACGCAAGCCCTTCAGCACCGTTCCCAGTATTTTGAAGGTGTTGTGAAGTGCAGCAAGCTGGAAACACTGGAGACCATTGTGGATAGGATAGTAAGAGCTGAGGTGAGATCACTATCTCTTTCTGTAAACTTTTTTTTTTTTTTAGATCAGCATGCAGGAGGCAGTACTAAATAGTACTTAATTTCCTTCTGAAACGATACAGATTATGAGAGGTAATCTTCAAAGTTAGTATGAGATGAGTCTCTTTTCTTCTCGTAGCATAGGTGAATCCAAAATATTTAAAAGATTATTTTCACACTTTGAAAAAAGTCTTTGAGGAAAATAATTAAAGCACATATATATTGAATATCTAAAAATTAAGACATAAAATCTCAGAATAAGAAGAGATCTCTGAATCTTTCTCCCACCTAAAACATAAAAAGTATTTATTCAAACTCTTCTCAGAAACCTCACTGTGGGGAGATATCACATATATGACATTAACTAAGTAAAGAATGATCCAGTTTCCTTCTTTGTTCCTTCACCTCTTAAATCTGATTGTCGAATACTTATAAATTGGTAGTTAACTTTTGTAAATTTCACCACACTCAGCAATTACCTATAAATCTAGAGAAACTTTCGAATTTTCTTTCACTTCAGGACTTTTTATAACACCACTCTTCTCTTGTCAAACTTGAGAAGAAATTATTTTTCAATGTGCCAGAATTCTATAATTCTAAAATTTTCTTAAAGTATTTAGTACCTTGGAGATAAGACCTTGTTATTGGTATCTCATGTGTAACAATCCATTAATTAGACAAAACAAATAGTAAATATTTAATGCTGTTTAATATGCTTTGATATCTCATTGTAAATGCCTTCCCATCATCACAAGAGAATGAAAATCAATTCTAAATGGGAAAGGAGTAAATTATTTTTTATGCTAGTAGCTTTACATGAAGTTAACTGTCTCTAAAAGTGAAATACTGAATATATATTTCAAACAAAGTCATATTAGTCATCTCTTTCAGGGATCTTTTGCAAGCACTTGAATTTCTTCAATTCATATTTTCTTAGTTTGAAGTAATTTCCATAGTCTTAAATTCATTTTCCTTAGTGAATTTAATAATAAATAGTATGTGACTTTTGCCTTTACCAACTTTAATTCAGTGCCCAAAGCTACTTATTTTTCATTAATTTTGGATTGACCAAGGTTATGTTTTAATTTTTCATTATTCTTTGCATTCAAGTGCAATATGTTGAATTCTCTTTCTTAGCTGCCAGATCAAACTATTGATGCATGGAGTTTGCAGTCTACTAAAATCCCAGGATCTTTTTTAGATCAACTGTCTATGTAAACTTTCCCCATATTAGACTTCTGAAATTATTTTCTGATTCCAGCATAAAACTTGGTATTTTTCATATTTAATTTAATCCTGCTCAATTTATTCCAATATTCTATCCCATCAAGTTTTTGAATCTTGGCTTAATAATAAGAAGTTACATTAAATAATATTTTAAGGATCACAAAATACTTTTCCTGTATTATCTTGTTTGATCTCCACAACCCTTTGAGATAGAGGCTGTTATTATCCTTATCGTATAGAAGAGAAAACAGACTTAAGCAACCTACTTCACTTCCATAGCTAATAAGTCTCTGAGACATGATTTGACTGCATATCTAAGATTCCAGGTTGTATGCTTTAGCAATTATGCCCTGCTATCTCTCCTCCAGTGTATTAGTTATCTCTCTCAGCTTTGAGTCATGTTTAGATTAGATAAACATTCCATCTGTACCTTTATCTAAAGTCATTGATAAAAAATGTTACATAGTACAAATCCATGGAGCTCTCCTTGCAAATAGATAATAAACTATTCATCATTATTCTTTGGGTCTGACCATTCAACCTAAATATACCTAATTGTGTTATCTAGTCTTTATATTTTTATCTTGTTCACAAAAGTAACATAAAAAACTTTTTTAAAATGTTTTGCTAAGATTTAGGTAAACCGCCTACAACATTTTCCTGATCTATAAGTTAAGTAATCCTGCAATAAAGGACATTATTTTGGCATGACTTGTTCCTATCAAAGCAGTACTTTTTCTTTTCTAGATGTTCCCTTTACTATATTCCAAAAATTTGTGAAGAATCCAAGATTAGTCCATTGGCCTGTACTTTACAGATTATATTATCTTAATTAGTTATCATTTACCTTTCCCCAGTCCTATAGAACCTATATATTTCTCCAAGGATTTTCAAAAGTCACTGTACTCAAGAATCAACTTCTGCCCATCCTTTCACTGTCCTAGAATTTAGTTCATCTGGGTCACATAATTTGAGCTTCACAGCAGCTAGTAGTTCTTTTTTTATCTCCTTCCATCTCCTAGGTATAAATTCTCTTTGGCAGAGAAAACAGAAGCAAAATAGGAGATGAGTTGTTCTAGCTCTTATTTCCTGTCCATTATCATTCCATCTACCTAGAGCAATAGCAGCTCCCTTCTAAGTGTTCTTTGTTTTCTTTGCTGGTATCAGCTGAAACAATCTGAGTTTGATTAGTCCTGTCATGTCATTTTATTTCCATCTTCTGTACATCTTTAAAATCTGAATGGATGAGAAAAAGGAAATTGCTTGATAATTGAGAAAATTTTAATTTTTAAAAAAAAAATCTAATATAGTAATTGAATGTCATAGGTATCTATGTGTATCCACATTGTTCTCTTTATACAGTTTTTTCCTAATGAGAGTTGTTGTTACTTGTGTCTTCAATTCTTGATAGAGAGCTTCCATCCTTCCTAGACTTGCTTCTCCTATAGAATTCTTATTTTTGCTTACTATGTTGAGGGCTGGGGGTGGGGGAGAGGTAAGGTCCAAGAAAGGGAGGAAAAAATTTTGGAACTCAAAATCTTACAAAATGAAGTTGGGAACTATCTGTACAAATAATTGAAAAAAATAAAATATTATTAAAATAAAAGAATTTTTATCTATGGAATTCTACTTTTCCTTTCTTCCAATATTTTGAAATCTCTCCCAAAAAAGCAGATTAGAGCTAACTTTTCTTTACTACAAATTCTAAGATGGAATAGTCAATTTTCCACAAGATTACCATCATGATCATTACAGCAACCATTCCTTCCATTGGTGAAGACAAGTAGAGGATTACCCTTTATTGGTTCCTTTATCTTTTGAAGTGTGAAATTATCAAGGCAAGTTAAGGAATCATTAGCTGTTCTGTTTTAGACAAAAGCTCTGGCTTCTGTGCTGATAATTAAAGATGCCTCTGTGCCCAGCTTGGGATCTGTTTCCCAAGTTCACATATTTCTTTCTTTCACCCAGATAATCTGTAGTATACACTGATGACAACATCACTTTGGTTTTCCCTTCTTGATCCTCAACTAAATGTTCTCTCTAGGGTACTTTTCTAACTCTGACTGCTAGATATTCTCATAAGTATATCTCTATAATATACAATGTCCTCTCCCTCTCTCCACTCTTGTGTTTCTTTTGAATGATATGCCTTTCCAGAACTGTATTCTAGTTAATGGATCTCATCCCACCAAGTCTCAGGACACTTATTAGTTCAAATTTGCTTATATGCATTAAGATATTTAGTTCACACTGTTATTTCTACATGTGGAGCCCCTGGCTCCTCTTCTCACTTTTATCTGCTGTGAATTTCTGGGTATCTCTACCATTCTGTGTCTTCCTACTTTGTTGCTAATCTTGATGGTATCTAGTCTGGGGGTGCTATTCATAGACAGTTTTCTCCCTTTTTCTTTCCTTTTCAATTTAAAGTCTTTTTAAAATAAGATTTTCAAGTCTCTAGGAAAATGCACTTTTACCAACCCTTGTTCCCTGGCCAAGAATTTTTATTAAGCAGGTTAAGTTCTTCAATTTATGTTTTGTTTTATTTTTTGTTCTTTGAGAGTTTCTGTAAGATAAAATTGGCCAGAAATAAATATCTTAATATCTAAATAACTTTATAGGCTTAATTAGAAAGAATTGAATTTTTGCCTAAAGTTACCAACAACCTTGTCTTTTACTGCTTTAGAATCTTTTCTTCCCTTTTTTGATACTAGAAAAAGTAACTTCGCAACAGTAATTAATTTTCTGAGTTGCTTGATTTTTGTTTGAAATACTGCATTTCAAATGAGTAACTTACATTCTTTTATGTCTGTATCCAGATTGAATATTTGGCCAACCTGTGAATATTGAATACATGTTAATCTGTTTTTATGAACATGGAAAAATTCTATGTTCTTGGATGAAAATAGGAAATATATTTTGCAATCAGTTTTAATTAATGATATAATAAATTTTCTAACTTGAACATTTAATTAGGATCTTTAAACTCCAATAATTCAAAGAATACTTATTTTAAATTATCATTTTAGAATCTTCAAATTGTCTACTACAGGGAGACAATTTAAAAATCTTCTTATATCTCTTCTGTCCCATCTTATGGTTATTGAAGAGCTTTAGTTTAACCCAACTTTTTTACTTCTAAGATGAATGAGAGGTATTTTGTGGTATTTGGCATGAGAAAGATGACCAAGTGATTAAGTAAATTTTACTATCTTCCAAAAAGACCTGTTATAGCAAAAGCATCACCAACATCATATTATTAGAGAAAATATATTGAAAAAATAATTTCCCTCTTTTTCTTTTTATCTCTTTCCTAGGTATTAAATGGGTGTGACTATTCAAATACAAGAGAAGAGAATCTTTTAAATATCCTGAATGGAATGTAGTTACCTCAGTCCTAAAGTCTTAACAATTCTTTGAATCAGAACACAGTTAGCATTTTGTACTCTTATCTTCATTGGTAAAGATTTCTTTGAGTTGTGCTTCTAATTATTTTGCAGAATTAGGAAAAATATTTTTAGATAGTTTTTTTGTTGTTGTAGTTTGTTTTCTTAAGGCATAAAAATAGAGGTCCAATTAAGTCATTTCACTTCATAATGGTTCATCGAAATAATAAATATCAGAGAACTTATTCTCAAAATGTGAGTTTCTTGATAGAAAGGCAATGTAAAAACAAGCAATCTAAGATATTGATTTTATTATTATTTGAATAATCACTTGGATTTATTTCCCATATGAAAGGGTACACTACTAAAGCAAGATCCAATTCTTGGAAAGTAATAAAGGAATACATCCATTTTAGAGAAAGATAATTATATCTTTGTTCTATGTATTAAATTATACTGTTTAATCTCTCTTGACATCTCAATCTCAAGGCATCTCAAATATGTCAACTACATACTCCCAGCTGATTTCCTTACAAATAATTCAAGCAATCAATTCATGTTACTCTTAAACCCAAAGTTCTTTCTTGTTCTGTGAGTTATTATGTACCTCTGAGTTGGTAGGAATGTGTTCGCCAGACTACACTGAACTATTTGCACGTTTTAAAATAAAAAATGAAGTGCTAATGCTTGCAAATCTTTTTTCTTATTTGTAGGTTCATCGGCTGGTGGTAGTAAATGAAGCAGATAGCATTGTGGGTATCATCTCACTATCAGACATTCTACAAGCCCTGGTACTCACACCAGCAGGTATAGATCCTCACTTACCTTTTCTAATAAGTTTGCAGCTATGGTATGTTGTAGCATATCATGGTAATCTCATATGGTTGTAGCAAATAACTTTCCCATAAATCCATTACCTATTAGTTGTTACTTTAGACAATACCCCAAATTTTATCAGTCTCTTTTTTCTTTTGAATCCTATGCTTTATATAGTTATAAAGCAAAGACTTGTACAGAAATTCTAATTTTCAAGTATTATGTTGATACTCAAGAAGTCCTGGGCAGTCTAAAAAATTTTTTAAGATTTCCATCATACTCATTCCCATTAATAATAATTCACCTTTACAAAACAGATTAAGGTTTACAAAACATTTTCCTTACAACAGCCCAGTTTAGAAGTTATTAGTACAAAATTTGGTGGTAGTGGAAAAGCTATTTTAAATTTTTGAATATGGATTAATGTGACCATGGCCCTGTTTTTAGGAAGCTTAATCTTGCAGAGTGGCCATTTTGAAGATTACTTGAAATATTCCAGGGGAGGAGCTTATATGCATATGCTGCTGGGGAATACGCAGAAAGGAATGGGTGGATATGAGAGCTATTATAGAAGCACAGACAGAACTTACAGGATCATTGAATGTGGTGATTGAAAGAGACAAGGGAGGGAGAAAGAGCTCCAAGGTTTAAACCTGGGTGCCCAAGAGATTGAAAGTGAATAACTCTGTGTGTACTTTTACATTATTTAAAACAGGCATCATTGATGTTCATACAATACCATAAAGTTCATTTTGCCTGTATGATAACAGGTGCCAAACAAAAGGAAAGTGAAGCAGAATGACCACGGTGAACATAGAAGCCTTCATTGAATGTAGGAGAACGTGAACAAAGTTTCTGGGTCAAGGTTTTGCCTCACGAACACTGTCTGCAATAGAAGAAAGTAATGGTTATGAGAATGTCGATTGCAGTAGAGTGATGGGTAATCTTTATTTTCCCCAGTGATGTCTAAACTAAGCATGACAAAGAGAGCTTGATAGGTTTAAAGATTGTCTTGTTTTAAAAAAAAAATCTATATTTCCAGACCTTTTCTGAAAGATTTAATATGCTATCATCCTTTAAATTGTACTATGTCCTGAAATTCTATCACTTTTTGCAATTGAAAGAGCTCATTGATAGCCAAGTAACAGGTAAATGTGACATAAGGTGAGTGTATGGCATATTCCTAACCTAGTGCCTTATGTCAGAATACAGCAATATGTCATCACTGTTGCCCATCACTGTTGGAGAAAGTATTTGTGTGAAGAGAAAACTGTGTTTGAATGTGAAAGTCTTTGAACTTATTACCAAATCAGTTTAAGTTTTCATTAGATTTGTCATAAAAGCTGTACTTTGAATATAAATAGATTTACTTTAAAACTTTAATGAGTTTTGTGTTTAAATGTTGCATTCTGGACTAAGATGTAAAACAAGACTGATTTTAAAAACAGCTTTATTTATTTTTACTTTCATGGCAATTTTTTACACATCTTTTGGTGGATAGTTAAAACTTCACCATATCCATTAATAAACTGTTGATTGTTATACAAAAAAGTGGCAGATTTCTCGTTATTTGTTTGGACCGGAAGAGGATATGGCTTCCTGAATAACCTTTATTAGACTTAAAAAGTTAAAAGTTTCTAAAAGCATGCATTGAAATCTATTACTCTGTACTGTATTGTAAATAAGCAGCAGTTATTGAGGAAATAAAGTGCCAGAGAAATGTCTATTTTTTTTCTTGTGTATCGCAATGTAAAATCATGATGTTTGTATGACTGCTAATACAATTATTTTTTTTTGTAAATTCTATTGTGGCATATACAGTATTGTCATACAGTTGCAAGGAGAGAGGAACATTTCCTAATGTAAATGCTCTGAAAATGCTGAGACTATATAATTGTAGATTTTCTTTGCAGTTTGAAAAAATTAAAACAAGTCCTACAATTTGTTATTTTGTTAGAGCAGTTCTTAAAAAATATCACATGTTTGTGCATGTATTGAATAAGATTCTACATGCCCTTTTTGACTCAAATATTTATCTTCATTTAAAGCAAAATTAGTCCTTTTGTCCAAACTACCTCCAGCAAAAGAATCTTTTATTGATTCCTTAAGTCTAATGGTTTATTTACACTCCCCTGATAAAACATGATTATGTTTGATTCAAAATTGCCAAGAAAATTTTCTTGTAATAAGGTGCCAGTTTTTCTTTTCTTAGTAGAGCAAATCTTCTATTTGTGTCTCTGTTCTCAGTGTTTGTATTTGTCTTTGCACATGTATGTGTATGTGCATGTTTGCTCTCACCTACACATCAATGCTTTGGAAAGTAATCATAGCTGTTTAGGTTGAACAGCAGTTACATTACTCAACTTGTGAATCATAAAATACTCATGTCACTCTTTGTGAAGAAGAACATTTTTGTTTGTTCAATCTGGCAGAGGCTGTACAGTCCAGCATTTAAATGATGACTTTCCTTCTATGAGAAATGATAGAACTATGAGTTTTCTTTAGTCAGGTTTGTTTTGGGTTTTTTTGTTTGTTTGTTTGGAGAGAGAAACAAGAAAGTCTTAAGAAAGACTTAACATAGTCTTGAAGCCTGGACAGTGCCTTAATCCAGATTTACTTCTCTTACAGTGTCCCTTTCCTCCATCTCATGCCCCTAAATTGATATTACTAAAAATCTATAGTTTTTGTTATTTAGGAAAGAATTGAAGATGATTTCCCATTGCTGTTGAAGTGGGAAAGAATCTCCACAGCAAATAACAGAAAGTTGATTCATCAAAAAAAGAAATCTATTAGCACTGACACTTTCCTTACTTTCCATATGGATATCACATTCAATAGAGGGCTCTTTTCTCTATGTTTAGTCATTAGATCTAGTAGTTAACAGAATGTCAGGCTTATGTTAAAATATAATGAAGATTTGCAGAAGTTATCAAGAATTGTTTCTAAAGTGAAGCATCTTTTTTTTTTCCATCATTAAGGTCCACATTACAACTAATTACTGCTTTCTTTCGTCAAGAAAAGTAATATATCGTGCTACATAAATGGTAAAAACAAGGTGTTTTATTTATCTTGTTTATCTTGCAGCTCTGGAAGATGGATGAGCTTGTAAATATTCGTAAACCTCCCCCCCATGGTTCTGAGTTATTTGAGTTTTATGTATAGGCCTATGTCCTTAGCATGGTTGAAATTATGTTTGTATGTTACAAACAATATTTACCTCCAGATTTTAATTTTCTATTCTGTCACTTTTCTTAATCGTCTAGGACAGGGATTCTTAACATTTTGTGTGTGTGTCATAGATCCTTTTTGTCAGCCTCATGAAGCCTATGGACCCCCTTTCATAATCATGTTTTTAAGGGCATAAAATAAAATATCTTTACAAAGGAAATCAATTACATTGAAAATCAGTTATTCAGATTTTTTAAAACAAGTTCATAGACCCCAGGCTAAAAGCCCATGGTCTAAGGTCTTAGAGTGAAGACTTATACCAAACACGTTCCAATGCATATTAAATGTATTCCTAAAGAGAGCAGTTGGAAGTTGTGATGTGACTCCTCAGTGAAACAGCTCATTCAAGTTCTTGTTACCTATCTCTAAAGAGGAAGCACTGAATCAAAAACAAAAATTCTCATTATTACCCTTAGCAACAAAGCATAAAGAAATAGCAGTAGAATCGATGCTAAACAAAGACTCAGGGGTCTTTTTTTGCACCCTGTCTAACCTCTAAAAGTTATTTTTCTTCTTCATCTCTCTGAGCCTCAGTCTTCCCCTCTGTAAAATGAGGAAGTCATACAAGGTAACCTTGTTATAGAATTGATGAATTGATGTGTGTGATAAACTTAAGCAAATTAGTAATCATTTTGATAATACACATCAAATCAAAATGTTCTTAAAATAACAACTTAGGGAAACATCCAAACCATGGCTTTCAATACAAAAATCACTGGGCTGTCTCTGGGGAATGATGTTGTACCCTAACTATTCAACTTTTAAAAAATCACTTACCCTTGGAGGGAGAAAGCCAGCAGATAGCTTGTAGAGGAAATGAATCACTGTGGGAACAGGCCAGAGATGAACTCTTGGGGTCCATAGGGCCATAACCCCTTATGTGTTTTCCTGTTTTCTAAGCACTTTCACAGGATTTCTACCCTATGCATTTCTATATCGAGACAAATCTTTCCCTGTAGTATGGACACAGTCTTAAGAAAAAATATCCATCTGCAGCCAAATCCTTTGGGAAATATCTGGAAAATAGATGATAGCAAATTCCACTCTACAATATTTTTGCCTTCATGGAATACTATAAAACAGACACAAAGATTGTTCTTTTTCACACGAGACTACGTTGAAAGAGTTCAATTTGCTGATTTTTAAACAAAGTAGACTTGTTACACAGCATACTTTAAAAAATTCACTTGAAGTTTTTTTCTTTTGCACAGTGAAGTAATAAGCATAGTTCCTTTTAATAAAGGATGTTCATATTTTCTTCTTGGTTATGTAATTTTTTCTTGCACAAAACAGTTTTATTAAATTTTTTTATCTTTTGATGGCCCCATTACTGTGATAATTGCTTCAAAATCATGTTGTACCAATATTCACTAATAAAGTGGAATGAGTTAAAATTATGGTAAGATTTGTTTGAATTAATTAATAAGTGTGAGCAAATGTATTGACTTGAACCCACAGAAGGTATCTGGGTTCCTAGAGAGAAAATCTCAGTAAACAGGAGAGGACTTCAGATGGTCTTAAAAAGATCTGACATATAAATAGTAAGAGGTTCTTCCTGGTATTTAAAAAAAAGGAAATGCAGAAAGAAGAGCATCAGCTTTGGACACTTGTAACCTTCACTTTTCTCGATATTTTACAAATTCTAGGTCCATTTCCTATCAAAAATACTTTTTGCTTTCTCTCAAAAGGTAACATATTTCAAAGTTCCCTCTGATTTTTCCTTGGATTCACATTGTAAATATTAAATATTGTCAAAGAAAGGAATATTTGAGATAATGTGAGGATGCAAGTCAGGACTTCCTAGTAAATTGGTACCGACTACACAGACTTACTTTCCCAAGAAGCTCTTCATCTGAAATTAAAGGCTAAAAACAAAACAAACAAAACATGCCAGTCTCAGAGACTATGATACATTTAATGAGAAGTTTACCAGGCCTTACCAGATGTGAAATGCCTAAGGCTCTTTCTTAGGGACACACTTCTTACCCCATACTGGCTGCTGGACTTATGGCTACCTCTCCTAAACCCAGAGCTGTCATCTCCCCACGCCCAGTTACTCTCCAGGTGTCCCACCTCTACTATTCCCCTCATAATATGTACCATGAGGAAAGTCAAGTTCAGAGATCACAAAGGGAATATGCCGGCTACTCCACATGTGGCCACATTCCCCCTCAGGGCCCTGATAGTAAACTCCCTACTTATTTCCCTACCCTAAAGGTACTGTTTGCCTTTGTACTTTCTGTCTTGGTGCTATTGGATATAGGGTGAGAGAATCTTAGGGAAATAACCTTCTGGGGACTTGTTTTCTTCATTTACATATCAAGAAGACCTCTAAAATCTCTTCAATTTGAATCTCTGACCCTAGAATCTTTGATTTTGTGCCTTCCATATTCTGATGTTCACTGAAATTTAGCTTTCTCCTAAAGATACCATATTTTGTAGTGCTGCCCCCTTTTACCTCCACAAAACCTCACATTGTTACCGCAACCTCCAAGTTGGCCTTGTCACCTTGAACTACTATAATAGCTTCTAGTCTCCTTGCTTCAGTTTCCAATCTCTCCATACAGCACATGCCACACATACTGTATCACTCCCCTCCCCCAGCTCAAAAAGTTCTAGGTACTTCCTGTTGTGTCTAACAAAAAATACAAAATCTTCAGTTTGGCCATTTCTCTTCAGTTTATTTTGCAGGATGTTATACATCGACACAGTCTGTGCCATTAGCCACTTCAGTGCTTTTAGGCGACTTTCTCCTGTGGCTAGAATGTGTTCTTTCTTTACTCTCACTCTTAGAATCCCTACCCTTTTCCAAAACTCAACTTAAGTTCCTCTCACCTTCCCAAATTACCTTGTATTGACTTTTTATTTTGTATTTACTAATATATGTAATAATTTCTCGTATCATGTAAAATCCTTGAAGACAGGGATTATTTCATATTATGCTTTTTATCCCCAGCAAGAAGTATGGGGCCTGGTGATGTATTTGAAACATTTTCCAGCTAGTTTTATAATGATTCTTGATTGATCGATCCAGTGCTAATTGCTGAGAGTCTGAGGTCAAGAGGCAAAGTTGACACATCCCTTGCTTTTCCCCTACAACATCTTCAAATCCTCTAGGACCATCATCTAGCAAACACCTCTTTTCCTTTAATATTTGTTCTATCTAATCTAAATCTTATTGCTGTTATCTGTGGACTTCCAGATCATGGTTCTCCCAATGTACCTCAACTCAGAGGTATGCTGGAAGCAGCTCTTGAGAGCCAGTTGTTAAATTTCCATTGTGAACATTTATACCTTGGATATTGGCAAATGTTACAAATCAGGACTTGGTGTATTATTTTGTTGATTTTTAGACTAAGAAAGTGATGGAGAAGGTATTAAAAACTTATACTTAGTCATACCTTAGATATTACCTCCACCATGACCTTTTCCAACCTCCTCATTTGAATTTGTCCCAACTACCAGAATTGTTCATTATAACTCTGAGTTCCAAACATAAGAAGTTTCAGACTGTAAATGTGCCATATACACAGATTCATGTAAATAAAGATCAGCCTTCCCTTATCAAAGGAGGCCAGATTAGTACAATGGGGATATGCATCCACCAATTCTGCTTCACCTTCTTGAGGAAGAGAGGAGAAAATAAAAACGATCCCCTATGCCAGATTTTAAAAAGTAAAAATGTGATTGAGATTGGAAGCCTGAAAGACATGAAGGCAAAAATAGAACCCAAAAGATCGAACAAGGAGTGGAAGGTTCCAAAGAGCACAAAACATTTACAACCCTATAGGTTTTCTAGGAAAATATTAGCATGTGGGCAATTGTCTTTGGTTTTATTCCCTTTGTATTCTGGTTCTTTTCTTCCACTACTCCTAGATCTCTGCTTTAAGGACAACATCATAAGAAATATGCTCAGCAGCAGCACAAAAAAGCAGGGAGCCAAAGGTATATAAAGAGGAAGGTCTTTTGAAGTGCTCAAGAAAAAAAACTAAGAGAGCAGCAAAATTTTTCAGAATTTCATTGACTGGAGTCCTTGACACCACTTAAGTTATTCTTCACCGTTCACCAACAATTTGAGCCAAATAGAGATCAATGCTCCAGGCAATCAATAAGCATTATTAGCCTTCATCTACACACCAGAGGGACAGACAGCCTCAGAATCAGGAGTTTCAGTACTTTCTTCCGCACACATACACATTGACTATGTTTATCTGAATAAGTCCCTTAATTGTCCCCAGGAAATTCTCTAAAATGGGCCAGTTGTTATGACATTAGGGAAACAAAGATGAAAAAAAATAGTTCTTGCCTTGCTTAACAATCTATCAAGGAGATCCATATGAAAGAATATACAAAATATATACAATATATACAATGTAAAGACAAGGCAATTTGAAAGGGGTTACTTCCCCAAATTCTTAAAAAACTAACTTATTTTTATTGCATTAATCAAATTATGCTCCACCACTCTTTTCGTCCAACAACTTCAATAGAAATCTAAATTCTGACAATGAAGAAACCAAATCAAGACAATAACAAAAGAAGAAGCATCCTTGGGTCTGAATGTAGTATTTGGAGAGCAAGATAACACAAATTTCTCCTTCAACCTAACCTCACCTTCAAAAAAAATGTTCATAAAGTAGGCCTAAAATAGTAACTAATAACTCTCTAGAGAAGAATAGGACTTGAGACTTTCATGTGGTAGTGATTATTTCTTACTTTTCTAGAACCACTCAATACTAACCCACATTTATAGAAACTTTAAAGGTTTACAAAGCGGTCTCCTAACAACCACCTTGTGAATTAAGGAGTGTTATAATGCTTGTTTTATAGATGGGGAAACAGCCTCAGAAGAGGCCCTATCACTTAGTCAGAGTTGCAAAGCTAATGGTTTCAGAACTAGGACTCAAACCCAGGTTTTATGTCTGACCAGCAGATAAATTGTTACTTTTTGACACCTTGAAAGGAAAATTTTCCAATTCACTATTTTTAACATTCTTATTCTGCTGATGCATTACACCAAGTCAGGGACAGACCTCTATCCTCAAGAATCACATAGTTTAGGTTCATTCAAAGTAAATACATCGTACATTGAAACACTTTTTAAAAGCATAACTTGGGTACCTCATAAGAGTGCACCTGGAAATTCTATTTACTGTCCTATAAATTAGGCATTTAATCTGTTTTTTAGAAGAAGGGTTTCCAAGCATTGTTTTTGAAGTGGGTGTAAGATGTACTTTCTCCTAGTGTTTGCAATAGGCTTGGGGGAAAAGACGTTGCTTTCTTCCAACTGTGGTAATAAAATTATAGTCTTAGTAACTAGGGAACAGACTTTGGAAAAGATAATGAGTTGCTGTTCTAGACAATTGTTCCCTCAATAACTGTTTCCTCCTGCCACTGAGATCGCTGCCAAAGCTGCAGCTTGCTTTCAATTGAGTAATTATTTTAAAATGTAAGCTCTGCTGATCTTCTTGGGTATAATTCATCCAACAATAAACATTTAATATTGGCATTCTCACTTTGCCCTTAGACAAATCAGTTCATTTCTCTGGACCTCAGTTTCCTCATCTGTAAATGAGGAACATGAACAAGATGACCTCTAAGATTCTCTCTAACTCATATATTTATAATTGAAAGGGGCCTCTACCTAATTCCGGTGTATAAGGTATCTAGGCAAAAAGCATTGGGCACGATGGATAGAATGGTAGCCTCAGATGGACAGTCAGCCTCAGAATCAGAAGCCTTGCGTCTAAGTTCTTTCCTCCACGACTATATTCCTGGATTAAGTCCCTTAATTGTCCCAAGGCAATTCTCTGAAATGAACAATACTAATCTATATGGGTAGAAGATTTAGTTACTCAGAATTCTGAACCATGAAATCACAGGGTTAGGCCAAAATAAAAAATTCAGAAGACTTGGATGTGGAAGGAAAGTAAACTGGTGAGCCAGACATGGCCCCTGCCTGGCCCTCAAGGAGTCTATAAGGGAGTATAAAAATAGGTCAAGTGCACAAATAAATAAAACTTGGTACATGTGTATGAGAGAGAAGTGAACAAGAAATACTGAAATGCTGAGGAGGAAGAAATAATTTCTGTTAATAAGAATCAGACAAGGTTTCAAAGATGATGTGATACTTGAGCTAGGATTGGAAGGATGAGTAGGATTTCAACAGGCAGAAATGGGAGTAAGGACAACAATACCAGATGGAGACAAGGGCCTGAGCAAAGATAAATAGGTGAGAAAGCCTAGGACATGTTTGGTGTATGGCAAATACTCCAGTTCTGCTGATATAGATCCTATGTATAGGGAAGTCAGGGGAGAAAGGAGACTAAAAACTCAGTTGGAGCCAAATTATGGACAGCTTCAAAAGTCAGCCAATTACCATTTGGATATAAGTAATCAAATGGAAGATATCAAATGCTTTTAAATAGAAATATAAAATTAATCTGGCAATACTAGATAGTGCTAGAAAGATCTGTTAGGAAATAATAGTCTAAGCACAATAGTCTAAGCAGGTAGGTGACCCAGTGAATACAGCATTGGGTCTGGAGTCAGGAGGACCTGAGTTCAAATGTGGCCTTAGACACTTACCAAATATGTGACCCTGTGTAAGTCATTTCACCCTGTTTGCCTCAGTTTCCTTATCTGTAAAATAAGCTAGAAAAGGAAAGACTCCTCCAGTATCTTTGCCAAGAAAATCCCATATGTGGTCACAAAGAGTGCAAGATGAGACATACACAAAACCTGTACGATGGTGGTCTGCAGTGGCAATAGAGAAAGCAGAGATTTAGGAAACATTTCAGGCATAGTATTGACATAGTTTGATGGCTGGATGTGAGAAATGAACTAAAAGTCAAAAATAATTCTGAAGTCGTAAGCCTGGGCAGCTGGGGAAATGACACAATCCACAGAAATAGGGAAGTCAGGAAGTCAAGCACACAGGCTTTGGAGGAAAGATGAAGAGCTTTGTCTCTTAGAAATGACCAGGAGGCAATTGGAAATGAAGGCCTGGAGCTTCAGGAGAAAATTAGAACTAGAGATATCCATTTGGAAATCATCTATATAGAGGAATTAACTAAAGCCATAAGAGTAGATGAGTTCACCAGGAAAGAGGACATGGAGAGATGAATTGAGAGACACCTTGGAAGTTGTCCTCAATAAGGGGATAGGAGGAGGAAGGGATAGGAAATAGAGGGAGGGATGGAAAAGGAGCCAAGGAAGTTAAAGGTAAGCCAGGAGAATCCAATGTCACAGAAGTCATGAGAGTAATTGGTATTCAGGAGGCACTGATCCATAATGTTAAATACTTTGAGAAGTGAAAAAGGATATGGTTGGTGTTTAGCAAGTCATTTTTGAGCTTCAAGAAGGCAGATTCTGTAAAATGGTGGTGAAAGAAGCCAGATTTACAAAGGATTGAGAAGTGAGTGGAGACTGAGGAGATGGAAGCAGCATAGCCATCTCAGTATCACTCTCACAAGAAATTAGAGAGTGAAAGGAAGGAATATTGGACAGCAGAGTCAAGGATGAATGTTTTAAAAATGCTATTGTGATGTGAATGCACCTGTCATGGAAGGTAAAGAGACCCCCGAGACAGAATGAAGATACAAGAAGGAGAAGGGATATTGATTAGGCAAAGCTAGGTCACAAAGGAGCTAAAAAGAAATGAGTTCTAGGGGACAGGGAAAGAAGATAGTTGGGCAGAAGAAAAAGATAAAACAAAAAAGTAACTTTGAAGAAGAGAGTTGAGGGATGATGATCTCAGGAAAGGAGAAGGCTTATCATAAGATGACATTTTACAGATGAGGAAACTGAGGCAGACAGAAGTTAAATGACTTCCCCAGGATAATATAGCTAGTGACAGAGCTGACAGGCTTCCCTAACTCTAGGTCAGCACTGCTCTTTTCAACTCATCCATTGAAATTTCAGAGGACAGGAATAGGATTGGGGATTTTAAAAGAGAAGAAAACTGTGGGGAAGGCTAGAACCAAAGACGGTTACAACATTTTTCCTTTCAGACCACATGGGCAAAAGCCTCTACACCAAGGTAGACATTAACTCTTCTAAAATTTTATTCTGAAGTGTTATCACAGCAAAGAGGTAATTCTAAATTATATGCACAGAACATAAATTCTGGCAGGTTTCTAGTATGGACACAGTAATGGGAGGTATTTCCATTATCTGAGGACCAGCTCAAATCCACACTTTCTCATTACCAGGAATTTTGCCAGGAAGTAAATTTTCTATATTTTCCTTTGTTTTCTTAAACCCCAGCACCTAATGAATCTATTTTCTAAAGCAAGGAGGCATGTATTCTCTTTCTATGGAGAGGGAAACTCATGTAGATGAAGCTATAAGATGGAGCACTGAAAATTTTTTAAATGCTTAATAATACCTTATGGGCCTAAGAAGTCCTCCTGTCCCCAGCTCAACTGATGAAATTATAGAAGAGAATGGGTAAGAGATGAAGTTTCAATGTGTTAAGTATAAAGATATATCTATACTCTGTTATCTCCTTCCCAAATATAGAGGCATTTTCCCTGATGGAATTAGTTAGCTTGCCACTGGCTGGCAAAAAGATTAGCCATTCCCTCATGACCTTAAAAATCAGCCTTGTCAGGCCTGAGATTCAGTCAAGGTATGAAGAAGCTTGGAGGGTGGCGATTTCTGTGCCTTTCTCAGAGAGCAACAGGGGGACAGGGATTTCTTTTTTTCCTTTCATCTCATAAATAATGGCATCTTACAAAGGTGCTACTTGAGCATAGGAGACCCTACCTCCCACTCCAAAATCAGAGAGAGAAAAGAGGGACAGCATGATTCCCATAGGCAGAGCAGCTGGCAGCCACAAAATTAATCTCCAGGGAACAGTCCTGAGGAGCAGAGGAGATTTGTTCCCAGGTTTGTGCCCATTGGCATCAGGGAAGAGAATCAGCTTTGAGAGTGATGGAGAGGACAGGCCTGTGGAGCTCTGCTGAGTGACCAGTCTGCTGGAGATGCTGCACCCTAGGGGAGCCGGCTTAAGCCCCCACAAGATTAGGAAAGGTCCTGGGGCGTCACGGTGCCATGGCACTGCCGCTCTCATTGTACGGGTTCCCACCTTACCTGTTCCATTAACAGACACATTGTGCATTTGTGGGAGAGCACATCCTGACTTCGTGGGGACTGTGATTTGTACCTCTTGTTCCTATTACACTATCTTTTTTTTTTTTTGAAAAAAATTTCTTTACAACATTATCTCTTGCACTCACTTCTGTTCCAACTTTTCCCCTCCCTCCCTCCACCTCCTCCCCCAGATGACAAGCATTCCTATACATGTTAAATAGGTTACAGTATATCCTAGATACAATATATGTTTGTGGAACCGAACAGTTCTCTTGTTGCACAGGGAGAATTGGATTCAGAAGGTAGAAATAATCTGGGAAGAAAAACAAAAATGCAAATAGTTTACATTCATTTCCCAGTGTTCTTTCTTTGGGTGTAGCTGCTTCTGTCCATCCTTGATCAATTGAAACTGAGTTAGATCTTCTCTTTGTCAAAGAAATCCACTTCCATCAGAATACATCCTCATACAGTATCTCCTGGTTCTGCTCATTTCACTTAGCATCAGTTCATGTAAGTCTCTCCAAGCCTCTCTGTATTCATCCTGCTGGTCATTCCTTACAGAGCAATAATATTCTACAACATTCATATACCACAATTTACTCAACCATTCTCCAATTGATGGGCATCCATTCATTTTCCAGTTTCTAGCCACTACAAACAGGGCTGCCACAAACATTTTGGCACATACAGGTCCCTTTCCCTTCTTTAGTATTTCTTTGGGATATAAGCCCAATAGAAACACTGCTGGATCAAAGGGTATGCACAGTTTGATAATTTTTTGGGCATAATTCCAGATTGCTCTCCAGAATGGTTGGATTCGTTCACAACTTCACCAACAATGCATCAGTGTCCTAGTTTTCCCGCATCCCCTCCAATACTCATCATTATTTTTTCCTGTCATCTTAGCCAATCTGACAGGTGTGTAGTGGTATCTCAGAGTTGTCTTAATTTGCATTTCTCTGATCAATAGTGATTTGAAACACTTTCACATGAGTGGTAATAGTTTCAATTTCATCATCAGAAAATTGTCTGTTCATATCCTTTGACCATTTATCAATTGGAGAATGATTTGATTTCTTCTCATTACACTATCTTAATAAATGCTTTGAGCTCTTTGTATCACCTGGATGTTAAAGGTATACTATTGATGGAGGGTGCCCAGGTGTAAGGACACAGATAGATTTGGGCAGCAAATCTATAGCTGTCTTGGGGTGCTGCCCCTCAGTTTGAATATCACCTTATTCTTTTCAGAGCACTTTTCTTCCCACCATCCTACTCCCAACAAGCCTGCGAGGCAGGCAGTTCAGGAATTATCCCTGTTTTTCTGGTGAAGAAACTGAGATAGCAAGAGAAGGAACTTGCCCACCATCCTTCAACATTGTTATGTCCTGTCATAGAACACTGCAGCTGGAAAGGGCCTCAGAGGTCAGCCCCTCTAACACCCTTACATTTAAGGAATAGGGCGCTCACAAAGGAAAAGTGATTTGCCTAAAGTCACTTAATGGATGGCAGAGCCAGGATCAGCACCAGTCTCTTTCTAGCATATAAGGAACCTCCTCACTTCTGCCCCTGAGCTGGGTCTTTTCACTGGTAGTTCTCTGTTCTTTTCACTACACCACCTACATATTATTTAGACTGCAGCTATATATTTTTAAATTCTTTCAAAATACTATTTCCAATTTTAGGTAACCGACATCTTCAACTATTTGGAAAGAAAGTACCTTCTTGGGAGTCCATTAGCATGACAAGTTTTTGCTCTGTTCCATTTAAAGGCTTCCAAGCTTAATCAAACCTAAACAGAAGGCGATTATGAAAGGAAATGTAAAGACAGTGGAACTACTGTGTTTGTGCACGTGTGTTGGTGGAGGAGGGGAGGGCAAGGAGAGGCCGTTTGTGGACTTGAATGTTGTCTTCTATAGGCTGACTTCACAACCAGATGCACAGTGTGCTGCTTCTACTAGTGTGACTTCTTAATCCAGCTGGCAGCAGAGGGGAATGTCCAACTTGGATACAGGGCAAAGAGGGAAGGGAAATTTAACAACTAATCAGAGAGAAACTCAGAATGGCAGCAGAATTTGCCTGGTGATGAGTCATTTGAACTCTATGTGTACTGAAACTCTTCAATTTTGGTTCCACTTATGGGAGGACAAATGTGGTATTTCAGTAAAAACCCAGAGGTAAGATTGACAGTCAAATAGCTTTTACCAGAACATTTGTAATAAATTAGAACAGAGTGTGAGATTAAGGCCTTTTCTTCTATTATCCCTACTGACAAAGATGTTTCAAAGCTGAGAAATAAAAAACTTGTTAAGAAATTTGGAAGTCTTTGAATTCCAGCCATCAAAATCTCTTAGTAAACTTACTTTTTATTTATTGCAATTTTAAAAATATTAACCTCAAAAATATTTCTTTTTGAAACTTTATCCTGAATGATTTAGGGAGAATCTAAAACAACTTCCTCAGGTAAAACAATTTTCCAGAACCTACGGTTTCAGGTACACAGACCACATTTTTCCCACTCTCATTCCGTCCGATGTCATATTGTATCCAACAGTTGTTGGCTATAACCTGACTTTTGTCATTTTTGTTTGTTGTTCAGCTGTTCTGGTCAATTCTGGCTTTGTGACTCTCATCTGGGGATTTTTGGGCAAAGACACTAGAGTAATTTGCCATTTCCTTCTCCAGCTCATTTGAACTCAGAAGATGAGTCTTCCTCATTCCGGCACTCTATCCACTTTGCCAGCTCACTGCCTCATTCCTTGCCCTTACCTCAGTACTAAGTTACTACCATCCTTGTCTCCTACCCCAGCGCAGACATGTTAACAGAGCGCACCATTTTTCTTCCATCTAGGAAAGCATCATGTCATTCTACAAGGAGTATTGCATCAGTATACAGGTCTTTAGTCCCGGCTGTCCCTAACAAGTCATGTGACCTTAGGTAGAAGCCATAGCTAGGGACCCCACGCTGTCCTGCAAATGATCTTGTTCCCTGCAGTCCCAGTCTTGGTCTCTTCCTGAGACCTTTATGCCCTGAAACTGAAACCAGGAACTGCTCTCCTGCAAATGTTCACAGACAACAGGACCCCCACCCCTCACTAGTGCACTCACTAAGTGTGTGCAAGTGCCTTCTCCCCATAGCCACAGCTCAGGACGTTCCTAGATCAGCACAGCTGAGCTTGGAGTCCCTCGACTATGGAAGACCCTTCAGTCTTCTCCAACTTAACCATGAGCATTGTCTGCAAAATGAATGTTTCTAAGGCCAAAGCTGCCCCTCAAATGAGCTACCCTCAGGGCCTGTTATTTGTTGATTCTACACATATGGCTGGAGGTTTTTACACTTCACTCCGGAAAATTTCCACCTCTGAAGATCAGGTCTTTCCTGGGTTGTTTTCAATTGTCATAGGACAACTGCTTTACCCTGTTTATTTCTGCTACTCTGATGTGATGTCTTTTTTGGGGAGGAAATTTGGAAAGATGAAATTTTTCTGACCTATTTTACTTTCTTCTCAGAATCCCCTCAATTTCCTTTTACAAAAGATAAAGAAACCATTGTGAAAAACTGCTACATTTGACTTGATTCCATCCATTTAGGAAGAATGCTCTGCTTAATTACTTCTGCCTCAATTTTTTCTTGTCTTCTTTCAATACTTAGCTCAAATCCCTACTTCTGTTGATCTTTCCTACTCTTTCCAACTGCTAATACTATCCCTGTTCAGATAATTTTGCATCTACCCTGAATGTACCTAGTTTTTTCTGACGAGGGGAGCCCCGAAACTCTCACTCTCTCTCTTGTACTTTGGGGGCAACCCTTGGGAAACTCCCTCAGAGAAGATTTCCCCTAAGAGACCCATCCCAGGGAATCAAGATAAAGTGGTTTCATTCTGTTATCTGGGTGGGACTAGTTGAGTTCAGGACCACTCTTACTTAGCCCCAGTGATTTCTATCCAACTCTATTGAGTTGGAGATTAGTCCAGGGACACTCATTCAATTAGAAGCTTCTCTATTCTGATTCCAACACAAAACTGCTTCCAGCCCTCACCAAGAGTTACCCATATAACAAGCTTCCTTCAGCCCAAGTCCTTGCAGAGGATCTAAAAGCAGGAATCATGCCAAGGAACCTCTCTCTCTCCTTGGTATAGCTGCAACCTTCTGCCCGCTGAAAAGTCATTCTTTGCAGCGTTATTCCCTCCTTATTTCTCACCTATTTCCCTAACAGGACCCTACTCCTCTTTACCTCTTTACCTCTCTGTTGGGATTTCTCTGCTAGATTTACTTCTCTGTCGAGACCCTGCCACTAAGGAAGTCAGCCTGCAAAAGCTGACTTCTCAGTTCTAATAATAAACTTCTTTTGCCAGTTTAGCTTTTCAGGTTCATAAATTCATTTACGAAGGACCTGTGCTGATCAGAAGAGGGTTCCCACAACTCCCTGCCCTGTGCCGAATCTCATCATTTTTGGCTCCCTGACCGGGAATCAAGGGGAGCTGAACCTCATTATTTCCATCTTGTCTCCCTCTTTAGAATGCAAGTTTTTTTAGGAAGTGTTTTTGCCTTTTTAGTATCTTCATTGCTTAGCACAGTGCCTTAATAAGCATTTAATTTAATTTAAACTCATTGCTCAAATAAGGAAAAAAAAAAGGAAACTTTGGGAAGAATGTCATAAAATCATAGATTTAGCATAAAGACACCTGGGGTCATTTATTTCAATGCTCTCATTTTAAACATGAGAAAACTAAGGCCCAGATAGATGAATTGACTTGTCTGAGATTTCACAGAGGACAAGTAAGGAGGCCAGTAAATACTACTTTTCTATTCATTCCCAATTACTTTGCTTTCATTGTCTGTATATGTCATTTTGAAATCTAATTTGATCAATGAATTCCCTTTAAATATGTATTGTTATCTTTAAATAGTTCTCCCTTTTCTTCCTCAATGGAATTCTTTGTGTTTATGCTATCAAAATGTTGTTATTAAAAGTATCTCATCATTCTTAGGATTACTTTTCTTAAACAATTTTACACCATAGGGTCCAATATACATTTCTTGTAAACTCTTTTGAGATCCTTTCTCCCAATATCTAGAGTACAGATCAGACTATGTCCATAGTTCCTCCTCTTATCTCAAATTCTGAAATGGAGTGTCAGTATAGACAATGTAGGAGCATAAAGAGTGTTAGATTTGGAACTGGAAAAACTTTATTTTGTCTCAAAAATCCATGGTATAACTGGATGAAATAAAAGACCTATTTACATATAGATCTGGAAAGCAAATATGAATTCTATTTTCTACTATTAGGCTCATGAAGTTCCAGTCCAAATGAAGGCTCAGTCATTCTGAACTGAAATGACTGTTCAACTTTATAGATTTAGGTTTCATAATTCCATATAATTTCAAAGAACCTCTCCTTTTTTACTTCTTCCTTTGTTTCATCTTCCTCCTCCCAACTTCAAGGATGGGTAAGTCCCAGGAAAAAAATCTTCCACTCTCCTCTCTCCTCTCCTTTTCCTTTCTTCCTTTTCCCTCTTTCTCCTTCCCTTTCTCTCCCTTCCTCCTCTCCCTCCCTTTCCCTGTCTCTCCCTCCCTCTGTCTCTGTCTCTCCCTCCCTTTTCCTGTTTGTCTCTTTTTCTCTTTCTCTCTGTCTCTTTCTTTCTGTGTCTGTCTCTTTTTCTTTCTCTATTTCTTTTTCTCTCTCTTTCTTTCTGTCTCTCTCTGCCTCTGTCTCTTGTCTGTCTCTCTCTTTTTCTCTCTACTCCCAGGGCTTCAATTACCATCTCTAAGAAGATGATAATACCCCATTCCCACATCTCCAACCACTTGCCAGATGGCTATACCTGGACTTCCTACCCACATCTCAAATTCAGTCTGTCCCAAACTGAACTCATTATAAACTTGTTCCTCTAATTTGTCTATTTCTATTGCTAGCATCTGCCACCATCATTCCTAGTCACCCAGACTTAAAATCTTTGAATTATCTTTCACTCTTTCCTCATTCTCACTTCACACACTCATGATTATTAGTTGATATCAACTAGCTAACCAGTCTCAAATTAGCTTTTAGAAAAGGTTAATTATTAAGGTGATGTAAGTTTGTATAAAACATTTCCCCAGAAGTCTGTGACCCACTCTTCCAACAAGACATAAGAGTCCAGGGGAAGTGAGGCTCAACCTTGGAAGGTGGATGAGGCAAAGGAGTAAACTTAATTGCTCCATAAAGTCCTTTCGATATGCATGAACTCTGTAAAAATTGTGTAAAATAATCACTAAAACTTTGATCTGCAAAAGAAGAGAGATTGGGGTCTCCCAGGCTCCAAAAAGTCTAGGAGAAAGCATACTTTCCAGGCTGGACTTTTCTAAGGCAAATCACCCCCCCCCACACACACACACACATTGATCTTTTTGGGAAACTGGATCCCTCATTCAGGCTGAAAAAGCCTTCAAAGTGATTTTCATTCAACTGGGAAATCTGAGCCTGATTTTGATAAGTATCTAGGCCTGGAGATATTGGCTTTCTTTTCAACTGGGAACTTCAGTTTCAAATTTCCTATTAAAAGGCAATTTTAAACTCATTTCTTTGCAGAATGTCTAAAGCAGGATTATGTCTTGTCAAGGAACTTCTGTACATCTTACAAAGTCTGTAGCTGGCTCCCAGTGCAGATACTGCTACCAGCTGTTCTAGGGACACTGATCAGGATATTGATGGAGAGATGGAAGGTTTAAAACCTATGGACACATCAGAGCTCACAAGCTCTTCTAACCAAAGAAGTGTGTATGTGACCATAGCCAAGTTGATTCTTTTTCAGAGCTGCTCTCTCTCCTTCCCACCACTAAACATTCAAATCTTGATTCAAATTACTTTTTACGCAGGCTCCAGAAAGTGCAAAGTAATTTCTCAGCAATTCTGAGCAGACTTCCTATCATACCTAAAGAAGAGCCCTAGACTTAGACCTAGACTTAGGAACAGTTCACATCTGGTGAACATAGGTAAATAAATCAGGATTAAGTAGGGTGACTAAACAGGGTAAGATAGGTATCACTGTGACTAGAAGCTGAATCTGGAGTCAGGAAGACTCTTCTTCCTGAATTCAAATTTGACCACAGACACTGGTTATCACTTAACTCTGTTTTTCTCAGTTTCCTCATCTGTAAAATGAGCTGGAGAAGGAAACCACTTCAGTGTCTTTTCCAGGGAACATCCCATATGGAGTAATGAAGAAGAGTTGGACATAAACAACTGAACATTTTCAACTCCATACTTATAGAATTGATACTGTATAGAGAATCAAATTATACCTAGCCAACTATGCCTTAATACAGAGACTGATAGGTCTAGAATCCAATCAAAGCTCAATTCAGCTTCAAATTCATCCTAGCTGTGTGGGCAAATCATTTCATACCTCTGTTTGCCTCAGTTTCCTCATCTGTAAAATGGGGAAGATATTAATACCTACCTCCCAGGATGAGATGATATTTGTAAAGTTCTTTGCAAATCTTAAATCACTTTATAAATGCTAACTGTAATGTCCAGGCTAGCTTTCTCAAGGTCTCTGGACGTGCCTTGCTCTTAGCAGGAGAGTCACCATGAGGATGGTCAGGGATAGAAACTGGAGTTTGGAGTCTGGAGTCTGAGATCCAGCTGGAGCACACACTCTCACTCGAGTCTGCTTATTTCAAGTCCTCTCAGCCCTTAAATACCTTAGTACAATTACATCACTACAGCACACTGAGCATGTGTCAATGTAGAACCATTACATCACCATATCACATTAAATACTAAGTACATGTGAACTACAGAACCATCATCTCATCAATTACACTGAGTAAACACCCTGCTGTAAGTATTTTTGCTTCAAGTATACTTTTATAATGTCTGGGCTAGTTCCCTGGAAAGCTTCAGGATCAGTCAGAGTCAGGATCAATTAAAATTCTTGATCTTTAGCGGGAGAAGTGAAGGAGGCAGGCAAGCTGCCATGTGGCTTGCCAAAGATGTCTCCTGGATTCTGGAGTCCAGAGTCTCCTGCCTCTCTCCTCATCCTGCAGCCAAGTGATCCTGACTTCTTTCCCTCAACCCTCCAATCCTTGCCTACAATTACATCACCACTAAACATTCAGCAAGTACCAATGGTGAAGAGAGACATCATATTACCATCTCATCTAAGTATATGCTTATAGAGCCATTATCTCACATCAAATAGGTAATTAGCCTTAAGTGCTCTTATGTCTGATTCAAGCACACCTTTTCAGAGTTTCAGCTCTCTACATAACTTTTCTCAGAGTTCCCCAATATCTGTGGTCCTCTACATCTCCCACTTTCTTTTGTTTTAGACACAGGTGGTCATGTCTTGTGATTTTTCAGGAAGGGAGGTGGGAACCAAAGGGAAATGGGGAACCAAACCATTTTGCTAACAATGTAAAAAAGGGAAACATATCTATATGACCGCTCTTCTGGATATATCCAGAAGTAATATTAATGGTTGTGATATGGGAGTCACCTGTTTCCTTTCTTTTTTAAGTATGACAATGGTTCAGACTGTAAAAGCAAATTTTTAGCAGAAACCCCAGCTAATATTTGGAGCACTGCACTAATGAAACCAATTCAGACTTGCAGGTAATCTGCCTCTATAAGCCTATAGAAAGAAACAGTGTTACTTTACTTATTAACCAATACAGTAAAGTAATTTATAATTTTGCCTGTCAGATGTTATGCTTTGATATATATGCAGATCTTCTCTGAACATACCTACATGTAGTCCTACTCCTTCAAACCATTTGGTTTTAAGAAGTTGGGGAAAAAACCAAAAACCCCAAACCTTGGGAGAGTTAAGTTCTGAATGAATCTAGGGCATCATGTGAAATATAGTTCAGAATGATTAAAATATGGTCATCTCTATAGCAATAGTCCCTATACTCTGCCTCTAGGAAATCTATTCTTTGTCCATTTTCTAGACTGACAGTTCACAAGCAATTATTCTATGACCACATGATTAACTAAACATTGTAAAATAAAATTTCAAATAAAATATTAACCACCTTGAAACCTCCGCCTGCTTACCCATTTCTTCAATTTGCTTAGGGAACAATTTCATACCACCTCTTTATCTAAGCAATGAAAATCAGTATGACACAGTACCTCCCATGGGGTCAGAAGCTGCCCTAGAAAGCAGGGGGAAGCTAGGAGGAAGTGTCAGTGGTTGAAATGATCTCTGAAACTTTGCCCCAGTCACTGAGATTTTTGAGAACTACTCCTGTTCACAATTCAGCCTCAGCAGAGGCTGGTTCTCTCCTTGCTGCGCTGTTTCTCAGTCTAATGTAATTCTCTAGCCAAAGCTCTCAGTATGGACCAGATGGCTTATAGGAACACAAAACTCAGAAATCATTCAGGAGGCTGAGAACTCCTAGCTGGACTAAGTCTTCTGATTCCCAACATTAGTTGCTGTCATGCCAAAAGGGTCTCTCAATGGCTCACCTTCATCCAGCACCCACCACCACCCTCCAACCCTCCACCCCAACCAGACTCTCTACCCCAAGCAAGGAAAAAAGTACATTTCAATCCTCAAGGGGAAACCAGAGGAAGGAGGAAAAATACAAGCTGGTTATACCCACATACAGGCTTTGATGGAACTATGTGCCCAGAAATCAAATCTTTGCCTCTCCCCCGTACCATTCTTCTCAGGCCACCATCTTTTGCCAGGGTGGATTTTAACTCTTAAGAGGCTTAGGTAGAGGGGAAAAATTATACTAGTCAAAGACCAGATACCTAATGGGTGGGGGAAAGGGGGTGATTCTTAGTAACATTCTGTCAGTTATCTGTTTCCCAAAAACTATTATCATCTCAGGCCCTGGAATAACTATAATTAGAGAGAAGATAAGGAATCCTGGCAGAAGCACTCTAGCATAAGCACCAATTAATAAGAGTAAAGTAGAAAATGAATACCTTCTTACTAGAGAAAAAAGAGTGGGTATTATACTGTTCACAGAGATGTTTTGCATGGATTTTCTTTAAATTCACTCTATGGCATGAGGGTGAAAGGGAGAGGAATTCAAGAAATAGGAAAATAGGAGAAACTGTTTTCTCTTCTTATGGCAGAGAAATGAATATAGCCAATTAAAGGAAAGATTGGGGAAGAACAGAAACTGACAACAACTAAGGAAAGCACTCGCAAGTACTTTTAATATTAAGTTCGTCTGAAATCTCAATAGGATTTGACTGTAAGATATGATTTAAAGTAAATTAGAAAGGAACATTATAATAAACATCTGAAATTATAATATGTACAAGTCTGGAATTAATTAAGTGATGATTAATTATTCATGAAAAAGGTATTGAATTCTATTTAGAGATTCATTTCTTTAAAAAAAAAAAGGGGGGGGGTTATCCAAAAATACCTATTTGGCTATTTAGACCTATTTATATATTACCTCTTTATAAATTTATTTCAAAAAGTTAAATTTTTGTGTAGCACTCCTCCTTTAGACTACTATTCCAGTTTTCCACTTGGGTTGCAGATAGTGGCTGCCAAATAAACCTTTGGGTCTGCACTTCTAACTAACTAACTAGGAACTAATAGAGTTCCTAAGCCATGACCAGTATGGTTTCCATTCACAATAAGGCAGTAAACTCAATTAGTTCTTAACTAAGTTAGAAAAGTAGTTACAAAATAATTGTGCTCACACACCATCCCAAAACCTGGGGTGCACTTCCACAAATGTAGACATAATCCATGGAAATAAAACTTTGAGTTCAATAGTAGTGAGGTACACATACAATGGCAAATCACAACTGCTGATACTATAAGACCTGAGTATCCTCTCTCTCTCTCAACAGCTCTTGGGTGCAGCATTTCTGATGGCTGGCTGCTTATATAAGTTCTCAGGGGCTATTCTCCATTGTCTAACTTTCTTCTCTGATGCCAGCGATCATGTTCCTTGAAATTACTATCTTGCTTGTGTGCCTGTCTGTCTCTTTGTATTCATATCTGTCTGGAGTAAATGTCTTTGCTCCCTGCTGGATGTGGCACCTGAAAATAGTCAATAGTTACATGGCCAAGATTTAAACAGGGTTTAAATACATAAAGCCTTCAGAGTTATAGCCTTTGGGTTGTTTATCAACAATCACCTTTCTCCCTTCTTGGTTCAATCAGAGAGAATCAATTATTTCATAAAGAGCTCATTCCTTGTTAAAATCTCTACTCTATGACTATATTCTATGATTATATCAACTAGGGCAGGGGTTGTGGTTGGTATTAAGGGTAAAAAAAAAATCACCTTCTCCTTCCCTTACATTTATGAAAGAGAAAGTATTTTTAAAATTCTGCAGATTTCCAGTAAAAGATGCATATTGAAGTTCTGAGTACCTGAAAAGTAGTCACAAGTACAAAAGTAGCCACATGATGATAATCTAACCTAATTCCAGTAAATGTACCTGGGAATTTAGGATGGGGAGGAAACAGTCATTCAAATGTTAAAACTATAAATGTAAAATTATGAAGTGACAGAAAAATCTCATAATAAACATCCCTTACTAAATGGAAATTTATTTTAATAGAATTCCAAACTTAAGAAATTAATAAATTAAGGTCCAAATTCTAAGAATGAACACTGAAATTAACAGAATTTAAGAGTATAATACTGTAGCATCATTCCTGTTAATAACTGCTGGCTAGATTGCCCAGTTCTCCATATTGTATATGAACAATGTCAATGAATAACACTTTGTCAGGCTTAACAAACAATGCTAACAAGGCCCTAATGAGGATATAGCCATCTGTTAAATAAATAAACTATTTGGCTGGGAACAAAACCCACAATATGGGCACAATATAGTAACTTTCAAACTACTCTGTAACATTAGCCCTCTATAACATGACTTCAACCTACTTACTCATACTTATTTCACATTAATTCTCTTTCACAGTCATTACAATCCAGATATACTGGCCACTAGCTGGATAAGCATTCCACCTAATGTCCTCTGCTTTTCCATAGGCTGTTTTCCAAGCTGGATAGGAATGAATCTTAGAATCGGTAGCTACCTTCAAGGCTCAGATAAGGCACTATCTCCTACTCTCTCATTTGCAACTCAAAAAAATACAGTATCCCTCACCCCTAATCCCCAAATCTCAAGGAAGCAGCATGGATCAACAAAAAGAACACTGACCCTAGAGTCAAGAGGGTCTGGATTCAAAGTCTGCTTCTCCACTTACCATTTGTATGATCTACAGCAAAATCTCCCTAGTTAAGTTTTAGTTTCCTCATCTAGCAAATGAAGGAGTTGGACTAGATGAGGTGAAATGAGGCAGAGCAATAAATAGAGTGCCAGTCCTGGAGTCAGGAAAACCCAAGTTCAGATGTGATGCATGATCATGGGCAAGTCATTTGCCCTATTTACCTTAGTTTCCAGCAATGTGTGCTTCAACCTCATCATTCTTGGAAAGTATACTGCTAAGGTAAGTAACTTATCCACAGTATTCATAATTTCTTCCTTTGCTGATTTCCATATATGGATGATGTAGTACTAACGGTGGAAAACCTGCTGTGGTTCACTGTTAGGCCAAAGTTAGCAAAAAAAAATAGCAAAGAGTCAATCCATACTTTGTTGAATCTCAGCTTCAGAGACTGCATTGAGTACACAATCACATGCAAACAAAAAATCACACACCTACTCTCCCTTTACTTTAGTCTTGGCTTTTGGCCTTTTTGAGGCTCTGAAGGAAAGAAATAGAAGTATTAGATGATCACACTGAAGGTCTACAGAACTACTGGGCTGACCTCATTGCTATATGCCTGTGAAACCTGGACAGTATACCAGAACAGCATGGAAACTAAATTACTTCCATTTGAATTGTCTTAAGAACATTCTGAAGATCACTGGCAGGATAAGAGACCAGATATCTCTGAGGTCTTTTCTCAAGCTAAACTGCCAAGCACTCAAACTTTACTACAGAGAGCACAATTCTGATGGATTGGCCATGTTGTTCGAATGCCAAACATATGCTTGTTTTATTAAAAGACTATTTTATGGAGAACTCATGCAAGGTAGGCACTCACATAGGTGGTCAGAAGAAGCTCTAGAACACTTTCAAGATCTCTCTGAAGAATTTTGGAATCGATTGTGAGAATGGGGGACACTGGCAAAAGATTGTCTAGTATGGCATGCCCACATCAAAAAAAATGTAATGCTCTGTGAAGAAAGCAGAATTATGGGAGTTCAAAAGAAACATGAGATGTGCATATTTAGAGACATCTCTCCTCCAAATGTTCCTATGACTATTTGTACCCAGCCTATGGTAGAGCCTTCCAAGCTTGTATTGGTGTGATTGTTCATAGCAGGACATACTGTATCTTGACTCCAACATAGTGATGTCATTTTGACACTCTTTGAGAATGGACAATAATTAACCAATCTATTTCCTTATCTGTAAAAAGGGAGTAACAACAATATTTATCTAGCAGAGTTCGTGAGAGGATCAAGTGAGATAATAATTATGTATTTTTATAACATCTGGTACATAGTAAATGCTACATATATATTCACTAGTATTATTAAACTGTACATTTTTCTAAGCTCTAAATCTACAAAAGAGTCAGAATATGCTAAGAATTCCAGTTCTGAAATCATTTGGACATATAAAATTAACTACTGTACCCTAAATGTGAGACTTCCTTGTCTAATGACCAACAAGTCACACAGCTACTATGTATAAAGGCAAGCCTTGAACCCAGATTTTTTTTTATTCTAAGACTGATGAAACATTATACACCATAACACTGGAACTGTGGAGTCAAAAAGCTCAGTAACATCTTTATGAAAATTATCTATATGTAAATCAAAAATACTAAAATGAGAATATAAGAAGGAATAGGCAGGTTTTCAAAAACTTTCTTCAGCAAACTGCTCAGTTACATGATGAGTAAAAGGCATAGAGAACTACAAGAATTGTTATGTTTTTTATTTGTTGGTATACAGAAATAAAAGCTGAAAGATCCTCCTCTAAAAATGGCCTCCTCTGCAAATGTTTAAATAATATAAGATCTTGGAGAAATCAAGCCAAGTAGATAACTTGATTCAATGACCTTCAGCACATCAATATCAAGCAAGGTACCGAATATAGAGAATTATGAATGCTTAAAGATATTCACCACTGACCTGAAGTATTCCATCACTGAAAGATCCTCCTGGTTCCTGTTCTGGAAAGATATTTTATAAGTCTGAAGGCTCCTTCTATGAGATTCATTCAAATGAGTTCAACACAAGAAAAAATAAATGGATGCTGAATGCTTATTGTCTAGACTACAAAATGCACTTAGATGGGCAGTCCAGTGAATTAGGGTATCAGTACATTTATCTTGGGCAGTCACTACTAATGGATATTGGCCTCAGAATTGAATAAAAAGCAGAAAGTCACTGGATTGCATTTAGGAAATTATACAGCAATTTTAATAATACCAAGATTGTTCCTGACATGTGCAAAAAAATCTTTTCAACAGAACTTTTTTCCTAATGAGCTATGAATCATGAAATAGTCTTTAAAGAATCAAAACTGCAGGTGATCCAAAGGACCAGAGAAGAGTGATGGGTATAAGTAGGTTTCAGTACATTACCAATATTATTTTGCATGAGAAAAGTGGTCTAAAAGATATTATTTAGGAAACATGTGATTAGAAAAAGAAATGGACTGGTCGTTTAGCAAGGGTGAACAGTAACAAGCCTAGTGCCACTTTTATACTAACAGAATATCAAGAAACCAAAAATAAGGTCTTCAGAAACTGGAAATTTGCTCTATAGAGAATTTCTGGAAGGATACAGAAAAGAGTTGTGCATGGGATGAGCTGCAGGTAATTCTAATCTGCATTGTTGCAAGAATTGCCCACATTGATGATATCACAGACCCACTGAAGTGCCAGCCTGTTTGCTGATAACCACTCCAGTGGATTTCTATTTCTATGTCTAAGCAAACACTGAGCAGCATTTCATTACTGGTTTTAGCAGTACCTACTAAGGTGTCACCTTCTCTCAAAAGGATTTCAGGGAGCAGATAGAATCAAAACATATAAAATGAATAAATTAAAAAAAAAAAAGATGGAAGCCCAAAGAAACCAAGATATGTATGTCAGACACCAGGAATGAGTTAGTTACTGCAATTGAATAGTAAGTATAACTTTGAGCTTTCTGGAAGCTGAGGCAAGTTAGGTTATATAGTTTTTATTGCCTATTAAAAAGAAAGCATACAAGGAAATACAACTGAGAGAAAAGATACACATACTATTGTTCAATGAGGGAACAAAGTTTAGTAATAAAATTCCCTTGTTCAATTATTTTACAGTTCAATAACTTCTAAAAGCACTTTTATGGCATATCACATGCCAAATTTTCTAGAACTATAGACAATTGGCTAATATTTTATTTGTAATTAATTTTAAAAATCTAATCCTTTTGGAAACTGAAAACCAAAATCTTTGTTTATATAATAACCAATCTAACTTTTTATTTGAAGCATATACTTTAAATTAAAATTAATATTTCATTTCTTCTATTAGTGTATCAGGGCATTTCACTACTTTCTGTCCAAAGTCTGTTCTTTGTTTGACCTTGACATTGATAATCCTGGCATTTGACTTGGTGAAGATTTACAAAGCCAGTTTGAATTTGCTGATTTCAATGGAAGGCTTTTTGTATAGCACACTGAAGTCACACTGCTTTCTTCCACTGACCTTGTACTGTCTCTAAGACATTTCTTTGGTTTCTCTCCAGTTGGCTGTACCCCTCTCCTCTCTATAACTGGCTCTCTTTTCTTTTGAGCTGCCTCTTTTAAGGTCAAGGTGGTAGGAAAACTTCTATCTTTAGTAGTATAGGTTGGAGCTACAAGTTTTCCTTTAGAGCCAGACAAGTGATTAGTATCTGTTTTGTTTTGTTTTTTAGATTAAAATGAGCCTTAGACAACACTTTCTTTGTCCAAATTAAAGGGCATAAGAAACTTATATAGAAATAAAGCACTTAAACTTGAAAAATATACAACTTCTCTATAGACAAACTAAAAAAAAAGACACTACTGTAAAAAAGAGAATTAAATCACACAGGATATTTTAAAAAAACAAGTCTAGAAGAAATCTCAAAATCAAAGTGTTGTAAGATTTACCAAGTCTCACCATTAGGGAGAATTCAAATATGTAAGCCAAACCATTCTAGCCTTTATTTTAATAATTTGTGGAAAATATCCAATGAAGAAGTTATGACCTCCTAATAAAGTGCTTTGTGAACTCAACTGACATAACTGTCAAACTTTTATTTCAGTGTTTTAAAACAACTATCTTTTGTTGATTTTGAACCCACCATATCTTGTCCTTCTCTCAGACTTGGCAAATAAGTGACATGCTTTAATCCTACCCTGCAAAAGTGAGAGGTGATGCCTGTCTACCTATTTTACAAGAATATTCTCTCCTAACAGTCTTTAACAAAAAAGTTTTGACAACTGAATTCAGAATGAAATTGAAGAATTCTATTCGATGTTGTTTCCTAACCTTATATTACAACTGTTCTAACCTTGCTTTGTAAATACAAATTTGAAGACAATTTGTTCCATATTCTAATTATTCTGTAGTACTATTATACTAGGAGTGTATTGACATTGCTAGCTTTATGATCACAACTTAACTGTTAATCCTAAATCATGAAAAGGTCTGGGTGAGAGGCTATTAGAGGATCAGTGCAGTACAAATGATACCTGCTACCAAGAAAGCAAATGAAAAGTTGCAGATGATTCACAAACATCCCACTTGTATACAAAGTACATTATTAAATCAATTTCACTTGTTCAATTAATGTATCTGACATGTTAAAAGTTAAAGCTTAGTAAATCTACCACTTCTTTACAATCTGCAGTAAAACAAATTAAATTTGACATTATATCTTTTGACCAACATGGTGCAGACTATTAATTTAGCACTTTGCTATTCTTCAGTTGTTAAAAATTGATTTTCCCCAAATTAATTGCATACATTTTAAGTCATAGAAAAAAATCTGCATCTTATTTCATTTTGTCTTTTCTTTTAAATTATTTGTAGTTACTACTAAGATGTAGTCAATCTTCCATAAATTGATTCAAATCCATACATTTTCATTTCTTCTGTATAAGGAAGTGTGCTAGCTTCTATGGGAGATGCAGAGTAGCCTTTATTTTTCCTGCTTACAATCTAATTAGGAGACAAAAAGTAAAAAAATGAAATAAAAAGGGGGGAAGCAACATTAGGGGCAACAATAAAATAGAAGCTACAAAAAAGTACAAGATTAAATGCCAAATGCATTATATGATAAAAGTTGTTCTAATTGGCACATAGTAGGGCTTTGATAAATGCTTTGTCTTGTTGTAAGAGACTGCAGAAATCTTGAGAAAAGTTTTCCCTAAGAAGAAATATTTGAGGCATACATTTTGAGAAATGTGTAGCTTATTTTGAGAAATGCGTAGTTAATAAGCAAAAATGGCATTTTGAACAGAAAGTGTGGATCATCAAGGTAAAGAGTTTGGGAAGGGGAGAGTGGGAGAGAAATATGAAGACAAGATGGAAACACACTGTTCAGTAATTTGGTGTGAATTAAATGAACTCATTTTTTAAAAAAAATAAAATTTTATTGATATCTTTTGTTTTCAGATCTTCAGCATTTTCCAATGTAGCTATACTCTTTACCCCTTGCATCCCTTATAGCAAAAAATAAAAATTAGGGGGGGGGAAGTTAATCAAAACTAACTTGTTTAAAAAAACATATATCATTAAACTAATTCTTCTTAATACCACTGTTTAAATTTCATCAGGCTTAGCTGAATTAAAAGAAATTGCCAAGCATGCTTACCAGGAAAAAATTGGGGTGGGGGAACTCTAAACATTATTTTGTAACAATAAAAGATTGAGATGACAAAAGGTAAAGCTTTTGAATTGGGGGAAAACACTCTATTAGGGGCTCACATATGTACAAGCAACTTTTATTTTCAGTAACCTCTTTAAAAATTAAACATATAACACTTTTCAAGTACATAGCATTTGGAAAATGTATCATTAAACAACCTGAAGAATCATGTACAAGAGATAAAGGGGAAAAAAACCTACTATGGGCAATATAAAACTTTGTTCCATAAACATCAAATTTTATATATATGTTTGCTCATAATACAAACCATAAGTCTTTAAGGGAGAGATCAAGAAAGAAAAAGAGAGTATAATAATTACCTTGGTTAAGAATAGCTATTATAAATGTCTTAATCAGACAAGTAATTATTATACAGCCACTATATGTTCAAAATTATACTCAAAGTAGTGTTAGAAACATAATTACAGTTAGAAATTTCCTTTTAGAATCCACGGAAATTTTTCAAATATTTTTCCCATTCTTCTTTGAACTGTTCTTTTTAACAGACAGTAAAATGACCGATAAAACAACCAAATCTGACATTTGGAGCATTCTATATCTATAAGCCTCTATCCCTAAAGTAGAAGAAAGTATGTTACATCCTTTGTTCATTAAAACAAGATTGTAGTTTTCATTTACATTATTGTAGTGAGTTTACATATTGTCGTGAGTTTTCTTGATTCTATATTTTAAAATTTGCTTTATTTCAAACAAGCCTTCCCATGTTTCTGTGAGTTCCTTGTATTTGTAGTTAACTATAGTGCAATAATATTTCATTATAATCATTATACCACAATTTCAATGAATCACAAAATTTTAGAATTGGAAGATTCTTCATGGCCATCTCGTCTAGCCTATACTTGACAAAGAAATTCCACTAAAATCCTTCTAACAAGTGATCATACATTCTTTACTTAAAAACTTTCATGTAATTGTTGGTGGAGTTGTGAACTGATCTAACTATTCTGGAGAGCAATTTGGAACTATACCTAAAGGGTTGCCATACCCTTTGATCTAGCAGTGTCCTACTGGATCTTATCACAAAGTGATCATAAAAAAGGGGAAAGACCCACATGTGCAAAAATGTTTGTGTCAGCCCTTTTTGTAATGGCAAGGAACTGGAAACTGAGTGGATGCCCCTCAGTGAGGAAATGGCTGAATAAGTTATGACATATGAATGTTATGGAATATTATTGTTCTATAAGGAACAATAAGTAAACAACAAACAATAAGTAAACAATTTCAGAAAGGCCTGGAGAGATTTACATGAACTGATACTAAGTGAAGTGAGTAGAACCAAGAGAACATTGTATACAGCAATAACAAGATTATGGGATGATCAATTCTGACAGATATGGCTCTTTTCAACAATGAGATGATTCAGGCCAATTCCAATAGACTGCTGATGGTGAGAACCATTTGCATCCAGAAAAAGAACTATGGGACTGAATATAGATCACAACATAGTATTTTCACCTTTTTTTGTTCTTTTCTTTCTCATTTTTTTTCTTTTTTGATCTGATTTTTCTTGTACAGTATGATAATTGTGGAAATATGTATAGAAGAATTGCACATGTTTAACATATATTGCATTACTTGCTGTGTAAAGGAGGGGCTGGGGGAAGGGAGGGAGAAAAAATTGGAACACAAGATTTTGCAGGGGTGAAATGTTGAAAACTATTTATGCATATATCTTTAAAATAAAAAGCTAAAAAAAAAAAAACCACGTCCATGTAAGAAGGAATTAATTATCTCCTAAAGTATCCTATTTCACTTTTAAGCAACCTTTAAAAAAAAAAAAAACTAATACAGAATGTTAATAGTACTCCACAATGTCCTCCTTCAAGACTCCATTGTGATGCGAAGATGAACGGAGTTCTCAAAGGCAACAAGAAGATATGTCTGTCCAGAATAGCTAAAGGTACAGAGGCTCATCTCCAGCAGTGATGAATTATTTGGCCATAATTATCCTTGAAACAAAGCAAAATAAAAAATCACTTCTTCACAAACTCCTCTTACTTCCACAGCAACAGTGGGAGGCTCAAGGAAAAGGAAGTGGTGAATAATAAGGAGAGCATAACGTTGACACTGTCTATAAAAGTTAGTTTAACTGTTGCTACATCAAATGTGAAACCTTAGTCTAATAGTGAACACTGACATACTAATGAAAGAATTTAAATACATCTGTATCAATAGTCTCATTATAAAAGAAACTAGAAGGTAAAAAGAAGTTGAAACTAAATGGAAGGTAGAGTTTGTTTCGTTGAGCATTTAAAGGCAAAGAGAGACCAATGAAACGATATTTAGATTATAAAAATAAATGACAAGTCCACTATGAAAACAATTGTAGCTTATGTGACTACATATATTGCAGAAGATGGAAAAGTAGCTATACTCTACAAAGAACTCAGCCTACAAAATAAGTCTTTATCTCTCTCTAGTTACTTGGTGACTTCAACACAAAGGTGGGCAGAAGAGTGGAAAAATAGGAATACACACATATATACACACATAATGGTATTAAGTACAGAAAGGAAAGGCCAAAGATTTATGACTTAATTATGCCTGCATATCCTGAATATTTTCTTCAAGAAGACAGTAAGTACTAGATATGGCAAACATCTTATTACTGATATGAGAATCTTTTCCCAATTAGCCATCTAGGTGAAATCAGATTATCAACTAGTAGAAACGAACATAAAATACCAACATTGAATTAGAAGAATGTATAAAGGTATGTACAAGATACCATTGTCATCTCATGTGTAGTGTTTCAGCTAATAACATTTATTTAATAGTGAGTCAGTTAACAGAAGAGCAAGAAAATTATCAAGTCAGAAGGAACTCACAGAATAGTCTGCCTTTGTTAAGAAAAAAAATTATATAAAGATAAAGAAGACAGAAGATTACTCATATTAATTAGTGATCAGATCCAGAGCTAATTTCTTAGTCAAATGTAATGGAAAATGAATTTTTTAGTTTCTTAAATGAGAATTATGCAATGAAAAGCCCTCAGGAAGAAAGTTAACATCTAAAGTTAAGAAAGTAAAAAGACAAGAATTTAAGAAAAAAGAATTTAAGAAATCTTCAGCCTAAAAAGGAATCAAACTCTTTAAAGGAAATTCATCCAATTTGAGAAAAACTGTAGCTACCAGCAGTCAGATTTCTATAAATATGATGAAGACATAAGAATGATATGAGTATGTTGATGATGCTAATTTTTTGGCTCCTGGTTTCAGCTTAATGTTCAGGTGCTGACGTATCAAATATGAAGATAATTTTAACACTCTTTAATGCCACCAATCTTTATTAATCAATCAACAAGCATTTATTAAATATCTATGCTGTGCCAGGCACTTTTATGAACTGAGGGTTAGAGGGGACAGCTAAATAGTCCCAAGAGAACAAATAGCTTAATAATGTATTCAAATCTCCAACATTCAGATCTGTCTGGATAAAATTTAGTGAAAATGAAGTTCCACTTTCCCTTCCCTCATCCGTTTTTCCTTTACCAGCCCCAAAATATAACATTTCATTATCCTCCACCCCAAAAAAGCCCAATATAAGTTAGAAAAAAACCCAAAAAAGTAGTAATTGCTTCCTTCAAATGTTTCAATTATTTAAGTATATCACAAAATAGACTTAAGATCTCTTTCAGTTCTAAGGGGTTATAATTCTGTTCTCCAAAGAATGATTTTACTAGACAGTTTTTCAGATAAAAATGGGGATGGCAATATAGATTTTTCTTTCTCATTTTAACCCAGGATAATAAAATTTAGAGAAGTATTTCTTGAATTTAGGAGACCAATATGTTGGAATCACAATTGTTTGCATTGATTACAAAAAAGATTTTGGAAGAAATTAACAAAAATTTTCTTTTTCCTTCTTACTCCAAGAGTATAATTACTCTGAAAATAGCCTCCTAAAGATTTAGTACCCAAGATAATATTGAGAGAGCCAAAGGAAAGCAACTAGAAGGTAATAGCAATGAAGTACTTTATTTCCTACATATCCCAAAATTCTTTTGATTCAGTAAAGAATATTTACAGACTGGTATTATATGAATAACTTTTAAGTCTTCATAAAATATTGCAATACCCATTTACTGAAGATCAGCTATTGGCTTATTGAGGATGGATTACTTATTTTCAACTATTATGAAAAATAATATTTACTGATCTCGTAATTCTGGTCTGCATGGAGAAAAAGCAAGTGTGGAAAATGAAAAGTTTCTAAGCAAAGGAGAAAATCTCTTCTAGCTATGTGTTGTTTTTCTTGTCCCAGGGTACTGCCCAGCTAACCTCTGCCCTGCATGGGCGGTGTGGGGAAAGATAGGGTAGAGAATAAATATGTTGATATTGCATCTGACAATGGTTAACTTCTGAAAGTTTTAGTTCGTGTGTTGATATAGATTTTCTACTATCCTGAAAAAGGCTCTACAACTAGAGACCCACTGCTTCTGATTTCTGACAGTTATAAACCTAGTCAATATTTATTAAGTATGCACTATGTGCCAGAATATGTTAGGCACTAGAAATACCAAGACAAAAACAAGACTGTGCCCTAAACAAGCTTATATTCTATTGGGGATAAACAACATCTACACAAAGTTAAATACAAGTACAAAGTAATTTCCAGGAAGAAGGCACATGGTCTAACATTAGTCCTGTTTACTAACAATGAAAGATACAGAAAGATAATGAAAGCATAAAATGGGACAGGGACATGAGAGAGATGATGATAATGTGGATGAATATGAATTAGTGGGGAGGTATAACCAGGAAAAGATTTTAAACCTATGTGGTAGAAAATAATCAGAATTTCAAAGATTCTAAGTAGAGTCATAAGGGAGTAGAATGCCATTGCCTTCACAGTAGCAATGGTAATGGTGAGAAATTGTGTTGTGCATGAATTAATTTCAGCAGCCTGTTGATAGTAAAAAAAATAGGAAATGGATAAAATTCCACATATTGATTGAAAGTCATCATTTCCTAAGAAAAGCTAATATGGCAGCCAAGAATAATTTTGGTATAGTATCCTATCCAGGTGGGTTCCATGAAAGTCAACCTTGCCAGATGCTATATATCCTGTATACTTGGAGGAATGCTATGATTCCAGACCAGCTGAAACATATTAGAAAGAAGAAAAGTGGAGTGAAGAACTAAGAAAAAAAGGAACAAGGAACAAATTTTTTTAAAAATAGGTTTTTATTTACAAGATATATGCATAGGTAATTTTTCAGCATTGACAGTTGCAAATCCTTTTGTTCCACCTTTTTCCCTCCTTCCCCCATCCCTTACCCCAGATGGCAGATTGACCAATATATGTTAAATATGTTAAAGTATAAATTAAATATAATATAAGTATACATGTCCAAACAGCTAATTTGCTGTATAAAAAGAGTCGGACTTTGAAATAGTGAACAATTAGCCTGTGAAGAAAATCAAAAATGCAGGTGGATAAAAATAGAGGGATTGGGAATTCTATGTAGTGGTTCATAGTCATCTCCTCGAGTTCTTTCCCTGGGTGTAGCTGGTTCAGTTCATTACTGCTCTATTGGAATTGATTTGGTTCATTTTCATTGTTGAAGAGGGCCACAAAGAAGCAAATTTTAAATAGCTAATTAGACTCCCCAGAGCCATTCCTATTTGGAAAAAGCTGGCATCTCAACATATCCCAGTGCCTATATGCCCAGATACCCGTAAGAGCAGGCTTCTTGGGTGTCATTGTCCTCTCAGTGGAGCTGAGACTTGCTCCCGAGTCACAAAACACTTTCAGTCCGATGTACTTTATTGTCTATTCTAATCTCTGCAATAATTTAGCCACTTATTGTTTCACTGTTTTTTATTTTCTTGTTATTCATAATTATACTTGATTATACTGATAATATGCATTTGGTGGAAAGAAAGCTAAATGGGCCAAGATTAAATAACTGTTGCTACCCTCCTGGTCTCCAACAGGACAACTTCCCACCATTTCTTAGCACAATGTCTGCCAGAGAGCACGCAATAAGTGTTTATTGATCAATCTGAAGAATCACACCCATGAGGATACTGAAAATATCTGACGTGTAATTTTGTTGTTCAGTTATTTCAATTATGTCCAATTCTTAGTAACCTGGATTGCTTTTGGCAAAGGATAGGGAATGGGTGGCCATTTCCTTCTTTAGCTCATTTTACAGATGAGGAAACTGAGGCAAATAGGGTAAAGTGACTTGCCCAGGATCACACAACTTGTAAGCTTCCAAAAGCAGAATTGAAGCTTCATCTGGCAAAATTGTGCAAGGCTAATTGGGGGACAAAGGGAACCAAAGGCCCAAGGATAATGGTAAGTAGGCTACTACAACAGATACGTCTCCAGTGAATTTTTAACTGGATAGTAGCCAAACTTTTTTCCCCCTAAAGCAATTGGGGTTAAGTAACTTGCCCAGGATCACACAGCTAATAAGTACTAAGTGTCTGAAAATGGATTTGAACTCAGGTCCTCTTGACTTCAGGGCCAGCACAACACTCTATCCATTGCACCATCTGGGGTACAGATGGAGTGCCGCCCTAACTTCTTTTTGTATATTTAATGGTAGTTGAATTAAGCGGTCAGAAAAGAGGCCTCTGTCCTACCAAGGCCGCGAGGTCCTGGAAGACAAGGTTTGAGGGGACTTTCTGCTCAGAGTAAAAAATTGACTCAGCACCTGCTGAGTTTCTCGCACCTCAGCGAGCTGGCCACGGAAGAAGTTATTTCCAGGAAGGGGTCCTAATGAGCCTAGTGTGGCCTAAGCCAAGATCCACATTTGTCGTAATTGGTTTTCGTAAAATGATTAAATAGCACTAACGCATCACCTCCCACTCCCTTACAGCCAAGTCTGGGTCTCAGGCTTCCCCACGTAAACCAGCTATTTTTGCAAGACTCAGAAGAAGTAACCGCCCAATGATAGCAAGCATCCGGATCAAGAACCGCGCGCCGGGAGCCTTTTATGGACTCACCTGGCGCGCGCCGAACCAACCGCCCAACATTCCTCTCCAACCACCGTCGCGCTCGCTCTTCTCTGCCCCGCCCCCGATCGCTATCCGCCAATCCCAGAGGAGCTCTTTTTACCCCGCCCTTCCCTCTCGCGTTTCAAAGCCAACTAACGCCACCGGCGCCCCACCGCGCGGCTGATGCCAGGAATTTATTTTTAGCTCGGAGGTGTCGAGACCAACTCACCGCCCAGTCCTCCGACTCCACCTCCTTTCCGCTTGGCTTCATCTAGCCCAATGAGAGAAGGAGTTTCCGTCGCGTCATTGCTCAAGTGGGCGAAAGGACGTCCAATCAGCGCTCGGAAAGAAGAAGCGTAATTAATAAGCGGCGGCGAGAAGGGGGGGGGTTGATGACGCAGCGAGTTTTAGTCGTGACTTTTTAGAGAAAATCTTAAGCAGCTTTTTTTTTTTCCTCTTTTAAACCCAGCCCATCTTCCATTTGGTGGAAAAGGAGCGGGCAAGGGAAGAACGATTGAGTTGGGGTGTGTGTATATGTGATAGTGGTGGGGGAAGCCTGACACTCGGGTCACGTAGGGGAGGGGCCTAACCGGGAGGGAGAGGGTGGTGTCACGTGTGTGTGTTGTGGGGGGAGGGGGGTCGGTGTCTCGCGGTCGGTTCCGGGCGGTTGGGGGGAGTGAAGCGGGGGGAACTCAGAGCGGGGGAGAGAGAGACCCAGCCCGAGCCCGCGCCAGCCCGCCCGTCGCCACCGCCGCCGCTTCTTCTCTGTATGTCGCTCTCCCCGGCCGCCGCTGTCGCCGCCGCCGTCGTCTCCAGCACCAGCAGGAGCCGCCGCCGCCGCCGCGGTTGATGTGGTTTGGGCCGGGGCTGTGGAGTGTGAGAAGATGCCGCAGTCCAAGTCCCGGAAGATCGCTATCCTGGGCTACCGGTCCGTGGGTGAGTCTGTCCCCAGGTCTAGCCCCCTCCCTCGGTCCCGTGTGTGTGTGTGTGTGTGTGTGTAGGTGTTGGTGTGGGGATCCTTCTCTCGGCACTCCTGGCGCCCTCCTCCTGTCCCCGATGCCCCCCGGAGGCGGTGTTAGCGGCCCCCGGGAAGTTTGCAGCCGCGGCGTGTCCATGTGCGGGGCGGGAGGGTGGGAACGGAGGCCGCCTCCGCCTCCATCCCCGGGTGGGGGCTGCTGCGCGTGTTTCATAACCAGGCGGCCCCGGCGGCCACGGCAACCACCATTTTGAGGGGAGAGTGGCCGCGGCGGTTTCGGCTTTGGGGGAAAGGGTGTAACCAACCCGCGTTGCTCGGATCTCCCACACTTCCTCCCCGTCCCAGGGCCCGGGGAGCTGGGGAGCCCAGGGCTCCTTCCGCCTTTCCTAGCGTCTGGACAGACAGGTGGCGGGGCCGGCCCGGGTCGGCCTCGGGAGGCGGGGTGGGAGGAGGAAGAGGATGTGTCCGAGGAAGGAGTGGGTGTGGAAGAGGAAGCTGCGGGGGGCGGGGAGGTATGGAGGAGGGAGGCGCGTGGTTGGTTAGGGAGGGTCGGCGGAGACGCTCGGGCTCTAGGCGTCCGACGGTCACTAGGATTTCCATTCCCTACCCACCCATCCCCCTGCTGCCGCTGCTTAGTTTTGGTGTTTCCTCAAAGCAAGAAATCACACTTATGTTCTACAGATCCCTTCCTCTAGACCCCACTCTAAAATCTTTTTATTCCTGGCTACTACTAAAAACTTTTTAGTTAAGAGAAACCCACAGGATTTTAACAAAGATCTTTGTAAGATGTTGAAAAAAAGGACTTGTCCATTGCAAATTTAACAAATTAAGTGATCTGAGAGTTACATTAAATGGCCTTTGACCATTGAACTGATATTTGGAGTATCTTCGCAGGCTCCCCAAAACCCTTGCTAGATCCTAAAAAAAATTTTAATCTATAAACTATTGGATGCTACCAGATATAAAACTTGTATAATATAGAAACGCTTAAGGGTGGGATTGGGAGGGGGGATTTCTGATATCTAGAGTAAACTGTAAAATATCTCCATAAATTTCTTCAATGACTCTAAAAATTGTTTTTTCTTTTGGCATTCTTTAATGAGGTTAGGTGAGGTGATTATTTTAAAAAGTTTTTTTTTTTTTTTTTTTTTTTTTAAGGGAAGTTGACATATATTTGAATCTAGTTCTGGAAATTGCCGTCTTTTTCAGTGAATGAACGTAGTTTGTGCTTAAGTGCTAAAGACATTTTTGGTATGTCTTATACACTACGTGAACCTGAAGTTTTAAAGTCACAATTTTAATATAGTGATATAGAAAGTATTCTTTGACTTAAAAACTTTTATTTACTCAAGTATAGTTTGAGTTCTTTACAACGGTAACATTGTAGGAAAAAACTTTTAACTTTTCATTCAGATTGTTTGCTAGAACTTATCTAGGTGACAATTTCATACTAATTACTCTCTCTTCCATTGTTCTTTGGATTCATTGACTAAGATATACTAAGTATAGTATATCTTCTCATCTGTCAGTGAAAGTGCTTCCCCCAAATTATTCTACAAGTCTCCGGGTTTTCTTTTACTCCTACCTGTGGCTTTGAAGGAGATGCATTGCCTAATCATAGAAAAAAGATTTAAGTTGGAGGCTTAATGAATTCCTTAAAAAAATAATAATAAATAAATCCTTTAGCGCTCTTACTATAATGCAGTCAATAAACATTTTTTTCTGTTACTATCTTGTGCAAGGTACTGTGCTAACTCGTGAAAATACAAAGAAAGGTAAAAGTATCTATTCTCAAGGAACTTAGTTCAATGAGAGAAATAATATTGACAACTTTATACAAACAAAACATCCTGAATTCTATGAGAACTGGGTTTCTAAATTTCAGCAACCTGAAACAGATATCTAAAATATCCTTTTTTGAGCTCTTTGGTTTTCAATTTCCCTTTTCTCCTACCTCACCACTTCCATTTTAGCAATGACACTAGATTCTGTAAGTTGTATTACTGCTGGTTGTGAAGTAGTTTCTGTCTAACTCCCTGTGTTAAATGGAATGATCAATAATTAGATGCATAATCTATTTTGGGAAACACCTGAAGATGACATCAGAGAATCACAAAGTTAGAAGAAACCTCAAGTTTTTCTGACCCAGCCAGTTCTTTACCCTAAAACAAAAGTGTATGAATGATGTATTGTTACTTCCTTTCCCCTTCTTTGGAGCTCAAAATATTGGAATTTCTACAAATATCTCTCTGGAGGGAAGCTGTTTCAGAGTTTTATCATACTAATCATTAAATAGAGTAATATCTTCAATTTCAATTTATACTTTCTATTCAAAGATATTTGAGAGCCAGTACAGTATAAGCCACTATGAAGAATACAACTGGATTCACTGTTCTATTAAAGTTCTGACTAATCCCAGTATGTTCACATCAGATATGCATTGTCATCCCATTTAATTATTGACCACTACTAACAAAAAAAAAAGTAATCACAATAATTCTAATTTTCACGTGTCAACCATACCAAAAATAGTTAATAGCTGTGGACTTTTAGGGATTCATTGACTTATTTGCTAATTTATACTAGACAATAATAGTAAATACTAGCAATAATATAACATTGAGAGAGAAAAAGTAATATTGCTTTAGGAATATGAAGTCTTTTTAGAGGTCATGTTTAACTGAGCAGGTTAATCTTATAGTTTAGTAAAAAGTAATAACTTTCTAAATTATAAATATTGTCTCTTAATAGATTGATTGTTACTAATTATAAGGCATTGTAGATAAATTTAGCATTGCCTTTTTTCTAAAGCTAAGTTGTTTCTTAATTACTTTATTTAATGTGTTTTTCTTAGTCCTTCTTTTCTGTTTAACTATAGCATTGGATTCTCAGCCACCCTCTCCTAGGTACTTAGTTCCCTGGGTTTTTATGCTTCTTTTATTTTTTAAGACCCTCTCCTCAGTCTGCTTTGCAGGATCATTGGCCACATCCCTCCCCATACTTTTGAGTATATCTCATGAATTTGTCCTTGTTCGACTCCTTTTTATATTCTCTGATCTTATCAGCTTCCATGATTTTAGTTATAATCTCTATGCTAATTGCTATATTTATATATTTAACACTGTTCTCTCTTTTAAGCTTCTATTCAACATTTCAAAGAGATTTTTCTATAGGCATTTCAAATTTTTCTAGAGTAGAATCCCTTTTCATAATTTCATGTTTCTCAGGAGGGCATATCCTTCTAGTCATCCAGATTTGCAGCTTGTCATCTTTGAATCTAAACTCAGCTAATTTCTATTCATTTGCCAAATCTTGTTATTTCTATTTCTCCGAAGCTTCTTAAATTTGACCTTTTCTCCATACTAACAATATTTATGGTCAAGCCCTTAACTGAGGAACTTGGGGCCTACTAGTGCTTGCTGTTCCTATTGATACAAGCTTAAGATTTCATTCTAATACCCCATGTGGTTACCACCATAATTTAATTTAATTTACCACCTTGGTCATTTCTTTGACTTGCCTGTCGAGATAAATATCATCTCTCTCTTACCCCAATCCATCTTCCACATAGGTGCCAAGGTGATTTTTTTCTAAAGCATGAATCTGATCAAATGTCCTCCCTATTCAATAAGTACAGTAGTTTCTTATTGCCTCTAGTATTGAAGTATTTTGTGAAGCATTAAAAGCCTTTTACAAACTTAGTCTTAACCAATCTTTCTAGCTTTGGTATACATTACTTCAAATAAGTCGTTGTCTTTGCTGGTCTTGAGCTGACCCAATTTATCCTTACATCCCGTCTCTACTTAAACTGTCTCTTGTGCTTGCAATATACTTCATTTCTCATTTCCCACATCTTAAAATTCCCTCTCAGAACTTTCTACACACGAAGCTTTTTCTGACTTCCATGTCCAGTTGCTAAATAATGCCTTTCTTCAACACTTTCCCCTATGTTATGTAGGTTGTATATATAATTAAATGTACATATTCTTTCCCCATATAGACTATAAGTTCCTTGAGAGCAGGAACTATTTCATTTTTGTCATTGTATCCATAGTCCTTTGCAGGACCTAATAAATGCTTGTTCATTGACATGTAAAGTTAGTTTTTGAAGCCACCTAAAATTGTGCTTAATTGGTAGATGCCAGATTTACCAACCTTCCAACTATTCCATTAGTCAAGTAGTTCACATTCTTCTAGGATATTATAGAGAATGAGCTAAACAAAGCTTAATTTGTTCTTTGGATTTATGATCTCCCTTACAGAGATACTTTAACCTTTGTGCTAGTGACTTCCCAACTTTGTCTTCTTTTATAGGGACTCTTCTTTCTATTAAAGAAAAATAAGTAAAACATAAAAATTTATTCCTGTTTTTATATAACTCCTCTGCAAAAGCTTTACCTAATTTATTGGAATCCTTTGTCTGGTCCTAATTTAACTTGTAATAGGACTTATTAGAGAAAATGTTCCCCAGAACTGTGAAAGATAAGGGAGGAAATGTAGCAAAATCCTTTTTTGTTTAATTCAGTTCAGTAATACTGTGCTTAAGTGCCAGGGATATAAAGAGAGGCAGATGATCATCCTTGTCTTCAAGGAGCTTTGAATCTAATGAAAAATTAAACCACTTTACCCCAAATTACTAAAATGATGATTAGCTTACAAAGAAAACCAAAATGAATCAGGTTGTAGGGAAAACTGTGGGAAATAATATTGACTTGGGTATTTTAATAGGACCAATATTTTACATAATGCACTTTTCTTTAGTTACTAGATGATTGAAGAGTACAATAATCTAAAGTATCCATTTCTAATGATGGAAAAGATCCAGTAACTTGAAAGGTGCTTTTAGAATCTCTTCAAAATGCCTCATTTTTTATATTGTTCCAAACTGTTGGGATTACATATTTTTAAATTGCAGAATGAGATTTGGATGCCCTGTGTGTAACTTCAGAGTGGGCCGATCTTTATCCTCATTATGTGTAATAATTGTATGTGTTGCAGGAAAAGCTTCCCTGCACAGACCATGCCCAAGTGTTAAGATTCTAGTTTATTAAAATTAATCACCAATATTTTTCCCAAATCTATGCTATAACAATTATTTCATAATTTCTTTCTCCCATAATTTCTTGATACTGTCATTTAGTAGACAAGTCTTGGAATTTCAGGTATTTTTTGTCATAAAGAAAACTGCTTATATAGACTTTCCTCCTTATTAACAAAAGATGTAACATTTGGTGCTAGATCTTAGATTTGCTCAAGGGGCTAATTAGACAAATAGAAATGCTGGTGGTAATAGATAGCAGTGTTCTAAAGGGCTAGAAACATTTGGGGGTGTTGCTTTTTTTTTTTTTTTTTTTTTTTAGTTGAAAAGTTGATTTTAATTTTGCCAGCAAAATATTCTTTATGTTGGTTGGTTGGATTTTGACTCTTGATGTAGTATTCATATGATTTATTATTTTTTTTGGTCATTAATTTAGTTTCATAATGGGGAATTGAGAAGATGCTGGTATAATGCTGCTGAGTATATTTACCTTAATACAGCAGTTCATACAACCAGAAATCTGTTCTAACTGACCATTTATATGGTAAAAAAAAAAAAACCAAAACAAGAAAAAACAAAACAAAAAACACGGTGTGCTATTATCTGCTTATGTGTATTTTCTTGTTGGTATCTGCCAAGTTTCCTTTGCTCTTATTGTTTCCTTCCTACCCTTCGGGGCTAATAATTATCTTCCCTCACTTCCAGGATATCCCCAATCCTTTGAAAGAACCTTATACTTAAAGCACTATGCTAGAGCTTCAGCAGCCTCTCAGTCTGAAGTGCTTAAATTTGAAAAACAAAAAACAAAACCTTCTAAATAAATACACTATCTTTGAAATAATCACAAGTCATTTCTTTCTCAGATAGTAACTTTGTGTTCATTTTGAAGAGCAAGAAGAAATAGCCAAAGAAAGGGGAAGAATTGTTTTGTCTAAATTTTAGCTAGCTTTACTTTGACTTCTGACTTCAGTGTAACTTTTTTTGTGTTAGTGTTCTTGGGTGTATGAAAATAATAAATCTCAGCCTAATAAAAATTTTCAGTAAAATAAGACTCAATATAATTTTCCTCTCCCAATTTTGGGAGAGTGTGAAAATCAGGTGGAAAAAAGAGTTAAGTTAGGAGTTTACACTTTACCATGGAAAGAAAGCCGAATTGTGAATCTAAATATCAGTGCTAATCCTGCCATTTACTGTGTGACCTTGGGTCATTATCTTCAGCTCTGTGGGCCTCACTTCAAAACCTGTAAAATTAAGGCATTGGACTGACCTCTGAGGTCCCTTCTGATTCCAAAATTTATCTGAGAGTCAAGTATAATACATTGATCCATACCTGAAAAGTGGACACATCTGTTTCAGATTTAATGTATGACTTCTTCCCTTCAAAAACATCCAACTCTCCCTCTCTTTGGTCATTAGAAACAGTCTACCCCTCCTCCCCCTTTCCTCTCACCAAAAAATTAGTCACTGAGTTTTACGTTACTACTTTGTAAATTAATAAAGGAATATGAATGAATAAAAGTGTGTTTCTGTGTTGTATTAACCATGAAATCAGAATAATTTTCTAAAACTTGATTTTTTTGTTGTTCATTCATGTTTGACTCTTCATGACCCCATTTCAGGTTTTCTAGGCAAAGGTACTGGAATGGTTTGTCATTTCCTTGTCCAACTTATTTTTACAGCAGAAGAACTAAAACAGGTTAAGTGACTTGCCCAGGTTTAATGTCTGAGTCTGGATTTAAACTCATGAATGATGATGAGAAGATGAGACTCCAAGCCCATGGCCTCTATTCTGGCCACCTAGCTGCCACGATTTGTAGATGGACTTACATGTCTTCAAAATATATTCAAAAAGTGGTTAGGGTCTTAAACCCAGAAATATACCAAGGACAATACTTGAATAATTTAGGTCTTATACTTATGTTCTGTGCACAGAATGCACATTTTAAAGTGTTATAATGTTCTATGCTCTCCATTTATCCTGATTATCTTGCCACTGGATCCAGATGACTCTGGAGAAGAAAATAAGGCTGGTGACTTTGCCCAGCCCACCCCTCATTTAAATCTAACTTATTTGCATGTCATAGCATCACCTTCTTGGTGTCATGGTTCTTTTTAAATCAAAAATGTTATGTGCACCTTTAATAAAGTTTAATTGATTGGAATTTTTTTATAAATGACCCAGATTATTATGTGGAGTAGCTTTGTTGGAGGGAGGACAGTGGCAGAATATGTAGCTCAAGAGATGCTGATGATCTAATTTTTAAATCTCAACAGGCTGTAATAAAGCACTACTTCCAAAAAAATGATTATTTTTAGGGATAAGTACAAAAAGAAGAATTTTCTTGGTTTGTGAAAAAGATACTATCTCAGTTAATAAAAACTTATTTAATTCACTGCATACTTGATAAACTGTCTCTTCTTTTGGTTCTATTCTAGTTACTTGGAATAGAAAAGAGATAGTCCCTGTTTTCAAGAAACTTAAATTACACCATTTGGATGTTGCTTTTTTGTAAAGCACTTTAATATATAATTTTCATTTGAGTCATGCCAGAACCTTGTGAGATGTAAAAATACTAACAACTTAGCTCACAAAATACTTTGATTTTCAAAAGTACTTACTTCATAACAAGCAATTATTAAGCACCTGTATCAGGGATAAAAACATAAGTGTCTATTGACTGAAATACAAAAATGAGACAATCTCTGCTCTCCCAGAATTTATATAGAACAAGAAAGAGGAAGGAAATAAAGATATTTACACATAAATATGGCCTCTATATACAAAAGTAAATATGTGGTAATTGGTAGGTGATCTGGGGAAGAGGAGAATGGGGAAATCGGGAAAGACTTTTTGAAAAGGTTGAGTTTTGAAGGGAGCCAGAGATTCCAAGTGAGGACAGTGCATTCCAGGCAAGTATGGGGTCTTTCTAAGGTCTGGAGGAGGGAATTATTTTTATATATATAATGTTTATATTAACATAATAGTATAGGACAAAAGGAACAACAGGTTGACTGGTACATGGAGGGCTTGAAGGTCCTAATGGCCAATAAATCAAAAAAGAAGGCTTCACTGAAGATATGAAGAGAAAAAGTGAAGACAGTAGACAATTACTGTACATACACACATGCACATACATAGAGGCAGTGGGAATGTCACTGTGGAGGATGTATTAAGTGTCAAATATTAATGTTTTTCTCTACAGCGTATGCAAAAATCAACTAGAAACTTTAAATTTTAAGTATTTTTAATGTGGAAAAATGTCTAATCCACCATTGTCTCCTCATATCTTTCCTCCTATTTCCTTGGCCATCTTTCTCAAGATAATTTTCAGTAATATTTGTAAACATCACATGAAGAAAAATCACTTTGAAATGAAGTTTTGAATGAACATTAAAGACAAGTAATCATTAACAGTCATTTAATCTTCCACTGGAATTACTAAATTATTTGCTTGACGATTCCTTTCAGGAATTGAAAACGTCTTTTCCTTGGGGTATTCTGAACTAAAAAAGAGGCTGGGGTGGGGGTTCAGTACTGAACGTAGGTAGTACTTGCCCACTTCTTTTTCCTTAGGTTTTCATATTCTCTGGTTTCTTCTTGCCTTTTCTGGTAGTTCTTTATTTGACCAACTCTTCTCAAGTCTCCTTTGCTGGATCTTCAACATCCGGTTATAGCTCCAATCTTGAATGCTTGAAAGGAGTTTATCTTGGGTCTTCTTCCCTTTCCTATATAACTTTTTGACTTGATGGTGATTTCTTTAGTTTTACATATTCAGCTTTGCCTTTTGCATTCTGAATACTTAGTAGTGTCAATTTTGGTGATTTACTTGGCTAAGTCATAGAGGCAAAGTCCTTAACCAGCAAGGAATGCTTTTCCTCCCTAAATAAGATTTCTAATCTTAATCCATTTTCCTTTTGCTCTTGATATAACCTGATATTTATAGAAAAACTGAAAAGGAGGTTTCCACAGAGGGGATATTGGATATGGGAAACCAATTAAGATATTGTGACTTTATCCTAGGTCAGAGTCAAGGAAGGCATAAAATGGATGGTGGCCTTATGAGTAGGCAGGAATGGATGGAAAGGATATTGAAGAGGTAGAATTGCCAACAGATAAGTAGTATGACTACCACTGTCATGATTGTTAATATGAGGAAAGAATTGTGACCTATTTATATATTGCCTTTTAGCGTGATTCTTTTTTAGAACAAGACTAAACAGGTTTTCTGATTCTCAAATCATATGCTCTTTCCACAAAACTTAACACTGACTTACATTTCTGTACAGATGAGGAAAATGAGGCTCCAAGTAGTCAAAAAACAGCCAAGATTAGATTGCCAATATGTGTCTAAACTGGGGCTCAGTCCTGGGCCCTTTTCTTGCTCATTACTACTTGTCATCAGTTTTCATTGTTTCAATTTCTATATAGATGACTTCAATATATTTATTCAGCCCTACCTTCTCTAGATTTCAGACTCAAACTCAAACAGCTTATTGGATGTTGAACTGGAAGTGCCATAGGCATCTTAAAACTTAATATACCCAAAATAAAACTCATTACTTTTTCCTATAAACCTTTTTTCCAGCTTTCCTGCTACTATTTAGGTTACTGCCACTCTCCCAGTCACCCAGGCTTGAAATCTAGGTGTCATCTTCAAATTCTTCTCCCTCAACCTCTCCATATTCAACCCGTTTGTAAAGTCTCTTAATTTATCTTCATAATATTTCTCATATATACTTCCCTTCTCTCTTACATTGCCACCACTCTAGGACAGGCCCTCATTCCTTCAGGACCTGATCCCTTACTAGCTTTCCAATCTTCTTATACCTCTTTTTCTTCCCTCACCTACTTTTAGTCCTGGTCTCCATGCTATTTCTTATGAGACACTCCTCTCAACTAGGAATATTCACTGGCTAATTGTCTATGACTAGAAGTCTCACCTTTCTCCTCTTTGCCTCCTGACTTCTTTCAAATCTCAGCTAAGGCCCCCACTTTTTAGAGGAGACGTTTCCTAATCCTTCTTGATTCTAGTGCCTTTTCTCTGTTGGTTATTTCTTTGTATATCTAGTTTAGTCACAGTTATTTGCATATTTGTCTTCCCCATTAGAGTGTGATCTTGAGGATAAGGATAATCTTTTCTTTTTGTGTTTTTCATTGGTTAGCACTGTGCTTGGCTTTGTAGGTGCTCAATAAGTACTAGTTGGTTGGTTAATTCTTAAAAGTCCTATAGTCTCTACTTATTTATCATTTGTTATTTCAGATTCAGTTACTAGATTATTAACCTCTAAAACAAGAGTCCTTAATTTTTAATCTGTCATGGGGCCCATTCATCAATCTTTTGAATCATGCGAATGCCTTCTTAGAATATTTTATTAGAAATTTCACAATTGAAAAAAAATGCAAAGTTTAGTCAGTGAAAATAAATAAATTTTTTCCCATCCAAGTTCATGAGTCCCTGAAATCTACTTATTTATTGATCAGTCTGTGGATCTTATAACTAGGGTTATAAACTCAAATTTTAGATCATCCTCCTATGCATTTCTTTCATCCATGGCTGCCCTATCTTGAGATGACTGAACAGGAAGTGCCTGCAGTTCTCTAAATCCTTCTGATAAGGTGGAGAACCACCAATTATCATGTCACTAGGTCCATTCAACAAATGTCATTTGTCCCATTGCTGCAGCCTTAGCACTGACTGGATTTTCCATCTACCCTGAGGATGAATTCTCTTTTTTATCCTCTTTTATACCTTCTTTCCTTTTCCCTTCATTCTTTCTCCCCCTTCCCCTTCTCCTTCCCCCCCCCCCCCAATTAGGGAGGGAGCTCCTTTTTAGATACTGGAACTGGCTCATATTTTCTCTGTTCTCTCTTTCTCCCTTTACACAGCACTTGGTATGTAGTAAGCACTTAATATATGCTTTTTTATTCATTCTTAGTGTTCCCATTGTCATGTTTCTAATTTTCAATTATAGGCTTTCCTTTTGGGGATGCTAGTGTGCACTTGAGATATCATTCTCCTTTCATAACTAGCTCATTTAGTGAGAAGACATGGAGTGATTTTGGTCTATTATTGGTATGGTCTAATACTGATAAAATTGAATGCCAATACCAATGAATTTTGAACTGTGAAACTTTGTGTTTCTTAATAGTAATGACTAAAATTCATTTAGTATCTTGTAATAGAAAATAATTGCTTAGATATCAAGCATTCTACAAGGCACTGAGAGTATACATAATAAAAAATAAGAGCCTCTGCTCTCAAAGAGCTCACATTCTAGATTAAAGAGATAATCCATTGGAGAATTCAATTACAGTACCTGGGAGGGGCTGGTGATCTTATTTCATAAGTAATAAAGCCCAATGGAGCGTAGATTTATAAACTTTTTGTCAGGGTAAGTATATAGTAAAGCTGATTGGTCAAGGATCCCGAGAGCCTGAAATAATACACGACAGAGTAGGTATTTAATGAAAATATTGGTTGATTTGAATGGCATAATTTGAAGACCTCCTGGTTCTTTTCTCCCTCTTTACTCTTCTAAGCTGACAAATTTCATTCTTTCGTGTAACTAAAATTTTTAATTTTTAGAATAATGGAGCTGGTAAAGATCTATAGAGATTATCTTGTCCATATTCTTGGCAAGCATTCATCTTTGTCATCTTAGATGACACTTATTTTAAAGGCTCTCTTTAACATGATTGACAATAAAATTCTTCATATTTCAGTGTAAACTCATTTCCTTCCCTGGAGGAACGTAATATACTGTATCCACTTATGTCACCAGGAATTTGGAGGTACTTCATTATGGTACCTCAGGTTTTTCTTCATCTCTGATAATTGGAAGTCTTTAAATGTTTATCAGCCTTTAATTTTCTTTTGTCCTGTGGACAGATTCTTCACATTTCCCTTTAGTTCATAAAAATAGAGGATTATAGAGCTAGAATTCATCTTAGAAATGCTTTTTATTTTAGAGATGAAAAATTGAGGTGCATCTAAGATAACATTTTATATTGCACAAGTTAGGTAACTTGCCCAGAGCTGCAAAAGTGAGACTGGTTTGAACTTGGGTCTTCTTGATTGCAGGTTCAATCAAGGTTTGCTATATTATCTAGCTGCCTCAGGTTCAGGAAAATTAAGGAAGTGACACATAACTGTTTTCCTTGAAGTTCCGAGTAGATTGTTTTACTTAAGGGTTTTATGGACTTTGAGTACAGTGAATTACCTCATCATTCATCTGTTTACATAGCTCATTGTTATTTATTAAAAATAAAGAAGGATTTTGACCTAATTAGGTATTTCCAAAAGAATCCTGGTCTTATCTTTCCCCAATTCCGTACAATTATCCCCTATTGGCCTTTCATGTTTTGGGTCATTGTACTTGATTATTTGGAGTTGGAGGATTTCATTCAAATCCTAGTCTTTTTGTTTACTACCTGTGAGACAAAGAATTTAAAAACTTTGGGTCTTTAGTTTTGTTTTCTATCTGTAAATCCTATGAAAGTGTTAAGTACTTTGGAGAATCCTTTTAAAAGTCCTACTAGTATCTTCTGAGGGTAGTAATAAAAAACAAACAAAAAAATCCAAACCCATACGCATAGGTTTGTTTTCATTTATCATCCCTTTTAAGTCAGATTCTGAATTTTCTCCCAGCAGCCTTTCCTAGTCAGTATCTTTCCTATCATTAAATTCTTTCAACATAATACTCAGTGTTGTCTGCAGTATCTTTGCTGAATGTTTTCATTGCCTCCTAAATATTACAGAATTTATAACTAGTAAAGACATGCTCTTTAGGTAATTGAAATCATAAAAATTCTGTTTGGGCAGGACTCAAAGGAGGAAGGAAATTCTGAGAACATTTTTTAAAATAGTAACTAAAATAGCTCCCATAAATCGCTACTTTAGTTGTGATTTCCTTTTATTATTTCAAAATGATTTCTTTGTTAATTAGCCTTCATATATGTGTATATGTATATTGATATTATAATTATATTATTTCAACTGTTGAATGTTCTCCCAGTTGTATAATTTCTTTGGTTACTTTGTTATTTAACAAATTTCATTCGTTTGGTCTAATATATATATATTTGATACTTTGCATTACTTTTAGAAATTGCTGTTTCACTTAAGTAATTGAGTTCAGTCTTCTGTGATATTTTTGGCAGTGATTCTTTGCTTTGAGTGTGGTTTGGTGGATAAAAACACTGAATTGAAAGTAGAGAGACTGGGTACTTCTGTATCATCTGTGTTAATAGCATTCAGAGAGAAAATGTCTAGTCTGACTACTATAATATGTAAGATGGAATTGTACATTAGAGTAGATAAGAATACTTGGGTCAAGTTCCATTTCTGAAGGAACTTCAGGTCTTTATTTGCCTTTTGTTCTTGAAGACAACCATAGCATCAGAGAATTGATGCCATGACATGCAAGTGAATTCTATTTAGAAAATGAAAAAGGACTGTGCAGTCACTAGCCTCACCTTCCTCAGAGCAACCTGGGTCCAGGGGCTATTGATCAAGATGACTTGGATGGTAGACCTCTGCCTTTTTAAACTAAGGTTTCAGTTTTTAAACTACAGGTCTCAGTTTGAGTGAGGCAATACCTATTCAGTGATTAATTGATTCAGACATTCAGAGACTAAATGATTTAATGTCCCAGATGCAACTAAAACTTAAGAAAAGTTTCAGTTCTGCAACAAGGGAAGATGTTCCCATTTAAGAGACTTCACAGATTTGACCAATAGAGAAATTCTCGACTGATAGAAATTCATATTTGAATTTCTTGTGATTTGATGTGCTCTGTGGACTATGAATGCTACTTAAAAATTAAGAACTTGCACTAGTTAACTCATAGACTGGATGTAAGAAAGCATTATAAACCTTAATGTGATAAGTTGATGATAAACATTAATGATAGGAATTTCTTCTTATATACCCCTTATAGGAAAGTTGTCGTTAAATAGAAAAGATGCATTTCATAGCTTCTTTTAATATTTTTTTTCTGATATGAAAATTGAGTTAATGTTTTGACAGGCTTCATACATAGCACTTTATTCATAAAAATTATAGTTAACAAAAGGACAAGTTGGCCTACAGTAGCTCTTCTCATAGTTTTTGGTCTCAAGCCTCTCCACAACATTCATAAAAATTATTGAGGACTTCAGAGAGTTTTATTTACATGGAAGGTGTCTGCATACATTTATATATAAATACACATAACACTAGAAATGAAAATTGATGAAATTTTTTTAAAATGAACCAATGTTAACACATTTTTTAATGAAAAAAATAACTTTCCTAGAATAAAACAAATTAGTAATGAGTGGCACTGTTTTACATAGTTTTTCAAATCTCTTCAGTTTTGCATTTTTGTATTTGCTCTTATATTCAGTTGTGACATGTTATTTTGGTTGAAATATATGGAGAAAATCTGGTTTAAGGAGATTATGTGGGTGGGGAAAAGTGGGTATTTTAATAACAAATGATGTGCTAAGTATGTCCTCCTACAGTAGGGGTGGGGAACCTTTGTTCTGCCTTGGATCATTTGGATATTTATAACATCATTCAGGGACCATACAAAATTGTCAACTTAAAGAACTCAAGTAGTGGGAAGTTGTTGTGCCTCACTTTCAGATCATCAGGTAATTTTTGAGGACCTTAAGGCTCTTGGGCTGGACATTTCTCACCCCTGTTTGTTTCAAAGCAATCAAGAACTGGGTGAAGTGTAACTAAAAAAGGTATATAAAATGTTGACAAAGATTTACATTCTGATTACCATCCCTCCCAAATGAAAGGCCTGGGGTACCAAGATAATTAAATATCAGAGCTCTTATTAGACAGATTGTTGTAATATGGTCCTATATTCCTTCTGCTAGAGGTGTGACTAAAGTAAGTATAGATGTCGATTTTCCTTATATATGTAGAGTTTCTTTGTCTCTGACAACCATTATAGACAGAGAGTAGAAAGTGACCTATTAAGTGGAGATCAGTCAACCCAACTCAGTTCCCTCACTTTGATATTGGAAAAAATTGAAGTTCAGAGAGGAAACATAATGACTTGCTTTGTGCTAGATGATGAAATGAGAACAGATATGAAATAGTTCCTACTTAAAAGGAGTTTACATTTATTGGGGGAGCTATATTTATGTATAAGGATATGAAGACTTATTTTGGAGGGGTGATACTGGCAGCTGGGAGCATCCAAGAACATCTTCAGTTAAGATGAAGGAAACCTTGGTTTCTGAGAGATTTTGGTAGGAGAGAAGGCGGCCATGCTCAAATCATAACTGGAACTGGAAGGGCTTCTGATTCCTACCAGTGTTCTTTAAAATAAAAAGATGTTTATGATATAGTGAATGTTCTTTCACAGAGACATTCTTTAGATCCAAGATTAACTATAGTCACAATTGACAAGACTTAATCCCCTGAAACCATCTAAGCAAATGAATTGTCCTGCATGTGGACTCTAGAGAGGAATCTACTTTTATTTCCATTGAGCAAAACCAAAACTCATTAACATTTTCTGCTTTTGTGACAAAGAGGACTAGCAAAAATGTCTTGTTGGTTCTTGAAAGTCAACAGTACATTAACTATAGCTCACTCTGCCTGTTGAGTGTCCATTACTCCTCCATTAGTTCTGAAGTATAACTTATCTCCCAGAAAGAACAAAAATTCTCCGAAAAATTGATTACTAAACTCTATACTTGAGACAGTAGTTAATTTTAAAGCCAAGTCTTACTAAGCATGTAGCTAGAATAACATTTTTAGGATCATCTATCTAAATTCCCATGTCCAAAAATTTCCCTTTCTTTAATCTTAGATGGAGGATTGGAGATTCATTGTTGATTTATCCAGCTATTTCTAGGTCACTGAGAACTCCTTGAGTTCTAGAAGTTCCTGGAAAACCAGTTGGACCAGAATGTGCCTTTTTACTACATAGTGCTGACAGAAATCCTCCTCTCTCCCAAGAAATATAATCAATGATCATGAAACAAAATAGGTCATTCTGGGATATCAAAAACTGTTGATTTTTAATACATATATGTAACGCAACAGCTGCTTTTTAAATATGGCAGGAGTTATTATTGTTGTGTATTATGTATTAGTTTGTATTATATTGTGCATTAATAATGTATTGTATTATGTTGTTATTAGTTTAATTTTTTTTTGACAGATTGATGATTTTGATACTATGGACTCCCTCTATTTAAGCAGCCTCTCCATTTTTTCATGAATACTGTTAACTAAACTTTTTTTTTTAATGGTTGCTCACTTTTGGTGACCCTTTAATTCTTATCTGGGTCAGCCCTCTAACTCATATTGTGTCATTAAGTCCCATATTTTAAGTTTGATAAAATTAATGCTTACCAGAATTTTTGCTTCTCTTAATTTAGCCTTTGAATAACCAGATGCATTTCTACACCAAAAAGTAACATTGTTTTTGGAATTTAGGACAGGGGCGCTTAATCTTTTTTGTGTATTTGGCAGACTGGAGCTTATGAATTTCTTTTCAAAAAAATGTTTTTTATAGCCATTATTAAAGTGATCCTAAATTTCAGTCAATTAATGACATCCAAGTTCATAGACCTCTTATCTGTGGATATCAGGTTAAAATCTCCTGCTTTAAATGATAGTTATTATATATTCAAATGAATATTGTGCCCATGGAGAGTATTGATTCAAGTGATCCTGTTGTTATTTTGTGGAATAGCCTTTAGAGCCTATTGCATATGTTTGGAAATTTTTTATCCTTTGGAAGTGAATATTATTTATAGATATATATGTAATCAAGCCAATTTTTGTTTAAAAGAAAAGGTATTAGGCTCAGTTATTAATTTTCTCGTTCTGATGACAAATAGAAAAGTAAAATTCTAGAAGCAAAGCAGTGGGAGAACTACTAGAATAACTTTAGTATCTCAAAGAGATTATATTGTATTTGGAAATAAATGACACTTATTTGGGAATATGTGTTCTGTTGTGTTTGTTTAAATGATAAGTAATTCTTAGGTGACTGCTGTGTGGATAACAGAAATTACTTTATTTTAATATTTTATTTTATGATCTTAATTTTCAGTCACAAATACTTAAATATACAGTGAACAAAAACAATTTCATCTGAAACTTTATGTATAATTTGTTTCAGAAAACATAATTTAGCAAGGTTGTAACAAAATTACCCTATTTGCACTGCTATTTGGACTTTTGCTTGCTTCTGTGTATTTTTAATTGAAGTTTTTATTTTACTTTCCTGTGAACTTAGCTGTTCAAATTCCAGTAGAAGCCACCTTTTCTTCTAACAAATGAATATAGTGAAGCAAAACAAAACAAAACAAACAAACCCTAAGGCTTCATGCAAAGAAATGATGCTTGAGCTGCAGCTTAAAGGAAGAAATTTTATATAAAGAGAGAGTGTAATCCAGGCATCAATACACAGTCACAGGGGTGGGAGTTTGAGGAACAAAGAAACAGCCAGCTCTCCAGTGAGGCCAAAAAAAAGACTGGGATGGGGCCAGATTGTAGACTGTTTTATCCTACAAGTAATAGGCATGAGTTAATTGAATAAAGGAGTCCTGTAGCTAGATCCATAATTTTAAGGAAAATCATTTGTCAGGAGTGCATCATTTGTAATGAGAATAGAGATAAGACTGTTTAGGAGTTTCTTAAAGAGTAAGTTAGGCTAAAAGTAATGGTCAGAACTTAGGGTGGTAGCTTGTGTGAGAGGTCTTACACTTTAGATGTACAGGGTAAAAGGACAAGATATACCAGTTAAAAGTATAACCTCATGCTGTGCAATTTGTTAAGTTGTTTCAGTCATGATGATTCTTCATGACCCTATTTGGGATTTTCTTGAAAAAGATATTGGAGTATTATGCCATTTTCTTTGGCTCATTTTATAGATGAATAAATCACACAGGGTTAAGTGACTTCCTCCCTGGATACACAGCTAATAAATGTCAGTTCAGTGCTTTATTTTCTGTGTCTCTAAGTTGTCCTTGTGCAGTTTTTACTTTTATTCTTCCAGAGAGCTCTTCCTTATTACTCTGAAGGTCTTGGACTGATTCCTTCTAGTGTTTTGAAGATAACTTTAATGGAATTGACATCAGAAGCTGAAGCAGAGGAAGGGACTGGGAAAGGCCTTCTTGAAGGAAGAGGTGACAGGAATGTTAAGAGTTACAGGTTGGGAAGAAGAGAGCATTCCAAATATGGGGAATAGCTAGTCCAGAAACAAGGAAATGAAACATGGAATATCATGTGCAAAGAATTGAAAGTATTTGAAACATTATATTTTAAACTTTTGTTAACTAAGTTGTAACTAAACCAGATTTATAACATTTTTTTTTTTGCAAACTTTTTGTTTTTGTATCACCTTGTTTCCCAATACATTCTTAGTCACCCCTCCCTCCTTCCCAGAAATCTGTCTTTATGATTTAATGTTTTATTGATGTTTTTCTGTTCTATCATTGTTTTGCAATGACCATCCCCCTTTAAAAGTTAGTTTCCAAGATTGTATTTAGCCGTTAAATTAGCAATGATATGGTATCAAAGCACAAATAAAAAATGAGGGCCCCTAAACCAAACCATATAATTAAAAACAATTTTAATATTTGTTTTTAAAACTTTGAGTTTCAGGTTCTATTCTTTTCTCTCTCTTTCCACCTTAGCTCGAATTGAGAAGACACATATGAATAGTCATGCAAAACATTTCCATAAAAGTCATGTCGTAAAAGAAAACCTTAATTTTCTCCCCACAAAACTTAACCAAACACTGTTTTTAAAAGTATGCTTCAATCTATATAAGAGCATCCTGCTCGTTATTTTTAAAAATATTTTTATTTTTCCAAATACATGCAAAGATAGTTTTCAACATTCACCTTTGCAAAACCTTGTATTTGAAATTTTTTCTCCCTCACTTACTGCCACCCAATTCCATAAACAGTAAGCAATCCAAGATAGGTTGAGCACGTACAATTCTTCTAAACATTTCCATGTACGTCATGCTGCACAAGAAAAATCAGATCAAAAGGGGAAAGGAAAAAAACACTACAGAAGAAAAAAGCAAACAATAACAACAAAAAGGTGAAAATACTGTGCTTTGATCCATATTACTCTCTATAGTTTTCTTTTTGGATGCAGATGATTCTTTCCATCTAAGTTTTGTTAAAATTGCTTTGAATCTTCTCAAGGTTGAAAAGCTGTTCATCATTTCTTAATCATATACCACAATTTGTTTGGCTATTCCACAGTTGTGGGACAACTCCTCAATTTGTCTGAGCAAAGAGCTGCTATAAACATTTTTATACACATAAGTTCTTTTTCTTTTTAAAAATATATTTTGGGATATTTTGTGTGGTACTGGTATTTTTAGGTCAAAGAGTTCTATTCCATGGATATAATTCCAAATTGTTCTGTAGAATGGTTGAATCTGTTCACAATTCTACAATGTATTAATGTCTCATTTTCTCTATGTTCCCTCCAACATTTGTTATTTTCCTTTTCTGATCTATTAGCCGACCTAATAGGTATAGATAATACTTCAGAATTGTTTTAATTTGCAATTCTCCAATCAATAGTGATTATTTTTTTTATATAGCTATAGATAGCTTTGATTACATCATCTGAAAATTCTTCATATCTTTTGATCATTTATCAATTAAGGAATAGCTCTTATTTTTTATAAATTTAACTCAGTTCTGTATATGTTTGAGAAATGAAGCCTTTATCAGAGAAACTTCATTCAGAATTTATTTTACAATTACAATTGATAACTGTATTATCCCCCTTTTGCTGTATTCTTTTTCCTTTTTCTCTTTGCCTCCTTAAAAGTGTTGTTTCTTACTACCTCCTTCCCCAATAAACCTTCTCTTTTATCATCCTTCCCCTTTCTCATACCCTTTCTCCTCCTATTTTGCCTGCAGTATAAGACAGATTTCTGTACCCAATTGAATAGGTATATTATTCTCTCTTTGAGCCAATTCTGATGAGAGCTTTAAGATTCATCAGGAGTTTGCTCTTTAATAGGTATGGAGAATGAGTGATTGCTGTACTTAAGGTAGAGTGGGAGTCTAGAAACAGTAAGAAAAATAATTTTAAGAGTATGACACGAAGCAGGTGTCCTAATCCCCAAATGAAAAAAAAAAAAATCCAGTAAAAGAATCCTGGAACTCTTCTTTCAACTTAAGCAATATTTTTATTCCATTTTCTTATAAATTTCTTAGAAACTCTATGTGAAGAAATTCTTTTTTTGGTAATTGTACTTTTAAACTCATAAGTAGCTCCCCTTTTCCCTTTCTCTGTTCTTAAGTTCCCTCTTGTCAAGAGGAAGCTGTTTTCTTCATTTAACCAATGAACTGTCTTGGACATGTAGTATGTATTTAATAAATGCTAGTTGACCAATGTCTACATTGATCAACTAGAATATCTTGAGCTTTTTAGCATGCAGTCTTGAATGGTCTCATCAATACTATTTTTCAATAAAGCTATTAATCCATTTTTTTTAAAAGTTGCTCACTGTCAGTTTGTCCCGAAATACTGATTGCTTGCTCAAAATATAACGATCTTTTAGAATTAACTAGCCCTTATAATGTTGTTTTGCCTTATGTTTTTTCTGTAAATATTATAACTTAATCCATTTGCAATTTTTAAATTATAAGAGATTTGTTCTCTGTTGTTTATTTATGATTAATGAAGTTCAATAATTTTTGTACCTATTTTCTCCATTTCAATATAATTTGAGGGCCTAATTAAGTAATTAGGATGTTTTGGTCCAATGAAAAAACTAATTGTTTCACTTGGCTTTTATACTCTAAAACTGGCTTACTTATTCCTTATACTGAAATTACATCTTCTACATTTATACTTCATGGAATGCTTAGAAAGTCTACTTTCCTGCAAGGCTCAGCTCAGGTACCATATTCTTTCATATGCCATCTTCTTCAGAAAGATTTTCTTGACACCATTGATATTTGTTCTAATGTGTCCTAATGACTACGAATTCTGTGTAGATTCTCTGTCCGTGGTCCCTTTATCTTCTCCACTAGAGTGGAACTGTTTCACCTTTACATTTGTGATTGCAGTGCCTGGCACATCTAGGTGTTTAATAAATGCTAGTTTGTTGATTTATACTTAGAGAAGGGTATCATTATTAATTTATAGGGAGAGGGTACACTTTGGTGGTCACTTAGTTCCTGTCTTAGGTGTCATCCTGGACTCTTCCTCTCACTCCTATATAAACCAGTAACTTGTTGAATTCAATTGTTTCTCTTTCCACAGCATTTTTTTCATTCACTTGTCTTTAATCACACAGCTACTCTTATTTCAGTCCCTCATCTAACACACACATGTCTCCTCATATGGAATATAAACTTCTTGAGGGTAGGAACTGTTTTCCTTTTGTTACCCCCTCTAGCACATAATAAATAGTCCCTTAATAAATGCTTGTTGAGTGGTGCTTAATTCTGTAGGATATTGAGACACTTTATGAGTTTCACTATATTTTAATTTCCAAATTTCATGTAATTGACCAAAATATTTCCATCACAAAGATAAAACTGAACTATTTTCTTACACTTATTAAGTTCTAAAATGTAACCTTTTAATAGAGAACTCAAATTGTAACCACAAGAGGAAATTTCACTTTTCTAAATGTGTTTTGAAAACATATAAGAAGTTCTATTTCTGTTCATCTTCAACACTTAATGTTGGGATTCTTACAGGAACTAAAAGTGTTTATTTAAATTTGGCTTTCAAGTATTGTCCATGTAAGTTTACTCATAAAGGAAATGGCACGATTTATAGCTAAAATTTCCAGTGAAAATATGGAATAGGATTTAATTTGAAAGAATTTAAAATTACAAGATACTAGTAAATTGAATAAGTAATGGTGTACACGATTTTAGACATGCTTCTCACATTGTTATTTAGATCTAAAAAACTGGTTTATATTTCATATAAAATATTTGAAGTACTTGTGAGGTAGAATTCTTCAACTTCATCCAAGTTACGTATTTTTTAAAGTTTGTTTCTGTTTGGTTTTAACTTTAGTACCAAAAGGTAAGAATGTAATTATTTATGTTATAATTTATTTGCATGGAGTTATTTAGTAAACTATAACAAAGTCTTCTGATTAGCTTATCTTCATAAACTGATATTTTTGTATCATCATAAGCATAATTTTTTTATTAATACGTAATGGTAAATTAATTGAAAAATAGTAAAATATGAGCTTACAGCATTTTTAAAATAATGAACTATTTTCTTTTATAGGGAAATCCTCATTGACAATTCAGTTTGTTGAAGGCCAATTTGTTGATTCTTATGATCCAACCATAGAAAACAGTAAGTAGTATTTGTAAGTATTTATAAAATGAGAAGTTTTTTCTTTTGTATATAACTATGAAAAGACATTTTTTCTAGAATCTTAATTGACTAGGTGTGACCATCTTAACGTGAGCATGAAACCTTAAATACTTGAAATAAGATACAGTCTTCAGTGACAGGGAATTCATTAGTTCCTAAAGCCATTCTCTTAATTTTTCCATTATATTAAATTGGAAGATTCTGTCTTTAGAAATACAAACTTCTTACTTAGCAGTAATGTCAACCCATTGTTTCTGGTTTCACTTTATTGGGCAAAATAGACTAAATCTAATTTCATTATAATTCTTAAAATATGTGAAAGAAGAAACCATGTTCTCTATACCCAGAATATCTTCTCTAAGCTAAATATCTTCCAGTTTTCTGAACTGGCCTTGACTCTCATGACCATTCTGCCTATATTCTTTGCTGTAAATACTATACTTCTGTGAATGCAGTCTATAATCATATTTGCTATTTTTAGTTGACAATGTTATTGTTATATTACACTTGTAATCTAAAATTTCATGTCTCTTTAATTTTTTCTTGTTAATTTTTGAAAAATTATTGATAAGTCTTGTTTTGTCACAGCAGACACTCCATACAAACTGGATCAGAGATTTCAAAAGGAATTCAAATATTCTACTATTGTGGTACAGTAGACAACTGAAATTCAAATTTGAGAATCTCTGTTGGAGGCTTGGCTCTTCTTAAAATTTGTGTGATATTAAGCCAATCACTTAATTTCTCTTGGACTCAATTTTTTCATCTGGACACTGAAAGGGTTAGAGTAAATAAACACTAAGGATTCTTGTAATTCCAAGTCTATTGTGATGACCGTGTACTTAAAATCAGCTTGAGTCAGGAATTCAGGTTAAGGAGAAAATCTTCAATCTTTACTGAAGTGAAGAAGTGAAAAAGGATTGCGATAGCAATATGGGCAAGAAAGATTGTGATAGCAATATGGGGCAGCTGCGACAGGAAGCCAGCTAGCAGAGGGAGATCTGAGCTGAAGGGCCGTCGCAATGGCAGTTGCGAGCAGCTGTGTCAAGACGCCAGCCAGCAGTCTCTCCTTCAGCTTCCCTCCCTATTCCCTTAACCTCCACCCACCAAAAACGTCATTTCCTATACAACACATCAGGACTTGCACAAAGAGTGGGCAGGGGCCATTCTTACTCCAAACATATATATTAATAGAGTATGGTCCAATTACTATTTAGCCTCACATGCTTGGGACCTCAGTGCATCAACTCAAGCCTCAGCCCATTACAGTCTATAATCTATGATCATTTTACTATAACAGAATTCCAGCACTTGAATTTAATGTAGGCATTGATGTGATCTAAAGCTTATGATAGGTGCTTAAAATCAAAGAATATTATTATTATTATTATTATTATGGCCTTTTTATGCCTACATACACCTTTTTATTGCCCTTTGGTTAATCCTTACAATCAGTTCTTAAGTGACTGAAATATTCTGTCTCAGATCTATTACAATATCAATTAATTTGGAGTTTAAAAGATGGGCCTTTCAGTGAGAAATTTGGTGGCCATTAATTCAGTTTCCCATTGCCAATCAAAGGATATCGTCATTTAAGAGATCATGATATTAAAACAGTAAATTAAAAACAGACTTGAATTCAGACATATTTTTAACTCTTAAGGTGAATATGACTAACCTTTTGTATTCAAGTCTACAAGTCAACATAATTTTTTTGTTCTACAAATACTCTATTTGGTGGTATAGAAGGTGTGTTAGGGTACAAAGTTAGTTAAGTCCATGTCTCAAGTAATTTTATTATCTTTAAAATAGTATTTTTTTCCAATTATTTGTAAAGAAAATGTATTTTTTTTTAATTTTGAATTTCAAAATCATCTTGTCCCCTTTCCTAAGATGGTAAGCAACCTGATTTAGTTTATATATGTGCAATCACATAAAACATATCCATATTAATCATGTTGTGTGAAAGAAGAAACAGACTAAAAGAACCCCCCCTTACACACACACACACACACACACACACACACACACAGAGAGAGAGAGAGAGAGAGAAAATAGTATGCTTTGATCTGTATTCAGACTCCATCAGTTTTTCCTTTGGATATAGATAACATTTTCTATCATGAGCTCTTAGAATTGTCTTGGATCATTGTATTGCTATATTGTTCATAGTTGAACATCCACAATGTAGCTATTACTGTATACAATGTTCTCCTGGTGGTTCTAACTTCACTTGGCATATACAGGTCTTTTCCTCTTTTTTTTTTTTTAACCATCTCTTTGGAATATAGACTTAGTAGTGATATTGCTGGATCAAAGGTGTGCAGTTTGATTGCCCTCTAGAATGGTTAGATGAGTTCACAACTTCACCAGTAATGCATTACTATCCCAATTTTCCCACATCCTCTCCAACATTTATCATTTTCCTTTTCTGTTACATTAGTCAATATGATAGGTGTGAGGTGGTACCTCAGAATTGTTGTAATTTGCATTTTTAGTCACTTAGAGCATTTTTTCTCATGACTATAGATATCTTTGATTTCTTCCTCTGAAAACTGCCTATTCATATCCTTTGACAGTTTATTATTTGGGGAATTGTAATGGTTCTACAGTTGACACATGCTCAGTGTGCTGTAGTGAAAATTGTACTAAGGTATATAAGGGCTGAGAGGACTTGAAATAAGCAGACTCAGATATGTGTGAGCTCGAATCCAGATTCCAAACTCCATCTTTGACCATCCTTGTGGTGGCTCTCCTGCCTTCATCACTCATCCACCTAAGACCAGCACTCATCTAGAGATCCTCCAGAAAGATAGTCCGGATACTATATTTTGCTGCCCAATGTGGGGCATAAGCACAAGAAAGAAGCAGGAAGATTAACCTGACAACATTGTATTAGAATGTTATGAAAAGATCCTTAGGTGATTAAGAATGTTGATGACAATTTTAAGGAAATAAGAGTAATGGGAACTGATAGCAAATTGCAAAGGCTTTATTTTAGAATAGATTGGCGAGAAAGTGAAAGCAACCATTGTTTTTGTTCCTGTAGCATTAAAGGACCTCAGTATGGGACAGTGGAGAAAATATCTACTTGAGAGTCACAACCTATATTTTCATGTTAATTTGCTGCTAACTAGCCCTTAACCTTGATCAAGGCACTTGGTTCTATCTGCTTTACTCATTTGTAAAAACGAAGGATCTTTTTTAAATAAAAAAATAAATTACTTTGTTTTAGATCTGTCGGAAAGTTTTTATTAATTTAATAAGTAGAGAAATGTCTAAACTGATACAGTTCTACAAGTCAAGACATTACTCTATCTCAAAACAATTTGAGGTAACAAAATAGTAGTAAAAAGGTTACAATGTATTAAAATCTAATTTGGGATTAGCATTTTACTTTCAAAAATAATGTCACTTAAAAACTCGTTTCTTTCTTGATGATATTCCCATCAAAGATGGAAAGGGCTTGCTTTTCTAACATCAGTCTTAATCCTTTCTGTTTTGAGAAGAGGGTACTATTTCAGGGTGGATCATTTTAGTCCTGTCTGTTTGGTTCAAAAGGCTATCATTGTAACCAAAAAATAATTGAATTGGGTTCACTCTTGATTCCTAATACTAGAATCTTAGTCTTTGTTTTGTGACCTTTTATACATTTTCCTAAAAGGGAAAAGGCTGGAAAGAACTTTAAATTAAAGAAATAAGTATTTCTTAATATTTTCAAGTGACTCAAAAAGGAAATTTTAAAGTATATATAAGAGTTGAACTAAAATAGTCCTTTCCATCTTGAAAACTCTGAGATTCAGGGATTTGGGGGGGCATCTTTTATAAGATGTATAGTTTTAGAAAAAATCTTGTGTTTTGAAGATAGGTATTGATGAGAGAGTATAAATATTTAAATATTAAGCATGTTTAATATTTAAATAGAAGGATTAAGTGATATCCTGCGGGAGACAAGGTTAACTTCAAAAAACTGCTTCCTCTGAGTCAAGAGAAAAGGCAGGAATGGGTAAAAAGTTTTGAGGAGTAAAGGGAGAGAACTTGAATTTTGCACTTGGTGAACCCTGTTCTCAGTAAGTAAGAATCCATTCTGTTTACCTTTTGAGTGCAAGGAGTGGGAATATGGTTCGGGATTTGAAGAAAACAGAAAAGGAATGTGAAGAATCCAGTAGGATGCCAGTGAAATGAATAAAGAAATTGCCTACTAGCCATGAAGACCCAGCTGAGGTTTACATGAATTAGAAGTGAACTTCATGAGTACAGCTTTACTTTAATTGTACATAAGAATTTGAAGAGAGCAAATTAATGGTAAGATTTTTTTCAGAGTTGGTAATTGGCAAGGCAGAGGATAGACTCTTGGGCTGCTAATGAAAACATCATTTGCAGTGATTGATCTGGTCTAGGCTGGGTAAGAGGGCTTAGGACATTAAAAGGGGAATTATGGAGTGGGAGAATATAGGTAGGAGTTTGGAACTTTGAAGGTCAGGAGGAGGGTCAAAAGTGGGTTTGATAGGAATGGAGTGGGAGAGTTGGAAAGTAAAGACAATGAGGTCAGAGAAGGCAATCCTAGATCTTGAAGGTGGAACTATTCTACATGATGACAAGGTCCAAGGTACAGTGCTACTTACTAAATGGGGGTAGAAGAAGAAGCTCTAGTTGTCAAGGTTTAAGAAGATAGTAGTACTAAAGGAAAAGTTGGATTTCAGCTAACGTGAAATGGAGTGAATGCTTACAGAAAAGCTGGGGGGGAGGGGTAGAGAGATCGGATGAGCTTGCTCACAAAAGATTAGGGGGTTTTATCTATGACATTCATAGTTTGGCTCTTCATTTACTTGAGGTAGTTTATCACTGTAGACCAGATGAACAAGGCATCTAAATTTAAGGACTATTTGAATAGATTTGAACTTGGGATTAAAAACTGAATATCTACTTTGATGTCAGCAAGAAGTTACTCATAAGTTATTAAATTTTGCCTTTCATCTTGTTACTGAAGTACATAGGAATGTTAATTCATGACATGGGAAATTCCATGTTTCTGTTTTATGAAGGAGAAATTCTACCGTTTATTTGCAAAAAAATATCAAGAGCTTATTGTTTTCTATTTTAGGTTGTATAAATTTCCATCACTGAAATATTGCAACAGCCCTTTAAATATTTGACCTGACTTTTGAATATTGTCTCAAGACTACTTTGTTCCTTTTTTATAAACTATGGTTTAAAAAAAGGCATATGAAAATGTGATAGCAGGAAGAGAGAGAAGGTAAGAAGTTCACTTCAAATGACCTCATTTTTTTCCTTGCAAAATATGAAGCAGAGTTCTCAGCTGACAAGATAGGGCAGAGGAGGAGCCATGAAAAGTTTGAGGAGAGTTGTAAAGGTTTGGAAGAACCACTACAAATTTAAGGAAATATATAGTAGTGTTTCTTAGTAATAGTAAGGGCCCAGTTGAGGTTTTGTAACATAATTTGTAATGGACCTAGATCAGAATGGTTACATGATTTTCTCCACCTGCATTCAGCAGTTTGTGTGAGGTCTAAGGCAGGAGATGGTGGGAATGATAAAAGGCCAAGGCTTGGCAGGGTGCAATTAGTAATAGAATAAGGGGATCAAGGACTGTAGAGAAAAGGATGGTGTAATCCAACCACTTCACCAAGGGAATGAGATGAGGAAATTAGGAGAAAGAGTGACTAGCGCAAGAGGTATGCCCTGGAAGAGAATTGAGCATCTTGGGGCTTAAAATAAGTGGTATTAAGGATCCGTATTTATCCCTTATCCTATGTGGAAATACTACAAAGTTCTCTATGGGAAAAGATGCTATAGAGATTGAAAATGATTCTATCTGCTAACAAATGTAAAGAGCCTTTAAATTGGTACTGTGTTCCAATTGAGTTCATTTTCCTGTTGAGTTCATTTTCGATGTTGGCTGTAGATTATAAAATTAGCCTTATGTGTTAATGAACCATGACTGTCATCGAAACTTTCTCATTCTGTATGTGTATACTATCCTGCTACCAAAGATAGTTTTGCTCTTGTTTGGTGATTTCCACATTTCTTTGAAGTGTTGAAAGCTTGGGGTATTTTAGTCAAATCAATTAATTAGATTGGGACACTGCTAGCTTTTGAGCTTTAGTTGGTTGTCACTTTAAAGTCAAGTATCATGGCAAAGCTTAAGGGTTCTTTTTGTTAGTTGGAGATTAACTGACACTAAACTCTCTTTAATTTTTTAGAAATCATGGTCTTATCTACCACTTTGGTAATTACTGTTTCAGTCTTTGTAGTATTTCATAGTAATAATGATAATAGCAAGTAAAATGGCAGTTTGTTAACACTTTGCAAACATTACTACTTTTTATTTTTATGACAGCCTTGGGTAGGAGAGTATACTATATTTATTCCCATTTTACACATGAGAAAGATGAGACAGGGATTGATTTGTGCAGGACCACAATCTCTGAACCTATATTACTCTTTGAGTTGAGGGTTTTGTGACTTTAGACTGTATACTTCATAGTACATAATATATGTAAGGCATAGACTAAGGACATTCATAAATATTTATTGGGGTTGGTGTGGGTGTGAGTGTGGCAATTGGGGTTAAGTAACTTGCCCGGGTCACATAGCTAGGAAGTAAAGTTAAATTTGAACTCAGATCTTTCTGATTCCAAGGCTGGTGCTCTATCCAATGTGACATCTAGCTACCTGTTTTTTTTTTTTGTTTGTTTGTTTGTTTTGTTTTGTTTTGTTTTTTCCCTTCTTGCTATTAAGTATCATGCTTTTGTTAGAGATGTATGAATCCCAACTAAGCTACATTTTTTTAAAAATTCTAATTTTAGTTCTAGCTTCATTATATTACATGCAAACTCTTATCTACTTGAGTGCTTAAAAGAAAGTTTCCTGGAGGTAAAGCAAGGATGCCCATTATTAGATAATAATTTAATATTGTATGAGATGTTAGCTGTAGCTACAGAAGAAAGAGAAATTAAAGGAATTCAAGTAAACAATGAAGAAACAAAACTCATATTTTGCAAATGCAGATAAAATGTTATACATAGAACGTCCTAGAGAATCAACCAAAAACCCACTTAAATTATTAACAACTTTATCAAAGTTGCAGGATACAAAAAGAATTCACATAATCATAGCATTTCTGTATATTCTCAACAAAGTCCAGCAGCAAGAGATAGAGAAATTCCATTTAAAATAATTGTAGACAGTATAAGATACTTGGAGTTTTACCTGCCGGGACAAATCCATAAACTCTGTGAATATAACTATAATAAAACACTTTTCATACAAGTAAAGTCAGATGTAAATAATGGAAAACAATAGCCCATGGATAGACTGAGCCATTATAATAAAAATGATAATTCTACCTAAATTGATCTATTTATTCAGTGCCATACCAAAATAATTATTTTATAGAGCTAAAAAAAATAACACAATTCATTTAGAAGAACAAAAACTCTTATTATAGCAAGGGAATTAGTTGGAAAAAATGTGAAAGTTAGTGGTCTAGCCTACCAGATCTTAAAGTGTATTCTAAAGCAGTAATTCTCTAAACAATCTGATACTAGCTAAGAAATAGAGTGGTGGATCAATGGAATAGATTAAGTACAAATTACATTATAATAAATGACCATAGTAATCCAGTATATGGAAAAATCCAAAAATCTAAGCTTGGAACAAAACCGCATCATTGACAAAAGCTGCTAGGAAAACTGGAAAACAGTATGGCAGAAACTAGGTATAGACCAACATTTGCCTCATATATTAAAATAAGGTCAAAATGGTACATGATTTTACACATGATATTATAAGCAAATTAAGAGAGTGTAGACAGTTTATTTGTCAGATATGTGGATAAGGCAAGAATTTAGGACCAAAGAAGATATAAAAATTTTATGCATTATAAAATATAAAATAGATGATTGATTATATAAAATTAAAGTTTTTGCACAAACAAAACTAATGCAACCAAATTTACACTAAATATCTCTAATAAAGGCCTTATTTCTCAAATATATAGAAACATTTTTTAAAAATAAGTCATTCCCCAATTGATAAATGGTTAATAAATATGAACAAAATTCTCTTAATCACCATTGATCAGAGAAATATAAATTAAAAACAACTCTGAGGTACCATCTTATGCCTATCAGAGTGTCTAATGCAACAAGAAATAAAAACGTTGGATGTTGCAGATGTGGGGAAACTAAGGCAGGAATGTGTTGTTGGTCGAGTTATGAACTGATTCATTTGTTCTGCAGAACACTTTAGAACTGTGCCCAAAGAGTTATAAATTAGTTCCAGCAATACCCTGCTAAGCCTATATCCCAGACATTCTCCAACCCCCCCCCCCAAAAAAAAAAAAAAAAAAAAAAAAAAGGAACAAGAGCTATTCAAACACTTGTGGTGGCTGAGAACTAATAATTGAAGGGATGCCCTTCAATTGGGGAATGGCTAAATACCCTGTGCTATGTTTATTATTGTGCTATAATAAATGACATGCAAGGATGATGTAGAAAAAACCTGGAAAGACTTATATGAACCGATCCATAATGAAGTGAACAAAATCAGGAGAAATACATATACGGTAATAGCAAAATTGTTTTAAGAACCGTGAATTACTCAGCAATACAATGATCCAAGACAATTCCAAAGAACTCATGTTGAAGCATGCTGTCTACCTCTAGAGAAAGAACTGATACTGTTTGAATACAGACTAAGCATACTATTTTTTACTTTTCATTTTTTTTCTTTGATTTGAATCCAATTGTACAAAATGACTAATGTGGAAATGTTTTACATAAGTGCATAGGTATGTGTAAACTATATCTGATTACTTAACCATCTCAGGGAGGGGAAAGGAGAGAGAGAATTTGAAACTCAAAACTTGAGGAGAAAATAAGTTTATGGTTAATTGAATGTTAAGAAAATCAGTTTTATTTTCAAGTTTTATATGCAGATATAGGTGTATGATATTAGGACTAAGAGCTTCTGTTACGTTCTGATTAACTGAATTTTATTTACTGTTTGTTGAGTAGGCCCTTGTGAGTTTAAAAACTTGTGTATATTGTTAAAACTACATTGGAATGCAAAGTGGCAAATAAAACTACACTTCAAATTAAAGAACAACTTAATATGTCATGGACTTATAATAGCACTTTATTCTCTAATAAAATAGGAACTCCTCCAGCCTGTTATTTAAAGCAGTCCATAATCTAACTTCTTTTCAAATTTATTTCATTTTCCTTCCCTTAATGAACTTCCTGTTCAGCCAAATTGGCATTCCATCTTCAGCTTCCAAACTTTCACACAACCTTCCCTCTGTATGGGGAATCCTTGAGAAGGTAAAGGGCTTTAGATAAGGAGTAAGGCCATTTCCATTTTCTTCATTTCATGTCTTTTTTCACTTTAGCCTCTTATATTGTCTAGCTTCCTTTAACATTTAGCGTAGATATCAAGACTCTGACTTTCTTTTTGTAGCCCTTCTTTCTCTGCCCGCCTCAATCCTATTAGTGTCCTCCCCTCATATTACCTTGTATTCATTTATTTGTCTATATTTTCTCCCCTATTCCTCTTTTCCTCCTACCTCAATAAACCCCAAAATCCTAGAGAGCGGGGACTGTGTTCATTTTTACTTGTTCCCTTGTATCTAGCATAATACTTGCCTGTGATAAACACTAAGTAAATGTTTTCATTGCACACTGCCATTTTTGCTGTAAAAGGTACAGTAATAATTTAGTTCTGAAGAATAAAGGCTATGAGAATAACTTCCAATTAGTCATCCTCACTAACATTTATTAAATTCCTATAGGGTATATTGAATATATCAGTTCATAACAGTTTTGGTACTCTCCATTTTTCTTGATTATTTGATAATATGCCTTCATGTTGTCATTCTTTATTCATTTCAAAAATTATTTGTTCAGACATACAAATAATGTTGAAGTGTGATTATCCTTTTTATTTGTATCTGTCTTCATTTCATTACTTGGTGAATACTAGTTTACGTCCAACTCTTTTCCTATGTTAACCTTTTAATTGTGAGAGCTAGTTGTTGTTTAAGCATTAGAAGACATTCTGTGCAAAATGCAGATTGCTTAGACATAATGAGATTTTGAATATAATAGTAAATCTTTATTAAGTTCCTACTGAGTTCTTGTTCTTTTCTAATGAAATATTAACAAGTGAAAAATAAACTTAGTAAAGGAAATAACCCTTCTTCCTCACATGTCTTAATTCTCTCCTTTTCACCCTTACTTATTGTAGAAACTGGATCTTTTAGTTTGTTTGTGGGGAATTGGAAGAAAGTTATCATTTGCTAACAGAATGAAGCAACTCTTAAAATAACTTATATATCTCTTCTCGGCTTAATAACCTTACTTTGAACTGTTGGTTGTAAATAATTATTTTCTGGTTTTGTCCTGAAGATTTGATAATCTAAAATTTTAACCTCTCTTTGAACTGATTTTTACATCGTCTTTTATTTGAAAATCAAAGTGAAGTTATAGGATCACAGATTAATTATAGTAGAACAAGTATTACCTATCTAGCACTTAGCCCCTATGCATTCCCAACATGATAGTGGAACTTTAAATATTTAATAAATGCAAAGAAAAATGGAGATGTTAAGAATTCTAAGGAATTATTATTTTTAAAAACATGTATAAGTATTCTAATATTCTGAGTTTTTTTTTTTTTTTTTACCTTGATCAAGAACAGTGTGCTTGGTGTCATTAAGTTCAGTGGAAATGATTGCCCTAACTCACAATTTTAATCTTTTGCATTTTTAGAATGAAAATTTCTAATCTTTTGTACTGAATATTTTTAGCACTTCAATTAACATAGGACTATGTGCTTAGAAATCATACTTGATATTAATGAAGAGTTGTTAGCCTTTAGAATTAAAATCAGATTTTTAAAATTTTATATAAAAAGAAAGCTCACAAGTAACTCTACTTTCGTGGGTTATAGAATGACCCATAGTTTGCAAACATTTTTTAAAAAAAAGATTCAAGATTTTTTAGTTCATTTGTGACTTGTGTAAAAATGTCTTTATAGTGAATATTAAATGGTGAAAACTGGGGGAAAGAATGATTTTCTTTTGTGTTGAGCTCTTCTAGGTACTTCATCACTGTTATGAAATCTTAATAAAGTAAGTGTTCTGGGTGGCAAAGTTTTTTTAACTGTAGATTAATATATAATTCCTTTTGTGTTTTTTTTTTGTAGCATTTACAAAACTGATCACAGTAAATGGACAAGAATATCATCTTCAGCTGGTAGACACAGCTGGTCAAGTAAGTAATCTCTAATGTGTTAAAGATCTACACAGTAGATTTGTCCATTTTGACACACTAGCTTAGCTTTGATTGTTTTCCACTCAAGAATTTGGATGATGTTTATGCTGAACATATTAATTGTACACTATAAATGTTATACTTAAATTTTAAAGAAAGTATGGTTAATTTTCCAAAGTAGGGATTTTTTTGTGCATTTCAGAATTTGTTCTGTCCATATATTACTCTCTAAACTTTGAAATAATCTCAATATCTGCATAAAGTCAGCTAGTTTTATTAAAATTTTGTAAAGGATGATCTTCTGAAGTTTTTTTCCTTAAACTTTTTCCACTCATGATTCCTTTTTGCCCAAGAAATTTGGGTTTAAAAAATACATACAAACCAAATATTTATTGATAATACATCATAATTTTGTGACCCCCTCTTTGAGTTAGCAAATTCCATATGGAGTCAAGACACACAGTTTAAGGAGCTGGTATATATACTAATAGATCCTAATTGTCCTAATCATACGGTTCATATGCCTTCTTCATTGATAAATGCATGTAATTGTTCATTTAATTTAATATTCATAGTTTTAGAAAAGATTATGTTCACTATGATATTTTGACTCTGAATGTTGTTAAAGAATTTTCCTTGCTAATTGTTTACTTAAAAGTACTCCTTTTCTTAAGAGTGAAAAAAATTATACTTGTTTACTGCTTCCATTGAAAATTAATACAGGAATAGTGACTTAAATTGTATGACAATACTCTGAAGTTAAATTTTATTTGCTATCTATCCTTTGAGGCTAGTGAAATAAAAAGACAGAAAAAAAAAACTCTCAAGTATCATGTACTTTAAAATTATTTTAAGCCAATTTGGTATATTCATTCTGCTTAAGGGTTGTTTTTTTAGAGGGAGGGGGGAGAGATGGGAAATAGATTTGTCTGTCTTAATTAGTATTATTAAGATTATTAAAGGGACAGGAGTAAAAGGTCTCTGTGTATGCGTAGTAGTAGTAGTAGTAGTAGTAGTAGTAGTAATAGTAATATTTTATAAATTTAATATATGTAATTTCCATTTGTGAGTAGCTAAATTTAAAGGCTTCCTTCCAGTTCATACCTAATTTCTTTGTTCTGTAACTTGGCCAGGGCATAGAATCAGTATAATTTAGATTCAAATTCTCAATTTTATGAGTGAAGAAACTGGAGCCCACAGAGGTTGTGGCTTCTCGAAAGTCCCCACAGGTAGTAACTGTTAGAGGCAAGATTTGAACTTGGAAGCCTGTGACTCCAGGTATAGTTGGTGTTCTTTCCACTGAACCAATGAGAAAATTTGTTTTTAATTTTGTATTAATTTGGACTGTGTTTTAAAAAAATTAATGTCTTGGTGTCCTTTGTTCTAGCAGTTAGGCCTTCCATAATATGGAAGGCATATATGTATCAATTAGTCCTTATCCAATCTCTCCTTTTCTCCATTCTACCAAACCTCTGCCTTCCCAGAAAATCTCTTGTACTAGTACTAGTCTTACTGCCAGAGTAGTGGTAATTTTAAAGAATTCCTCTGAATAGCATTCTTGGAAAACAGATCTTCTTTAAATTATATGACCTTTATTATAAGATCTGAGAAACCAAGTCTTGAGAAACCTACTCTAAAAATACTGAATACCCTTCAAGAATACCAAGTTGAATCACAAAGGGAATTTATCTATACTTTTGCTTTATGTTAGCATTTTGTAATTGTGATTGATACTTAGCTCTTTACATTTAACATTCACTCATCAAACCCTTAGTAAATGTCTACTGTATATACACAACCTAGTATTTAGTAAATGCAGTCTCATTATACAAGTACAGTTACCTATTTCCATAGCAGCTTCTTACTGTGCTTCCCATTCTATTGTAGACTCTTATCTGCCATTCCTTCTATGTACATGGCATTCTCCTATTCTGCTTCTTGCCACCTCTTGTTATAAAAATAGTTATCAAATCAGTACAAATCGGAGCAAGACAGTGTTTCCATTCACCATTCCTATGACTCTCCCTTTTCTTTTTTCCCATTCCCCAGCCATAAATTCCTTTCTTTGGTTTCTGTGTCCTGATGGGATTTCTCATCTCTACTTTTGGAATCCTTGAAGGCAGAAACTATTTTACTTTGGTACTTGTATCCCTTGCACCTAACACAGTTTCCTATATGATATAGATGCTTAATAAATACTTCTTCACTCACTTATATAATAATCATCCCTCTCAAAGGAAAAAGGAACATCTTAAAATAACAAAAGAAACATGAATTGCAGAACAACATGAAATAACATGCAAGGCAATATAATTAAAAACTGTAAGGGGATTAATCAGAGCAGGGGTACTGATAACTTGTGTTCCAAAAAATTTTTCCCTTCCTTCCCCTTTCCCTTCTCCCCTAGACAGCAAGCAATCCAGTATAGTTTAAATATGTGCAGTTCTTCTAAATATTTCTACATTTATCATGCTACTTAAGAAAAATCTGATCAAAATGGGGGGATGGAGGGAGAGACAAGAAAGAAAAAAACAAACAACAAAAATGGTGAAAATACTATGTTGTACAATCAGTTTCCATAGTTCTCTCTCTGGATCCAGATGGCTCTATCACAAATCTATTGGAATTGGCCTAAATCACCTCATTGTTGAAAAGAGCCAAATCCATAAAAATTGATCATTGTATTAATCTTGTTGCCCTGTTCAATAGATCTCCTGGTTCTGCTCACTTCACTCAGCATCAGTTCATGTAAGTCTTTCCAGGCTTCTCTGAAATCATCTTGCTGATAATTCTTATAAAACAATAATAATCCATTACATTCACATAACATAACTTAACAACCATTTCCCAACTGATGGACATCCACTCATTTCCAATTTCTTGATACTACAAAAAGGGCTGCTACATTCTTGTACAGGTGGGTCCCTTTCCCTCTTTTATGATCTCTTTAGAATACAAACCAGTAGAGACACTGCTATATCTATTGATATGTGCTGAGTAAATCACCTCATTTCTCTGTTTTTCTAGTGAGCGAGAGTTTTGGTTCATAGAGCATGGTGAAATACACGCATGTGTGCGCATACACACACACACACACACACACACACACACACACACACACACACAGAATTTAGAAGACCCTAATGAAGATAAATCTTTTTCCTTGGAAAAAAAGCATTAAAAGATTTTTGTCACATTTTAAGGATTTTAGTCTTTAATATATATTGAGATTCTTTGTTACTGGAACTATATACATTTGTGCTTTGTTTTCTACTGTAGTTTATTAATTTATCATACAAGAAGACAGGGAAAACCTTTTTGGTAGGACTGGTAGGGTATGGGTTTTCCTGTGAAGGGTGAAATTGGCCAGCTAGTATTGGCTTCTTTCTGCTCTGTCCTTCCCACTGAATAGGATCAGAGCTCAGTCTCCAGGCCTTTCCTTTTTTCTCTCTTTATTTCTGGAGAATTAATCAGCTATACCTTGTTACAACCGTTGGCTTTTTTAGCTTGGGTGCAATGAAATGGCTCTCAGAGTTCCAGTCTACTCCAGTTTTATAGAATTTATCGGAAAAAAAATTAATAATAACAATCTCAGTAATTTTGATTCCCATATTTGGACAACCTTTAAAGTAAAGGCAGAGGTTTGACTCTGCTTAAATTAAAAATCTTGTTTATGTCTAGGTAGCCCTTGGTCTCTTGGTATTTGAAGTAAAAATCAAGTTACAGTAAAGTTATGTATAAAAGAAGCAAGCATAATATAGTGTCTGTTTTTAAACACACAGAAAGTTAGGAGGGGAAGAACAGAACTTTTATTGGAATTCATTGGGTGGAGCTAATAGCTTCATTCTGAATCATCTATACTGAGATACCTGTATGAAGACCTGATAGCCTTCTACTATTTTTCTCCTGTGCCATAGCTTAACTCTCTTTTCAGTCTTTCCTTTTGCCTGCTGCTTTTTTACTTTGACTCTTTAAATCCTGGGCAGAATGGGCTAATTGGAAGCAAGAATGATAGCTGAGAATAGTGTACCCACAGCTACTGCTGATCAGCTTTTGAAGATCCCATTCATCTATTTCAATGTGTGTCTGTCAAACTATGCCCCTTCAAGAATTCCCAAATATGACTGACTGCCTTCTACTTCTTGTTCTCATGAGGAAAGGGAATGCTTGTCTCTCTGGATTGCATAAATTCTCAAATCCTTATTCTCCTGTGAGGCAAGGACCAACTCAGATTTTTTAAAATAGCTTTTTATAGACAAAATATATGCATGGGTAATTTTTCAACATTGACCCTTGGAAAAACTTCTGTTCAAACTTTTCCCCTCCTTCCCTTCACCTCCTTCCCTAGGTGGCAGGTAGTCCCATACATGTTAAATATGTACAAATGCATGTTAAATACAATATATGTGTACATATTTATACAGTTGTCTTGCTACATAAGAAAAATCAGATTTAGAAGGTAAAAATAACCTGGGAAGAAAAACAAAAATGCAAGCAAACAATAACAGAAAGAGTATAAATGCTATGTTGTGGTCCACACTCATTTTCCAGTGTTCTTTCTCTGGGTGTAGCTGGTTCTGTTCATTACTGATCAATTGGAATTGATTGACTAAGTCAGCTTTTATATTTTCCCAATGCCAGAAATAGTGACACTTGCAAAATGTTTGTTTGTTGAAGCTTTTCCTTCACCCTACTTAATAAGTTTTTCATATTCTTTCCTTTTTTGTTCTCATAGATTATCAGTGTCTTTCTGGAAAACAAATCATCTCTGTGAATATCTTTCATGTCCCATATCCTGGCTCTTAAGGCTCTCCACCTAATTTTTCTGGCCTTATTTCTCATTTTCTTTCTATTCTTATCCTTTAACTCTCATTCTAGCTAAATTGGACTAATAACTTTCCTGACCTCAACACAAACCTCATTCATTTGCACAAGCAGTTTCCTGTACTTGGAATGTACTATCTCTCCATCGCCATTTCAGAATCTTTGTTTTCCTTCAAGCCTTATAATTCAGGTTTTATCTCTGGGAATTTTTTATCCTCTTAATTTGTTACTGTTTCTTCTGTCCTCAAATTACTTTGTGTTTGTTTACTTACCTGTATATGTTGTAAAATGCAAGCTTCTTGGCTGTAACTAGTTCATTTTTTATATTTGATTTTCCAGCACTTAGCTGGAATTTAATAATTATATCCTAAACTCTTAAAAGTATTTTATAAGTGATTATAACATAGATATTACATTGCTGTATAGACTTGTATTCCAAAAAAATTCTATCACACCAAATTTCTACATTTCTTTTATAAAAATAAAAACTGAATTTATATAGAAAAAACTTTAAAACATAATATAGTTATTTGCAGATTAAATTCTAAAAAAACAAGTAATAAAAAGGAAAAAAACAAACAGAAGTAATTATCATATGTAGCAATAGTGAACTGGGGTGTGATAAAGAGAATATTAGATTTCCCTACTCTCAGTGTCTTAATATTTTTTCCATTAATATTTTACTAAGATAAAATAATTGTATGTATATATATTATATAGGTTGTTAGTATATTGACGATATGTAAACAGTATATACCAAGAACTATATTAAGCACTGAGAATACAAAAATACTCTTTCTGGCCTCAAGGAGCCTACATTCTAATGGGAAGGACAGGGCATAAAACACTTGGAAGTAGAGTCAAGAAAGGATATTTTGGTTTAGGGATAGTAGGTGGGGTTACAGAATATACACCTCTTCCAAGCATAGTGCTGCTGTTGATTTGATCATGGTTCTAAAACTTGAAGAAATTTGGCTATAAGGCTGTTAGTTAGGTTATTGAGAAAAAGGCTCAGGAGTAGGGAGTGAATTAAAGCATGGCTGAAATGTTTTTGAAAGAGTGAGTGAGTGCTGCAGTTACCATTCAGGACAATGGGACCCCAAGGCAAATGTTGTAACTTACTTGAGATCATGCAGCTAGTTAATAGCAGAGCAGAAACTAGAAATGATAGTCTTCTAACCCCTCAATCTGATTTTTTTTTTTTATTATACAATTGTCAACTCTTTACTTATAGAATTTATTCTTTGTTGTTGTTGTTGTTGTTCCTTCCTCTCAGAAATCTGGGGAAAAGTCAACAACTCATTGTAACAAGTAAGCAAAAACCAGTTTTGTAAGATAGTTTACAGTAGTGGTTGGAGTGCTGGATTTAGAATAGAGAAAACCTGGGTTTAGAACACTATAGTTACTGGGCAAATCACCTCTAAGCCTAAGTTTTCTCTCATGTGAAATGGGAGCATTACCTCTTGTGAATATGTTGCAGAATGACTGTGAGGCTTAGATGATCATTATGTAAAGCATTTTGTAAACCTGAAGATGCTATATAAATTTTCTATTCAGGCTAAGGTATTTGCTTTTAAAATATGTCCTTCCTCACTCTCCACACACAATCCTGACCCAGTCTATTCTAGATATATTTGGTGAGTAAAAATGTAATAGCATAGTTGGGTAGCCTTGCTTTGGAATATAGTGAATTAAGTGCATCCATTTATGTATTTATTTCCGTGTAACAGTTAATATTCTGTGGGAAAATGTTAATGGTGATTGCTTTTTGTATTATATAATTTCCTTGAATATAATTACGGGTTTTTTTTCCCCTCACAGGATGAGTACTCCATTTTTCCTCAGACGTACTCCATAGACATTAATGGTTATATTCTTGTGTACTCAGTTACATCAATCAAAAGGTAATAAGTACTCATTGCTATTATTTTCAGCTCTACTTGATAAACATAGTTGCTATTAGTCTTTTAGAAAGAATTCATTTTAAAGCTTAATTAGAAAGAATTCATTTTAAAGCTTATCTTCCTGTCCGCCCTCCCCTCCAGAAACTCATGTGGGACTAGTACTAAGCAGTCATCAGATGGAATGCTTTTTTTGTCCTTTGAGTCAAATGGGCCATTAAGCAAAAAAATATATATATTTGTTGTTCATATATTCCATTTGAATCATTGAATTAATAAAAAGGAAATTTCTATTGATTTTTCACATCATTTGCCTTTCTAGTCTCATTGACCAGAATAAATAATTGAATTTCATTGATTAGATGAATTCTGTGCTGCTTTGCTGTTTTGGTGAAAAGTGTTATATGTTCTATTTATGCACCTTATGGAGTAGATTGTTTTGAATAATACTTTGCAGCACACAAAAAGGAATACTTTTGACTCATCAAAATGTAGGACATGTTGTATAAAGAAAAGAATGAAATTAAGTAGTCCATAGAAGGATCCAGGACAGGACTTTAGCTGTGTTAGCATAATCTTCCAACAAGCCAAATAGACCTGAGTTTATCTTACTGTAAAGATATATATTATAATTAATTAATAATAGTCATATTTCAATTAGGAGTACTAGTGGATGGAAACATTAGTGTGGATACTGCAGATGTTCTATTAAGCTTATTGGAATATGTAGACCTGTTTACCTGGCACAGGATAACATTCTTGGTATAAGGAGTAGAGTTTTGACCTTTATATCATTTTAAGGGCCTGGCAGCTGAGGGCAAAGGAATTTGTTTCCCTGAATCACCCTGAAAGTTCTTATTCTTTTTGTTAGGTAACAATTGAATTTGAATATGATAGGATCCCAAGTGACAAATTTGCAAACTAGGAAAAATTTGGTTTATGATGCCCTCAAGTTCACACTTTATTGTGGATCTCTAATTATTCCCTTTCCATTTTCTCCTGTCTCAACTTTTTTTCTTTGGCATGAAATTAATTTATCCATACTTGAAGTATAAATTACTAAAGATAGATGAAATTGTTTTTTAAACAGATTCCACAAAGTCCACGAGGGAAAAAAATGAAGCTTTTAACTGAAATTTCTTTTAACTAATGTATGGGATAGAGGATTTTGGGGGGAGAAAATTTTGACATAAAGGTTGTGATCACACAGTTATTAAATGACAGACGTGGGATTTGAATCATTTCATTCCAGTTCGTAGATCTGTTTTTCCTACTTGCTGATTTTGGAAGTGGGACCCTGCTCAAGTTATTTCATTTTACTGGGCCTCATTTTTCTTAAGAGCACTTTTATATAAGGTCATCTCCAGGGCCTTTCTGACTGACAGTCTGTGAATCCAGTTGCCAACATTTATGGTTATCACTAAATCTGATTATAACAAATTCTGAGAGTGATTTCACTTTAATTTTATGTCTGACAGATACTGGCCAGAAGTTACTTAATCTAATATGGACAGTAATAGAACACCAGATGACTTTATGGCTACTATTTAACACCATATTTGTTTAGGAAATTATTATTTTTACATGTCATTGCATCACATGTTAAATCTATGAGAGATTTTAGCCTGAGAGAACTAAAATGTTAGGTGGATTCTTTCTTTTTGGTAGCGGTTCCTTTTGCAAGGATTGTATCATCAAGCCTTATATCAAGAGTTTGGAATCAAGATAAAAATTGTATTTTTTGTTTCTGGAAAAACTTTAAGAAATTGAGCAACAGATGAACTAGATTTGAAAACATGGATAGGTAATTACCTAAGGAAACAAGAGCCTAATAGCTATATAGCTCTGGATTAGGAAACTGTAGTAAGACTTAAGTGCTATCTTAGATAGGCAAGTCCTATTCCTGTTTCTCCATCAACAAAGTAGTTATAATATTTACTGTTTTGTGATTATTTATCTGCTTGAATTGATATCCAAACTATACTAGGTTTGAAGATTATGAGACTCTGAAAGATTTTCTGTAAGAATATTTCTAAAAGTTGTCTAACTGGTCTTTTTTTCATGACTCAGAGAAATTAGTTGAAATTATTCTCAATCCAAATCATAACCATTAAGCATTATTTTGTGAAATGTGGGACCGTAGTGCCAGAATGGTATGATTTAAACAATCAAAACAGGAACGCTATAAAAAAGTCAACCAAGTTGAACATCTATTTCTCTAGGAATTAATTTCAAATGTGGTCAGAAAAATGAAGATACTCCAGTACTCAAAAGCTCTCTTAATTTCACTGGGGTGGGTATTTCCTCCCCTGACTTCTTTTGTAACTTAATAATACTCCAGAGACTGAAATGCCTAAAAATTTTGTCACTCTATGCTCCATCAAGGGAGGAGCCTGTCAAAGTTAGCCAGATTGGTCTTTAGTCAGCAAGCATTTGTTAAGTGCCTACTATGTTCCAGTCACTGTGCTAAGTACTAGGTATACAAAGAAGTCCATATTCAGTCTTTGCCTGGTAGTGCTTGCCAGACCTTGTGCTATTGCTGTATAAGGGGGACATGTCTTTCATAGTGACCAAGCTGCTGAACTGAATACCCAAGTCAAAATGTGGCAGCTTGGTTGTCTTTGGTGAAGAGAGTCTACTAGAAAAATCTTTCCCTTTTGTGATTGTTTATGACTTGGTTGTGTCTTTCATCCAAGCTTATTTTAAACCAAGTTTTTCCCTCCATTGCTTCTGGTTTCTGAAGTGTTTTTACTTGCGGTATTATGTATTTCTCTTTAATATTTCATTAATGAGTTTACATGCTTATTGTGTGTTTCCCTTGTGTTTCTCTAAGGCAATTTTGACATCTTTGGGTCTCTATTATGATAATTGACTTATAACTTCTATTTTATCAATGAAATTACTCTAATTGATGTTACTATTTCATTTAAATACACCAGGGTACATTGTTTTAAATATATACCATGCTTTTCACATCTGTTGTTTTAGTTTTAATTTTTATCTTAGCTCTAACAAGTTGGTAATTTCACTAAACATAAATGACCACTTCAGAAAGGATTCTTATATCAGGCACATATTTATTTCCTAATTATTAAAAATTATAATAATTTTTATTTATTTATTTGCTATTTGATACTTGTAGTGCCTGTACTTTCTGATTCTTAAAGAATATATAAATAATATAAAAGGGTAGAGCTCTTTTGTATGATCTTCATGGCTTTGGCAATTGTGGGAGATTCACTTAATTCATTTTCTGTAGCCAAAGAATTCATCTCCATACATAGGCTAGTCCTTGGAAAAAATAATCTTTTGCCAGAAGCATGCTAGAAATCTTTCCAGCATAATAGAATTGGCTTAGGATCACCTCTACATTTTGAGCATCAAAAAAGTAATCTGTGAGAATGGTCAGGTTTGTTTTTTTCCAATTTTAGACTTGGCAAAGTTTGAGTTATTTACATTTATTCTTTAGATGTTTTGTTCATGCCTTTTGTTGTTGTTTTGACATATTAATGTAACCAGCCCTTTTCCCCCACATAAAATGCTCCCTATTTTACTTGTGTATCTTTCATTAAAAAAAAAAGTCAGCAAAGCAAGCACTTCTTTATCTTGTATTGCTAATCTACCACTTCTCTGAAAAGAAGGGAAATAGAACTTCATCTTCTCTCTAAAATTGAGGTGGATGATTAAAATTAACCTGTTTAGCTGCCTTTTATAGCATTATCATTTATATTATTGGTTTTATATTTTTTCTAACTGCCTTTGATTTGCATAATTTCTTGCATAAGTTCTTATCAGTGTTCACTGTAAAATGTTTACAAATGATGGTTTCATTTTTGTAATTGTGTCTCCAGATGCACACAGTAGGATTTTAACTTGTAGCCTAAGTCTATTTGTCACCTTTTTATGGAACCATTGTGTTTACATACTAAGTTTTCTAGTCAAAGAAGTAACTTTCACTTTTTTTTGTTACCACAAGAAAGTGTTGCTGCAACATTTATTTATTTGATTTTCTTAATTTTACTGGACCTATGATTTTATTAGTGTAGAGAATTCCAGGTAAGGAAGCTCCCCTTTGCTGATGCACTTAGACACTGCTTGATCCCTTATGAGCTTTCATATGATCTTTTCGTTTTTATGAGTTTGCTTAGTACTGGGAAGTGACCAGGGTCTCCAAAGCAGGACTTGAATTCAGATTATCTTCATTTGGAGGGTACATTCTTGTGAACATTTTTGTGTGTGTGTAATCTTTATTTCTCCCTTTATCCTTCTTATCTACATATCTAATCTTATCTACAATACAAAAAATGTAATCTAATTTAGATTAGATATGTTTTTCTGCAAGGTTGAAACAAATACATTTCCACCAATAGCATGTGCTTACTGTATAGTTTGTCTTTCTGCCACTGACTATTCTTCTCTTGTATCATTTTTACCAATTTAATGAATGTGTGGTGAAATGTCAAAGTCCCTTTGAATTTGCATTCTTAAGTCATATATTTTAGAAAAATTGGGCAGAATAATATTCTTAGGCACTTGAAAGTAATAAAATTGCCATTGTATCAACAACAGAATACCTTTTATTATATTGTAAAGTAAAATGTTTTAAAATTTAGGTTATTTTGGTCTTAGTATTTGCTTTCAACTTCTGAGTGTCAGTAGACTATCTTCTATACATTTGACACCCAGGTCCTTGTTAACTTAAAAAAAAATTTAAGTGTACATCTGGTTTTTATTCTCTTAATTCCTAAACATTATCAATTTTATCTTTTGGAAATTAAATCACAATTTAAGTGAACTTCAGTGTTTCCTATTTTAAAAGATCTTAGTTAATTTTTGAAAAATTAATTCAACATCCAAACAGTAAGGTTTATTTTTTATATTGGGTGTGTGTTCATTATTATTTAATTTCTCATTTGTTTATTAAGATTATACTTGGTTTCTAAATATTTGTTAAAAACAAGTCAGAGAATACTCAACAAGAAGCATTTATAAGTTGATTGATAATTAAGTGCCTACCATGTATATAAGCACTGTGCTAAATGCTGAGGATACCAAAAGAGACAAAAGACAATCCCAATTCTCAAATTGTTCTCAGTCTCTACCAAGGACACAACAAGCTAACTAATATTTACAAACAAGCTATATACAGGCTAAATGAGAAATCAACAGACCTTGCTGCGATGGACTAGGCTTAAAGAAGAACAGTGAGTGATGAAGTGTCAAAATTATTATATTCGTTTTATGTTATATATTTATCGACTATATGCCAAATTCTGGGGATTCAAATGTAAACAAACTGCCCTGCCCTCAGGATGCTTATTTCTAATGGGGGAAGATTGCACTGAAAAGGATGGGATAAAGGAAGGAATGCAGGGTCATGGTGATTAAGTCTGGGCAGTGAGTCCATACTCTGCCCAAAAATAGAAATTCCAGAAAACTAAAAAATGAGACGTACCTACTTTGTTTACAAGTATTATATCCACTCTGTTTATCACCAATCAGTCAACAGCTGTTTATTGGAGGATGAGATTGGAAAAGTTGAGTAAGAGAGATTAAAAAGTTTTAGATCTTATCCTTGTTTTTATAGAGTTGATAATCACTGATATTTGGAGAAAAGACATAATAGTAATAGATAGCATCTGTATAGTGCTTTAAAAGTATTTGCAAAGCTTTGTCTCTGTATGTTATCTCATTTAATCCTCACAACTTTAGGAGGCAAGTGCTATTATCTCCATTTTACAGGTAAGGAAACAGGCTGACAGAAATAAAGTAACTTGTCTAAGGTCACACAACTAATAAGTGTCTGAGGCTGGTTTGGAATAAAAAACTTTTTTTACCCATTATACCACCTAGTTGTCAGAAAAACAATACTTTTTATTTACAGATGAGGAAACTAAAACTGGGGTGTTAAATGTTTTGCTTAAGATCTCAAAAGAGCTACCTGAGTGCTGATATAGTGTTTATGGCTCTAAGTCATATATATTAGCTGCCCTTGTTGTTGTGCTATAAGAGTTACAACAAACTTTACAGACATTCTTTTTAATCTTATAATATCCCTGTGAGGTGTAGGTACTTTCAGGTATAATTGGCCCCATTTTACAGATGAAGAAGATAAGACTTTAAGAAGTATCTGACTCTTTGATTTCACATGATTAGTGTCAGAAGCAAGATTTGAATTTAGTTCAAGTCTAAGTACTTATGAAAAGAGTACTCATGTTTTACATGATACCTTGAAAGGCACACTACCTTTTGGTTTAGATTTTCCAGTCTCACCTAATTTCTTTGGCAGCAATCTGTGAGTACTTCAGTTTTCAAAACAGCAAAAAAAAAAAAACCCTTCTGTAAAGACGCATGCCTTTCTTTTACCACATTAAATACAAAATGGAGTTGCTGTATTTATATTCTTGATTCAAAAATCACAAAGTCCTTTCCAGGACGTTAATGTTTATTAAGTAAATGGTTAATTTCATTATCTCTTATTGCTTTCCACAATAGGAAGTCTGTACTTCTAAATAACTATCTTTACTAAGGTATATATAAAAATACCTAATCTCATTACTGCTATGTTAGCTTTCTTTAAAAAAAAAAAATGGTGTTTTGTAGTGATCTTCTTATTTTGACTTAATTCCTAGAGTGTCCTGGTATACTGTAAGTAGAATTAAAAAAAAAAAAAATGGGAGTCTGGAGAGGGAGGAATGATGATTTTACCTTCTAGAATATCAATAGAAGACGAATGAATGGTATTATAGGAGATAGCACTCCATGATCATTTGCATCATTTTCTTCTTTATTGTTCTTTTGTTGTGTATAGTATAATTTCTTTGTCTTGTGAACTATTTGTCTTTATTTGCTGTTCTGATTTTTAAAATTTGGCATACAGATCATGGATCCTTTTTTTTTTTTTTTTTGCCTCCTAGTACATAAATATCTTTTTAACAATCTTTTACTTAAAATATCAAAAGGTCTATTAAATTATTAAAGGGTTCCCTTCCTCCCCCAAAAAACATTACGAAAAATTTTGAGGGTTTACAAGAGGATTTTATGTTTCCATAGAACTAAGGAGAGAAGCAATGTGGAACTTTTTTAAAGAAACTTATGAGTTGTAAATTAATAAATGGTAGTCTTGTATATTTTCAAGTAATGTTGATTAGTGTTTCTAATCCTTCTGGTATTTTTACTATTGGACAACAATTTTTCTTTCAAGTTACATCAGTTTTCTCTTGTTTATTTTAGGAATCTGTAAATTGTGTGTTTAGACATTGAACAAATTCATTAGTTGTGTTTGCCTTTTGTGAAAATGAAAAACTTAATTCACATGTTTCTTTAGAAGAGAAGGAAATAAAACTTTGGAAAATAGAATGCAATTTTTGTTCTGTCACTATTTTGATTTTTTCCTGATCTTCTATGAATTACTTTTCTCAAGTTTTCTATCAGAATTATTTGATTACTTATCTTATTTAACATGCACATATCAAAAGGGGGGGAGGGGGAAACCAGGGGGAGACGGGACTTCTAAAACAAAGAATCTCTTAAATTTCACTAGACTGACTTTTGTAATTTAGCAACTCTCAAGAGACTAAAATGCCTAAAAATTGTGTCACACACTGCTGAGTCAAGGAAGAAGCCCTTTCAAAGTTCCAGGTTTGTCTGTCTTTAGTCAGCAAACATTTGTTAGGTAATTATTACATTCCAGGTACTATGCTAAGTGCTAGAGATACAAAGACCATTATATTCAGATCTAGATTTAAGTGATTTATAAGTGATTTGGGTTTTTTCTGGGTGGATTTAGAATTTAAAATCTAATCTACTTTATGTCTTTTAAGTAGTACAACCTTAATAAAATGGATATGTGCTTTCATCTTTTTTTCTTTTAGTTTTGAAGTGATTAAAGTTATCCATGGCAAATTATTGGATATGGTGGGGAAAGTCCAGTAAGTAGTAAATTTCATCCTGTCTTGATGGATCTTCACAGTAGTATGTATTTTTGAATAAAATTTACAGTCCAGTAAGTTTTGATCTTTTTATTTTTATTTTTTTTTAATAGAATACCTATTATGTTGGTGGGGAATAAGAAAGATCTACATATGGAACGGTATGTAATTAACTTTGCTTTATGAATTGTAAATTAGATATTAATCTCTAAAACATTTCTGCTTTCTTTTCTCAGATCAAGAAATTGTACTGTTACTTTTGTAACAATTACATTTTTTAAATACTAAATTTAGGGAACTACATACAATAGCGTAAGCTCTAGATTAAAATTTACAAAGAACAATTAGAATTTTAAACATGCCTTTTCTTGATTATTCATAAAACCTTGAATAGGGTGTTCAGATCACATTTTACTGCAAATCACTTTTTCTTTAATTTTGTCTTAAACTAGTAAAATGTTATGGAATTGTCTATAGATATTAATACAACAAAATTTTATGATAGGAAAATAGTTGGAAATTTTGCTTTTTGTTGTATTTATAATAAAATTTACTCTGGATATGTCTGGGAAATACTATTGTGTAAATAAAGTTTCCTGTTATAATAAAAATTTAAAATGTAAAAATACAGAATCCTTTGGCTTTATTGTATTAGTTCAGACAACAAACCAGTGTGAGAGAACTAATCTTCTTCTTCCTCCTTCTTTCTTCTTCCTCAGGGTCACATAGCTAGGAAGTGTTAATGACTGAGGTCAAATTTGAACTCAGGTCCGGCTGAGGTCAGGGCTGGTGCTCTATCTACTGCACCATCTAGCTGCCCACTAAATTTCTTTTTAATGATGGTTCTGAATATTAAAGCTGTTGTGCTTTTTAAACTCATTGGCAGATATTATATCTTTATCACTTACTGTCTTCTAGAGTGATCAGTTATGAAGAAGGGAAAGCTTTAGCAGAATCTTGGAATGCAGCTTTTTTGGAATCATCTGCTAAAGAAAATCAGGTATGTATTTTTAAATTTTAGTATACTAACAATTTCAAATTTTGTCATTTAAAAAAATTATAATAACAATAATCTTCAGTTTTCATCCCATAATAGGAGTTTGTAAAGTTTTTCTTAACACCTTGTTTTCAGTCATTATTTCCACTAATGTAATAATGTATTGCACACAAAGGCATCTAATAAGTTCAAACTCCCATTTTAGATATTTTACATCTTTCACAAGAAATATATTTTTCTAAACTTAAATCTACCTGACTTCCCTTTTTGAATTCTCTGGTTCATTCAAACTGACTTCTTGCTATTCTTTATATACCACATTCTCTTGTGTCTGTATTTTTGGGTAACCTGTTCTCCATGTTTGGAATGTACTTGTGCATTTTCAAATTCCTAATTTTCTTCAAAGATCAGTGTAAGTACCACCTCTTACATGCCTTTCCTAGCCTCCCTTTCTCCTCGACAATAGTGCTTCCCACTACCCTCATTGCTTGGTAGTTATTTTGCATGTGCTTTTCTATGAACATATTTTTCTTCTCCAAATAGAATGTGAAGTTCAGTCAAGGCAAAAACTTTTTTTACTTGTGTCTAAGTTACAGACTCAAACTAAATACTGTTCTAATGACCCAAAGTACTGTAATCTTCCTTAAATCTCTAAAGGAAATGAGTATTTACAAAGTAAATACAAAGTATTTACAAAATGTGCCAGGTATTAATGTTAAATGCTTTACAAATCTCATTTGGAGACAGTAGTAAGTATAATTAATAAACTACTTACACACACACACACACACACACACACACTCTTTCTCTCTCTCTTTAAAAACTACTATGCTTTGTTATTCTTTTACTGTTGTGTGATTTCCTCTGAAAGCAAGTGGATAGAAGTTTAGGTTATGTCTATATCTGCCATTAAAATAACTATTTTAAACTTTATATGTATTAGATATGTAATAGAATCCTTTGAACTCTCAGGCCTTTCATAATTGAATCCATTTCCTAGGGAAAAAATATTTTTATAAAATTGAACAGGTGATTTGAATGAATCATGGCTTTTTAAATTTTAGTTTAATTTTATTGATTTAATAATTAAACTAAAATTTTCCCCATTTACATTCAAAACAAAATTTTATTTTTTACATGTTTTTCACATTTTTGAGTTCTAGATTCTCTCCCTTATCCCCCACCTACAATTGAAAAACCACATGTGAAGTTATACAAAGTATTTCCATAAAAGTCAAATTGTGATTAAAAACCATGACTCTCCCACCCTAATGAAAATAAAAAATCCTCAAGAGAAATTAAGTTAAAAAGAGAGAGATAGAAAGAGAGAATTCTTCATTCTGTAGTCAGCCATAATCAGTTACTTCTCTGAATAGGGATGGGATTTTTTATCATAAGTCCATCAGAGTAGTTGTGATGATTATCCTATTTGAGAATGTCAAAGTCATTCACAGCTGGTCATCTCTGAACATTTTGCTTGATTCATGAACGACTTTCCAGGTTTGTCTGTTTTCCTGAGAGCATCTGCTTATCATTTTCCTTAGGACAATACTATTTTATCACAAACACACACCATTGTTTATTGAGCTATTCCCCAATTGATGAGCATCTCCTCAGTTACCAATTTTTTTTGTGGGGGCAAGGCTTTTATTCTTATCATGTTCCTTTGAAACTCAACATCTTCTATTGAATTTTTGAGCTCTTTGAAAAGAGTAGTAAAATCATGATTTTTTAAGTGTGAGTAGTTTAAATTGGAATTGTGAGATCATGGAATACACACACACAAATTGAAGATATTGAAGACAATGACTTTTTTTCAGAGGCAGCCTAATACAATGGAAAAGTTACTATATTTGACGTTTAAAAGCCTAGATTTAACTGTTAGCTCTATTACTTAATACCTGTGTTGCCTTGGGAAAATAATTTTACTACACTAGACTTCAGTTCCTTATCTGTGAAATTAAGGGCCTGAACTAGAGGCTTCTAAGGTTCCTTTTAATTTGTGATCTACCTATCTAAAATGGGAAGAAAAGAAGAAATTGGGATATGATCTCTGTTCTTTTCAATATTGACCATAAAAGCCCACATTGTTAAGTGTGGGACATTTATTAGTGATGGCCCATTTGTAATATTGAAAAGAAACCAAGTTTTGATTTTAACAAATCAAAATAAGTAAAATTAAGTTTTGAGAGCTACCCTTAAAGAAAACCAAAACTGTGATGAATATAGCCATACATTTGGAGCTAAAAGGAACCTTGAAGCTCATCCACCCAGCAACCTCATTTTATGAAGGAGAATATTAAGCAACTCTCTTGAAGCCTTTGAAGCCTTTTCAGTATCATTAGAAAAGATGAAGCAATTTCAACAGCTAAAACATTTCAGATGGAAAAAAGAATGCCTGCTTCATTATCAGTGTTTTCTTTTCAGTAATGGAATGTTAGATGATTCTCTAAAGGAATATTAACATAATCAAGATTTAAAGAAAGAAAACCATCTGAATAACTCACTTTAACATCCTTCATTATACATTATTTCAAAAGTACCAACTTAAATCCATTCATCTGAAATATTTTCGTAACCCAGAACACTGGAGCTTAAAAACACCTGCTATCTATACTCATTTTTTATTAATTTCTGTGCTTTTCTATATACCCCATGCTCACTTACCAATAAGCTAATAACTACCAAATTTTGACTGTGTATGAAAGCAATATATGTGTATTTATCAGAATTCTATTTAAAATTAACAGCCTTTGATTTCCTCTTTTCCAGACTGCTGTTGATGTTTTTAGGAGGATAATTTTGGAGGCCGAAAAAATTGATGGGGCAGCTTCACAAGGAAAGTCTTCATGCTCAGTAATGTAAATCCCACTTGTAAAACCTGAGGACACTGGGAATATAGTCTACCTGAAGAAGCAAACTGCCCATTATCCTTTAAGATAAACGATGCTTCTTTTTTTTTCTTCTGTTAACCTTGGGTCAGAGCTTTTTTTTTTCCCTTCCCTTCAGATTATGTTCAACTCTGACTTATGTCCAAATGGCTTCACTTCCATTTTCAAATTTTAAGCAATCATATTTTCAATTTATATATTGTATTTCTTAATATTATGACCAAGAATTTTACTGGCATTAATTTTTCAGTGTAGTTTGTTGGTTAAAATAATGTAATCATCAAAATGATACATATTGTTACACTACTCTTAACTAGGCTTGGATATCAGTGTTTCTTTCATTGTGTTAAATGTATACTTGTAAATAAAATAGCTGCAAACCTTATGTTTTGTTGTCTGATGTGAATTTTTTTTTTTAAACAAAAACTACCCTTTTCAATTTGTACTCTTGACCTTTATGAAATGTTTGGGTTTGTTTTCCAAGAACCTATTAGGAGGAATGAAGGAAACCAAAAAAAAAGAAAAAACATCCTGATTATAGCATTGGAAGGCCTCACAGACAGCTTGATGAATGTTTGGGAGAACAACTTCTGTTAATAACTAGATAGTTTAAAGAAAGTCTAGAAAATTGGAATGACTAACATTCTTACTAAAGCTTAAATTAGTGCTTTGTTTTAAAACAGTATTTGCCATATTTTCTACTTTTCCATCTATAAAAACTAGAAAGTCAATTTTAGCTAATAGTGTTGTAGTTGTCATTTTCAGGTGATAACTTGAATGGACTTTTTGAAGATTTTTAGCTTTTAACATACTAAATATTTTCTGCCAATAAGTTAGTCATATAGATATAAATATTTCATTTACTTCAGTAGTCAAAGATTGTGCACTTGAATATGGATTGGGATTGTAGTTTTTTAATGACGAGGGGGCAGGAGGTAGAATTTTTATGTTGGGAATCACCTTCCTTCCACTCAAAAGAGTCAGACTCTACGAGTGTGCGTGTGTACATGTACATATATATTTATACACACTATGTATTTAAAGTATTTGTGTCTCTGATTTATAATCTGAAGCTATTCTTTACAAGATAAAAAATTAAATATGTAAGACCTATAAAATTTCAAAATATTGGACAAACCAATCTAAACTTGTAGAATGTGTTTATATCATGGAAAATTTTGTCATCTCCCACCCCCAGCAAACAGATTTGAACTTGAATTTCAAAAAGGTTTTTTATTTTTCACTGTTTTTGCTTGCCTCTGCTTTTTGAATCTTATTAGAAAAATTCACCATTTATTTTCTCAAATGTTAAATTTAGATTGTAACTTTTTTTTTTAATTACATTTTTATGAATGGGGAAAAAGTGGTGTACACTGTAATTTACTATACAAGGTGGCTAGATTGAATCTGAATCAGTTTGAACCAATGTACTCAAATCTATTTTAGACCATTTATAATCAAATAAATTTCCAGCAGTTTTTCATTCATTGATGTAAAAATTCCACTTGTTGATTTGACCCATGACTTTAGTAGAACTTAATTAATTGAAGTTCATTTAGGCTAATTTCTCACCATGAGTCCAAATAGCTTCTACGGTATTTCTTATTTCCCTGCTCTAGTACTACTGGTGATGATGACTACAAAGCTTTCCTTTTCTGCATTTTTGAAGTCACACTTTTAACAAAGTGCTTTCACATATAATCTCAATATTATCACAAAAGTGAAGTGCTCAGAGATATATGATCTTATAGACATGGCTTCTAGGCTCATAAAGCTGAGAATCCACTACTTTGGACATTTTAAATCTAGTTTTAATAATTTGAATATCATTCTCTTATTTCTCATTGAATGATTAAGCCATTTCGAATGTAGGTACAGGGCAAGTCTATTTGATATTTAGTCAAGGCAGGCTAAGTGACTCCTAAATGTATATAATGAACTAGTAGGCTATAAATGAACTTGAAGTACTCCCTCTTTTTTTCTCTACCTACTTATCACTTCCACTTAAAAGCCTTTCCTACTCTCTCCATTCTCCTTATATAGCCAGTTTCACTTTTTCCAAAGTTGGATTTTTTGGTAAGCCATTGGAATGTTTACTTGGCCCCATCACATCTTTCTTAGCATCATTCTTAACTAAGTAAATATCACATCCTATTTCCCCCCACTCTGCTTCACTCTATCCTTCCTTGAAGGCAGGTATCATCTTTATGATATTATGGGCTGCTAGATGGCACACTGGCCCTGGGGTCAGGAGGACCGGAGTTCAGTCTAGTCTCAGACACTTAACAATTACTAGTAACAGTTAATAATGATCCTAGGCAAATCACTTAACCCCAATTGTTTCACCAAAAAGACTTGATTTCTCTGTTTCCCTGCACAATGTCTTTCCTGTCGTTTATAAATTGTTTTGAATTTGAAAAACATTCTTTGGGTGTACTTTTTCTAATGTGTCATGTAACTTTTTGAATCCAAATATGCAAAATGGTCAAGCATTTATTAAGCATTATTATTGGGTATACAAATAAAGGTAACATCAACACTCTAGGAGTTCATTCCAACAGACAGCATATAGCTAATTATGTACATACAGGATGTGTGCAGAGTAGATAGGCCACCTTAAAGGGAAAGGAAAGGAAAACTGCAGAAGAGAGAATTTAGGATGGAAACCAGGGAAGCTAAAAAATGGAGGGGAAGGGGCATAGAAGAATGGGGGATAGTCATGCAAAGGCATCCATTGGGAAGACTGGTGATGGATGCAAATAAGGACGCTGGTGAAGGTGATCATGGTGGGTAGAGAGGAGAAAAGGCAAGAAAAAGGGGCAGGCCAGGTTGTGAAGAATTTTAAATGCTGGGGATCTTTTTGTGATCTTGGGGATGATATGGAAGCAAAGCACTGGAGTCTGATGAGTTCTTTGGGCAGGAAGAATGGAGAAGAACTTAAGGGAACCAATTCAAAAGTTATTACAGTAGTGTAGGTGAGAGATGATAATGTGCTGTACTAGGATAGTGAGAGATGAAGATTGAAATGACAACGGATTGAGGAGATAGAAGGTATGTAGAGATAAAAATGACAATTTGACAGCAGATTGGCTATGTGGATTTGGTGACTGAGGATGACACCAAAGTTTGGGGCCTAGAAGACGAAGGTAAAATGTACTGGACGATAGTGAGAGTTTGGGTAATGGTGGAGTGAGTTAGGGATATACTGTGAATGAGATCTTTGAGGAACTTTTACTTTCAAATGTTCAAAAAGTAATCAGTGATGTGACATTGAAGCTCAGGAGGGAGATGAGAGCCCAGACTGTTGAGAGAGAATGAAAACCTGAAGGAGGGAAGTTACAAAGCTCATCTACTCTGGCCTGATCTAAAATTATATGGAGTATCTTGGTCAAATTCTGAGGGCCATGTTTTAGGAAAAAAATTGACAAGCTAGAATATATAGGTGATAATGATGGACCAAAATGGTAAAGAGATACAGGCAATGTCATACAAAGATCATTTGGAAGAATTGGGGTTATTTTACCTAGGGAAGAATAGGATCACTGTTTTCAAATGTTAAACTCACAGAAGAGGGCCCCTGCTGGGCCCCTGAACTAGAGCAGTTGCTAATAGTTTTAAAGATAGAGGTTTCAGCTTGTTAGAAGAAACACTAACAAATGTTGGTTGTCCAAAAGTAGAATGGATTGTTCTTGTAGAAAGTTGCTTCTTTTATTATTGGAAGCCTTAAAGTAATCACATTGTCCAACTCCTTAGAGTATTAGAGAACTGAGAGATGAAATGACTTGTACAGAGTCACACCAATAGTGATTAACAAGACTGGGATTTGAGCATCAGATCTGACCCCTGGTCTTTCCATTATATTATAGATGCACTTCCTCTGGCCAATGAACATAACCTTGGCAGAGATAATAGTTTCGAATATTGTACCGATGGAAAATGCATTCCAAATTTGAGTTCAGTGATTTTAATGTAATTTATAAAGTGTGTATGCTTCAGTGGAGCTGTAAACTCAGAAATGGTTATACCTTTCTTGGTGCAGATTACACCCTCTCATTTTGTATGAGTCCTGTCTGTTTTTACCCCTATAGCCTTCATAGAAAGGGTCTATACCATGTGCTGTATTTTGGGTATACACAATGTAGTCAAGCTTGTTATAAGTCCTTTAAAAGAGGATCAAAAAAGTAGTTTATATGAAGTACTTTATAAAATTTACAGAATTGGAGTATTGTATTCAAATCCATGTACCACAGTTGAAGAATAATGAACAATTGGAGATATTTCTGCAGAATAGAATGAGGAAGTACCTCAGTACTGTTCCATAAGAGGATCAGTTGAAGGAAATGGGAGTGTTTAATCTGGGGGAACTTGATGACTGTCTTTTAAAAGCATTTTAGGAGCTTTGACGTGGAAGGCTGCTTAGCTTGTTCTGCTTAGCCCCAAAGGACTGAACCCAGGATTTTTGGATAGAAGAGAGAGATTTAGGCTTGATAAAAGGAAAAATTTTTCTTATGTGATATCTATGACCACTCAAGTGTTTAATCCAATTATTTACACCAGAAGAATCAAGCAAATAAAAAATGCTTAGTGTCCAAAATTAAATGTGGCTAAATGGACAACCCAAAGAGTCGGTCCACCAGCACATCTTCAACAGACATTGGAGATGGACATTGGCTAGACTAAGAGAACAGGCTGAATTATCTTTGGAAAGTTGCATAATGGTTCTCTACCTTTTCTTCACAACAGAGAATATAGGTAGACTGGAGACAAACTGTGAAGGGCTTCGGATGCCAGGCGTGTAATAGGAAGATCCTGAAAGTTCTTGAGCAACAGCTGCACAGTCAGACAAGCTTTTAAAGCAAACTGTAAAGAAGAGGGACTGGAGAAGGGAGAGGTGCTGAGAGCCCAGTTAGGTAGCTATTGCTCCCTAACCTAGAAGGGTGCGAAGAAAAGAGAGACTTGGTTAGATGGAGTGAAGAAGAGGTTCCTTCCAATTGTAGGATTATCATAAGCTCTCTGGCATTTATGGAGAACTGAGGTCCTAGCTAGAAGGCACTAAAGACTCTTGGGTCCAGCCCCCTTATCGAAGTTCAGAGCCCCATAAAATGAGAAAATTGGATTCCTAGAAGAGAGGTCCAGCTCTGAATTGTCACTTGGGGTGACCATGAAGGTGACAGAGCTAGGGTAGGACATCTGCCCCCAAAAGAATCTTAGACTAGAAGTCAGGAAAAACATTTTATCTTTAGCTGTATGACTTTGGAAAGGTGACTTGGCCATTCTTTTAATGTCCGAAACCTTGGGAGGTAAGGCTAAATGATGTCAAAGGCCCTTTCAATAGAAGCAAAGTCCCAAGGGCAGAAAGTCCTTCTCCTTTTGTAGTTCAGGAAATTAAGGCACGTGGAAATTAAATGATTTGGGGGCCAGGTGGCGCAGTGGATAGAGCACCAGCCCTGAAGCCGGAGGACTTGAGTTCAAATGTGATCTCAGACACTTCACACTTCCTAGCTGGACGTTACTTAATCCCAATTGCCTCAGGGGAAAAAAAAATCAAACCATCAAAGAAGTAGGAAGTGTTAGAGATGAACTTTAAACTCAGGTCCTCCAGTTCTATTATCAATGCCCTTTGTCGTGCCCCAATTCCAGTTTAAGAATTTAGAGTAAATTATGAACCATTCTTTCATCTTAAAAAAAAAAAAGACTTTTTCGTTTTCCAAGAACCGGCTCAGAATTCTGAAAAGATTATGGTTGACCAAGACCTTTCACCCGGTTCTCTGCGCAGCGAGGCAGAGCCGGGAGGGACTCGCCTGCCTCCTGTCCGTCTCTCCCGGGAGGGAGCGCTCCTTCTGTGCTCACGCTCGTCTCCTGCGGCTTGGCTCGGGTCTTTCATCTCGCCCCGACGCCCGCCCCCGCCCCCAAATGGCACACCACGTTTGGGCTGCACCAGGGCTCAGACCCAGCAAAGCGCGCCCGGATCCTGGGCGTCCACGTCGCCGCAGCAACACCGGGGCCTCACTTTAAGGGACCCGGGCGAATGGGGGGGTGGGCTGGGAACAGCCGCGAGGGCCGCAGAGACGACGTCCTTTATCCGGACTCCGGGATGCTCGCGCCGGCCACCACAGAAAGGATCGCCCGGACGTCCTCTCCCGGGTCTGTTTCTGGGAACCAGCTGACGTCACCACGGACTGCGTCCCATTGTACCCAAAACAACAAAATAATTCTGGTCCCGACCCGGGAGCGAACGAGCAGGGCTGGCGTCCTTCAAAGTCCCTCCGCCTCAGAACTGTGGGGAAAGTCCTTTGCCAACCGAAAAGCGCTCTCAAGTGCCAGTAATCGTGGTGATTGTATGATGGCGCGTCTCCTTTCAAATAAAAGTCAGCAGTGGTTAGAGCACTGGCCCTGAATTCAAGTCCAGCCTCAGCCACTTCATCTGTAAGATGGGAATGATAACAGAGTCATTGTGAAAATCAAATGAGATAATATTTCCAAAAAGTGCTTTGCAAACTTTAAAGTGCCATGTAAGTTCTCCCTGTTACTGTTTCATGGTTTCTTCTATCTTTGTAACCCCAGAGATCGCTAGATATTAAAGTGCTAAATTAGAGATAAAGAAGGTTCTGGGCAAGAGTTCTATCCCTTCCCAACTCCCCAACAAGTGCTGAAATGGTGCTGTTCCTCAGTGATACCCAGCGCTGGCAAGATGCTCAGCAAACGACGACTTGTTCCTGCGACATTCAGCCACTTTTCACGGTGCTTTCAGACTCTTCATTCACTTTTCTAGGTTTCCAGACTAAGGGGGAAAAGGTTACTCTAACAGCCTGAAGTCTGGGGTTCCCAAGGGGGAGACGAACAAATGAGGTTGTATCCCAGAATCACCGGGCCAGCTGAGCTGTGGGTCATCGCCGGGCTGGTCGGGCCAAAGCCGGTGCGATCTCCCGGTTACCTTGCGGCCGGTGAGCAGGTCTGGGAGAAGGCCTGGGAGGCAGAGAGAAAATGAAGCTTTAGGCTCCAGCTGGAGGCAACCTGCGAGCTTAAACCTAACACATGCTCAGCACTTTGCAGAGGCTTAACAAATGCTTGTTAACTCAACTGAACTGAAAAAGAGTTCTATAATTGGAGGCACCGGCTCCTGTTCCATCAGGGGGAGAATCCATGGCTTCCATTCCTTTTGTTCCCCCCAAATCAGATCAATAAGCACTTATTAAGTGTCTATTATGTGCCAAACCCTGTGGAGTTTATGCAGTGGGAAAGAAGAAAATGGTTCTGTATAAAGAAGATTTCTGTATGTTTGTGTACGTATGTTGTATGTGTATATAAACATATGGAGATATGAGAAAATCTACTGAGAAAGGCTCCTTTCAAACGATGGGTAACTGAATAACCGGGAGAGGCAAGGAGATTTTACAGAGGCAGCTGGGTGACAAGAGGTAGAATAGGAATCAGGAAGATCTGAATGCTTCCTCAGCTTAACAAGCTGCACCAATTAATCTCTGCCTCCGTTTTCTCATCTGTAAAATAGAGATAGTAGCACCTCCCTCCCAGGGTTACGAGGATCAAAAGAGATGACATATAATTTGCTGATAAACCTTAAAATGTTATTTAAACACTAGTTATTTTTATTATTCAGTTCAACAAATGTTGACTCATCTTCACTTATTCTTTTGACTCCTAGCAAAGGAGAGACTGCATTGCAGAATTGGCTGGATTTTAAGGTAGAAATGATGAATTAAATAAAGTGCTCTCCTGGAAATTTATGGCAAAGAATTAATCCCAAAGCGATTTGTCTTCTCTCTCATATCTATTGTCACAGCATTAGTTGCTTAATGTTTGCAAAACTCCCAGAGACCCTTGGGAAGATAAATTTTTCCAATCACAATCTTAATGCTTTGGTTAAACACTATGAACTCTTTCAGAGCTCTTTGGCCAAATATCATAGTGATTTATTCTCTGAGTCTACTTATGTAGTACCAAAAATCCCCAGAGCAACTTCTTAAAAGTATTAAGTTTTTGAAGTTGTGGTTCTTAGATATGTATAAGATAAATTTAAAAGGGTTTCTGGCCCAGTAAAGAAAACTTAAACCCTATAGAACTACAAGAAGCAGGATTTGCCCATGACAAAATTATAAGGCTATTAAAGCATCCTCCCACATTCCTTTTTTGTGGCATATTCCTCTCCTGGTCCACCCCCTCCTCAAGGTGCCCCGTACCCTCATACAACCCCATTGTAACATTGCACATCTAGGCCATTGCAAAAAATAGCAATAGTAATAACAACTCTTATTTCTATATCACTTTAAGGTGTGCAAAGCTTTACTCCCAGAAAGGAACTGTTAATCTACTTGCAGGAGTGGGGAACCTTTTTTCTGCCAAGGGCTATTTGGATTTTTGTAAAGTCATTTGCAAGCCATGCAAAATGCTATATTTGGTCAAACACTTAATTAACTTAATGTGATGGCTGGAACTAGGATAGCCTTGGCAGGGCCAGACCAAGTGATTCTTCACACTTCTCATCTAGTCACCATCCCAATGACTTCCCAAACAAAACCCCTTCTCTGGATGCTACTCTTGTCTCTCCCCCATTAGAATATAAACTCCTTGAGAGGAAGGATTTATTATTGCTAATCCCAATGCTAAGTACAGTACTTGTGCTTATTTATTCATCTAATCAGATTTTATTCCCCAGTACAATGTAATATATTTAATAAGGGTTCAATAAATGCTTGCTGAATTGATTATTATTGTAAAATCTGCTATCCTCCTCCATTTGTTAAATTCCTCCAGAAGCTTCATTCTGAGGCAGTCCCCAGGCCAGCCATATTCACCATACATCTCTTCTTGCTCACTTTCTAAATCTTTAATCTTCTCCAGTAGCCATCCTGGAAGATGCCTTCCTTCAATTAGTGAATTCCTTGTGGAACTTTCCCTTTGAGAAAGTACCCAGGCCAGCCATCCCACTTCCTTCCTCTCCTGAATCAACTCCCAAGTAGACTTCTCACCAAAACTGCCTGTGGGTACCTTCTCTCTGCCTCACTCCTTCCTTTTTGTGTTACTTTCCCTCCGCATTGGAATGGAAACTCATTCAATTTATTTAGGCCTGCCACATAGCCTTCAATGCCTGTGGACTTGATTTGTGGGATTAGATAGAGTTTAATCTCCTTCCTCATCTGAAAATTAGGGGGAAATAGCATTTGGTTCTCATAGCTCCTCTAGAAAAAAACACTTTGCAAACCTTTTTATGTGAATGTGAACTGACTTATTCTTATTGCTCTTTCCTGTTGCTAGTTTTAGAACCTGGAATCTAGAGATCTCTCATTCCTAATCCAGGGCACTTTCCACTGAAGTCTCCTGTTAGAGTTTATAAACTATTTTTTTTAGCTTCCTGGCCACCTTAGGAAATCATGGCATATTACTATACTCCATACATGTAGTACTACCTTATGAAGACTTATAAATTGGTCCACAGAGTCCTCTCCTTTCATGGTGATGTTTGTGATATCGTAGGAGAGAATCCAGGTAGATACCATAGACATCTCCTCACAAGTTTCTCAGATCACTTGGACTTCGAAAGATCATGGTTCTGGGCAATTGCATCATGGAATAATTATTTTTTTAAGATCAGGAAAGAACAAACACCAAAAAACCCATTTCACTCCCCATTGCTACAGACCTCCTTTCCCCCACCTAGCTAAAAAGATAATTCAAAAGTAATCCTACCTTTCTTTAACTCTCAAAGGAAAGAGGTTGATAAAGGGGTGGATTGTTCTTTCTTTGCCCACTGAGTTCTGGCTCAGTAACCCTTGAATCTCAGTTCAATAACCCTTAAATCATCAGTTTTTTTGGCTCAGTGGTCAATTAGAGAACTCTTCATCATCTCCCACTGCAAAGCCCTGAGTCATCAGGACCAGAAGTAGGTTTACCCAAAGCTTCCATGCCGTTGTTTGGATGGGAGCCAGGCAGGGAATATGTGTCAATGCTAAAAGAGCTGGGTCCCACAGGCAGTCCACCTAAGTTACAATCATATGGCACCAGTACAGGTTATTTAACTAATAGAGTCCCTTGTGTACCAATAACTACTTGGGAATGGCTACCCCCACCAGGAATTCCCCTTCTTTCCAGCTGCTGACATCTCCTTTTTTTCCCCAAGGACTTTCTTCTACACTAGATCCCACTTCTTGCTCTGCTAATATCACATTAGTTGAGAACAGGAAGGTGGATTGATTAATATACAGCTAGTCTCCCAGTTCCAATGCTGGGCAGTAATCTTGCCCCTCTTCCTCACTCAAACCTTCCTTGGGAGTCCCTCTCTTGTTCCTTCTCCCAGAGCCTAAGCTCCAGCCCTTGTGATAAGGTATTTATATAGACTACTCTGTTTTCCTCTGAAATGAATATAACCTTACTTCTCAACAACCTAGAACGGTTTTTCTGAGAGTACCCTGAAGGTGACATGCTGCAAATGTATAAGCAGGTATTATTCCTGATGGACTGAGAGAGAATACTGAGTCTTCTAATGACACTATTAGGTACCAATCTCAAAGATATCAACAAAAAAGCAAAAGGACCCATATGTACTAAAATATCATAGTTCTTTTTGTGATGGCAAAGAATTAGAAATTGAAGGAATACAAATCCCTCATGAATGAGTTGTGGTAATTAATTGTGACAGAATAATATTGAGAGGGAAGGTTCCCCCAAAACTTTGGAAGGCTTTATATGAAATGAGTAGAACCAGGAGAACATTGTACACAATAACAATAGTATTGTAAGCATAATCAACTATGAAAGACTTAGCTGCTCCAATCAAGTTAATGACAATTCCAAAGGACTCAAGATGAAAAAAGCCATCCACCTCCAAAGAAAAAACTGATGAATTCTGAGTGCATATTGAACATTTTAAACTTTATTTTTCCTTCTTTTTGGCAGCAAGGCTAATATAGAAATGTTTTCTATGATTATACATATTTAATTGAGTATCATGTTGCTTGACTTCTAAATGAATGCAAGAGAGGCTGAAAAGGGGGAGAGAATTTGGAATTAAAATTTAAAAAAAATTAAGATTTAGAAGAATGAAATGTCAACCATATGCATTTTCACAAACTAAGACTAAAAATAAAACATTTCCGTCAAGAGAGAGAGGATGCTGAATCTTGATACTGCATGAGGAGAAAAGAGACTTACTTCAGTTGGACTTAGAGACAGATCAAGAGAGAAGTAAGAAATTTTTGGAATTACAGACTGCAGTCCTACAGGTACAGGCAGGTGAGGTTCTGATGTTCAGGGCTTCTAACCCCAGAGATGGCTGGTTGTGGGCTCATCTTGGAAAGGTGATTCCCTGTTTTGTGGATTGAGATGAGGTGGTTTAACTCATTAGTAATCAAAGAGCACTTTGACTATTCTGAATTTTGTGGTCTATTCTTCTCTGACATTTGTTAATCATTTTACTTACATAAATGGACTTCCTTGTTCAATATTTGTGATGGCATTTGGTGGGAAGGAGTTAAGCTAGTGAGTTTAAGCTAAAAACTACCATCCCTTTGAGAGTAATTAGAGAAGCTTCTTTCGTTCTGAACCCAGACCTCCAGACTATAGATGTTGGAGTTGTGGTAGGCAGTTATGTCCCTCTTGGAAACTGGAGAAGTTTCCCAGCCTTGAAAGCCCCAAATCCTTGGGGCAGCCAGAAAGCACAGTGGATAAGAACTCTGACCCTGAAATCAGGAGGACCCGAATTCAAAATCAGCCTCAGAAACTTAGCACTTACTAGCTGTGTGACCCCAGGAGAGTCACTTGACCCCAATTGCCTCCAAAATAAAATAAAAAGAAAGAAAAAAAAGTCCTAAATCCTACTTTCTTCTTTCCCCCAACAAGACTGTTAGCCATGCCAGAAAAGGAAGGCCAGATCCTAAATTCCTGCTGCCTATGAGCTACATATTTATGTATCCTAAACAGCACATGCTCACAGTCCTTTTTATATGGAAAGACCTAACAATTACAGATCATAATACCTCACTTAGATTGAATAGAGCCTTTCCTCACAACAATCTGGGGAAGTTATCAAAGCACCGGAGCAGTGGCGGTCCCATTTTACAGATGGGAAAACTAAAGTTCAGAGGGTTTCAGTGAAAAGGCAGCATGGTATGATGGAGAAGCCATGGGATTTGGACTAAAAAAAAACTTTGGTCAGGTTTTCTATTTAATCTATTTAAATTAAATTCGGCAAGTGCTTACTAAACCCTTATTATGAACAAAGCTGGTCAATGAGGGTATAAAGGCAAAAATGAAATATACTCTGTCATCAAGAAATTTCCAGAGGAGACACACTAGGTACACAGAACAGTGAATGCAGAGTCATTCTCAGAAGGAAAGAGCACTGGTAAGTGGTGGGAATCAGGCAAAACGAGGAAGGCAATTGAGCTGAGCCTTGAAGAAAGCCAAGGGGCAGAGGGGAAAAGGGAGGGAGGGAATTCCTGGCAAGGGGAACAGACTGTACAAAAGCACCCAAATGGGAGCTGGAATGATGAGTTCAGGGAACAGCTAAAGAACCAGTTTGGCTGAAATGTTGTATTTGTTTGTTCTTTGTTCTAGAAGAGGACCATGACATCAGGGAGGTAATGGATTGCAAATAAACTGGATTTAATGAGGGAGGGCTGTGCAAGGTCACCTGACTCACTTTCCCCTCCAGGCCATCTGGGTCCAGTGGCCAGATGTAGATCAGGACTGGAGATGGCCCTGGATGCAGGGGGAGGCCTTCAAAAGATCTTTAATAGGTCTCACTTTGACTGAGGCAATGCCCCATCAGTAATTAAGGCTAGGTAAGAAATGAGGCAGACAATGGGCACTTTTTCCTAGTTAAAAAAAAAAAAAATTAGTCTAGGAGTTAAGATCCTCAGAATTTCTGGCCAAAACAGAAACAATTACTATTTACATTCACTCTGAATCAATTCAGGGCCAGAACAATGATCTGGCCTTGTCCTGAGACCTAATGTTGGCCAATCCATGAGAACCAAAGTAATCTGGGTTTCAAGAACGGTGCTTAAGAAAAAAGATTTAGCCAGCAAATCCCAGTTATCTTGGAAGGTTTCAGTGATCAAAAATATATAACAAAAAATATATATGTATTATATATATATATATACATATATATATATATATATAGAGAGAGAGAGAGAGAGAGAGAGAGACAGAGAGAGAGAGACAGAGACAGAGACAGAGAGACAGAAAGACAGAGAGAGAAAAAGGAGAGAGACAGAGAAAGGAGAGAGAGAAAGGAGAGAGAAAAATAGAGACAGAGACAGAGAGACCGAAAGAGAGAGGGAGAGAAAGAGAGAGAGAGAGAGAGAGAGAGAGAGAGAGAGAGAGAGAGAGAGAGAGAGAGAGAGAGAGAGAGAGAGATGAGTAATTGGAAGTACATGGAAAAATAAGTGGGGCACAGACTGGGGAGGATTAAAGCTCAGGAAGTAGTATTTTATTCCAGGGACCATGGGGAGCCTCTGAAGATTTTTGACCACTAGAGGAACATGGTCAGGCCTGTATTTTAGGAAAACTTAATTTGGTAACTGTGTGGGAATGGGGAGGGGAGACACTGGAATCAGGGAGGTGACTGAAGCTCCGAAAGAACCCAGGCAAAAACAGAGGGCTGAGAACAGGGGAGAGACCTTGTAAATGCTGGAATATTGGATTTGGGCCAAAAGATCTGATTCTTCCACTTACTGCATGATCTCAAATAAGTCACTTAACTTTTCTGAGACTCATTTTCCTTATTTGTGATATTATTTGTTAAAATGAAGTTAATTTAAATAATCCTTAAAGTTCTTTCCAGCTCTAAACCTATGAGGTTATAATCAAGCAAGGGTAGTTCCTTGAAAGTACTTAAGGAATTTACATTCTTTTAAGGGAATATCCCATCAAGGAGGGATACCTAGCAAAAGGAACTTTGGTATAGGTAATCACAAGGGTGTTACCTAGAGCCACAGGGCAGGAGATTATTATACCTTTTATTGGATCATTGGTCACACTGTTTAGTAATCTAAGTGATAAAATCAGTGATGGGTTATTTTTATGTATTTGTTAATAGACACGTGAATTTTTTGGATTTTAAGCATTTATTTTTGTAGCAGAGGAGATATATAATTATTATGTGCCAGATACCCATTTTGTACATAGAGTATCTGTCTCGAAGGAACTGTGTTAATCCATTTTGAGATATCGTAGACATGAGGGAGGGTAATGCTTTGTTTTAGAGATTTCCTCCTAGAGTGCTTCTCTGGGAAAGAGGCAGATAAGCCAGAAAGAAAGCCAATGAGAAAAGCTTGACTCCAGGCTTTGGATCAGCTCACACCAAGGATGAATCTGGGCTCCATGGGAGTCTCCAGCTGGGACCTCTTATGGAAAGGAACTGACTGCCCTGGGTCAAAAATTATAGTGTAGATGACTCTTTCCAGAAGTTTGGCAGACAAAGTCAAACTGGCTGTGTGAGCCCTGGCAAGTCCTAAACCCCTCAGGGTCCTAGGCAACCCTCTAAGGCTAAATTTCAGAAAAGATGCATTATGGAGAAAGTTTCCTCTCTGTAGGGGAGTGGACAAAACAAACCAACAACAACAAAAACCCTGATGTTTTCTTAGTTGTATAAAGATTGTATTTCTTCCAAAAGAATAAAAGCTCCTTGGAAAGTATGGTATAGACTTTGCAGTCTAGTAGCTAGCACAGTACCTTGCCAACAGTAAATAATAAATATTTGTTATTTCACCATCAAGAAGCACTGTGTTCAGCTCCTTGACCTTATTGGTAAGGACCAAGAGCTGTTTGTCAAATGTTCATCTTCCATCTACCATGTTCCTGACCAGAAAACTCTATGGAGCAAACCAAACTTTCTGAATCCCAGGAAAATGGCTGCTTCTCCCCTCTTTGGTGAGGAACTTGGTCACTAGGTGGGGAAGCTTCAAGTATTGATAAGATTACTCCCTGAGGAGCAGGGAAGGGCACTGATGGGGATCATCTCAACCTTACAGTCCCACCCCTGTGGAGGTCTTGGGACAACCCACCTTACTGTATCCAATCAGAAAACCAAGTTATGTCAAACCCCCAAGGTTAAATTTCCCCTATAAGTCTGTCCATGGTCTATCCCATCTTTGCTGAATTCCTTTTGGGTTAGCCACCATGGTGTTCTTTCTTCCCATCCTTTTCCCCCATGCCTTATGGTGTCTTTCTCCTTGTTATAACTAATTCACTCTTTTAGGGTGCTAAACTCCTCTGTGAAAGTAGCCTGCCAGACGATAGCTTACTCCCATCTCATGGTATATTCCCTTTTTTCCTGGTTAATTTTGAGTTCCACTAGGGAACTTATCTTTTCCATTGTTAATTGTTGAAAACCCCTTTCCTTGCTAACTATATGCTCTTCCAAATCTGTCATATTTAACATTCCTGATGTTTATTTTATCTTTTCATTTCATCTGTAACCTCTTCTCATAAGTAAAAATACCTTTTTGTAAAGAGAAAGGCTACTGTGAATTCATCACATGACTGAACCCCAATTATTTGGTGCCTACACCAATATCATCATTTGGTGTAAATTGCTCTCTTCAATCTCATCATTTGGTGCGAATTGCTCGTCTCAATTTTATCATCTTAACACTCCCCTTTTAGATGATAATATTTGCCTCCTTGTACTATGGGATTAATATGGATTTATACAACTAGATCTTTTCTAATCCCCCACCTTTTTACATTACTGCCCTTGTACCTTACTGATTCACTTAAAACATATATTACATACAGTTTTAATCAGAATAATAGGAATGAATAAAGAAAGCAACTTTAATATGCCTGGTTCTAACCTTAAATCCTTTTAACAGTGATTCATCAACCTTCCTTTTGATAGGCAAGACAAAGAAACTTTTTTTTTTATTTTTTAACTACTTTTTATAATAGCCTTTTATTTTGAAAAAATATATGCAGATAGTTTTCAACATTTACCCTTGCAAAACTTTGTGTTTCAAATTTTTCTCCCTCCTTTTCTTACTCCCCCCTCCCCCAGACAGCAAGTAATCCAATATAGGTTAAACATGTGCAATTCTTCCAAACATATTTCCACATTTAACATGCTGCACAAGAAAAATCAGATCAAAAGGGAAAAAATAAAAAAAAAATAAGCAAACAACAGCAAAAAAAAAAAAAAAGTGAAAATACTATGCTGTGATCCACAATCAGTTCCCATAATCCTCTTTCTGAATCCAGATGGATCCTCTCCATCATCCATGGAATTGTCTTGAAGCACCCCATTGTTGAAAAGAGACAAGTCCATCAGAGTTGATCACTATATAATCTTGTTGTTGCTGGGTTCAATGTTCTCTTGGTTCTACTCACTTCACTTTGCATCAGTTCATGTAAATCTCTCCAGGTCTTTCTGAAATTATCTGCTGATTGTTTCTTATAGAACAATAAGATTCCATAATATTTATATACCTTAATTTATTTAGCCATTCCCCAACTGATGGGCATTTGCTCAGTTTCCTAGCCACTACAAAAAGAGCTGTTACAAACATTTTTGCACACATGTGTCCTTTCCCTTTTTTATGATCTCTTTGGGATACAGACCCAAGAGAAACACCGCTGGATCAGTTTGTTAACATTTTGGTCATAGTTCCAAATTGTTCTCCAGAATGGTTGGATCAGTTCACAACTGGACCAACAATGTATTAGTGTGTTTTTATTTTTCATTTTTTAATTAATTTATTTTAAACATACATTGTTTTATGAATTATGTTGGGAGAGAAAAATCAGAGCAAATCGTAAAAAAAAAAGCAGAAAAAAGAAATGAATACAGTATATACTGATTTACATTCAGTCTCCTTAATTCTGATGGCATTTTCTGTCCAAAATCTACTGGGGTTGCTTTGGATCACTGAACCGCTGAGAAGAATCTAGTCTTTCATAATTGATCATCACACATTTTTGCTCTTATTGTGTATTCCTGGTTCTGCTTATTTTGCTCAACATCAGTTCATGGAAGCTTTCCAGACCTAAAAAACAATCTTAAAAAAAAAAAAAAAAAAAAAAAAAGTAAACTCTTTTCTTCCCAACTGTCTCTAGGGAGAACTAGCAAGAAATCTATCCTTGAGGCTTTTCCACTCATAGCAAACTCTCTTGAGAAGTCAGTTTCCAGTCCATTAGGGGAGTCTCAGGAACGCCATACATTTCTTCAAGGCCCTTTTCAAGCTGATAATTTCTTCTGGCAAATGAGATTTCTGGCTATATTCACATATGCATAGACTTGTAGGAAGATCAAGGAGATAAGAGTGGAAATGGGGACGCCAGACGTTCAGAGCAATGGGGAGCCGGTGCTTCCTGATGCTGACATTCACTGAGATCCTTCAATTTATTTCCAGCTGTTGTGTGTTGTCAAATAAGTACAAATCCAGCCAAGGCATTTGAATTAACTCTGAGTGCAATATCGGGTTTAACCTCTAGATGACACTTTATTCCAGCTGTCCCTACCTGTCCTGTTTGGGTCCAACCCCTTTTAACAGGCTGTAATATTACCCAGGAGTCACCAGAGTCCACTCAACACCTGAACAAGTCTAGACTCCTTCCCACCCTGTTTCCATCCCTCCTCCTCCCTTAGGGCGCTAGTTTTGATGGAGAAAGTAATTTCTCTCTCTTTTTTTTTTTCCTCTTGGGTCCTACTCTAGGAAATCAAATGAAATATTAAATGATTAAAATGTTACAATTATGTGTTGCTGTCTCCATCCCTCAGTGTGGTCCAATCCTTTAGCTTTCTTCCTTCAAGACCCATAGATTTAAATACCTACTATAGATGTTTGCTGCAGCTTTAATGTAAATAAAGTGAAATTATAAAGGAAAGAATATAAATTCTCCATGTCAGTAGAAATAATCATAAATATATTTTTCTTTTATAAGACATATACATGATTTCCATCTAAAGAAGAAGATGGCTAGGCTCACCTCGACAATATATGTATATATATATATATATGATATCTAGCGCCCTTCCTCACCCACCCATCCTCATCCCCCATCTCATATTTGACCTACTTTTCTCCAAAGGATATTACACCTTAAGAAAGTGTTTCTTCCTTCACGTATCTCCAAGATGATATTGGGTTAAAATTATATTTTCCTATCACCCATCAAATATCTATAAGTTAAAAGTAAAATAGGTTTGGAAAAAATAGGCACTATCTTTGGTTTTAAGAAGAGTGCAAGATTTAATATGGCCATCTTAGTTTCCTCCCATCAAACACTGGATACGGAAAAAAGCATCATGAACATTGAAAACAAGGAAACTTACTTAACCAAGTAATATAGTCAACAGAAGTTAGGGAAGTTATACAGAGTAGAAAAGAATACACACAACATTATATGAGATCTTGGGTTGGAGAGAGGATAAATCTCAGATCAACCGAGAAGAGAAAGAGCTCTCTCATCAAGAGAGACTATGGTTGCAACCATTGGAAATCAAAGGGCATGTGGATGGGGTTCAGGAGGAAGGCAGTTTCCCCCACCTGTCGGTCATTCTCATGGTAGCCATTCAAAAGTTGGTGCTTGCCAACTGAGCTCTTCTCCAGAATTCCCACTTTGCAGCCTCTACCTCATGTCTCCCCCATCACAGCCATCATTCCCAGCAGCAGCATCAAAGCTTCAGAGGGCTTCAGTCAGGAATCATATCTCTCTGCATGTATTTTGCACCAAGCTTGGTAAGGGAAATGTGATTATCTCACGGAGCTCTCCTTTCCCAGTCTTCAGCATGACAGAGCAATTCTCCAAGCAAAAACCTCTGAGGCTTAAAAATGAAGAGTTCTCTTCTCAAAGATAAAAGAATTTGGGGAGAGAGAAAGCTCCTCATGGTTCTCCAAGATGGCAAACATGACTGATAGGAATTTGAAGTCCTCAGCAGATTTCTCTCCACAAAGTCCCAAATCACACTGGATTGTCTTCCAAAAGTTCTGATGAAGAGAGGCTATAAAGCAGAACCAGAATTTATTTTTTTAAAATAATAATAACTTTTTATTTTCAAAATACATGCAAAGATAGTTTTCAACATTCACTCTGCAAAATCTTGTGTTCCAAATTTTTCTCCCTCCCTTCTCCCCCTTCCCCTAGACAGCAAGTAATCCACTATAGTTTAAATATATCCAATTCTTGTAAACATATTTCCACATTTATCATAAAATTTCCAGCATTTCTTTTATCCTGTTCTCTCTGTCTCACGGTGGTAGTGCAACTTGGATGACCTCAAGTTCTTTAGCCATGTGCTTCTATGAATTATCCTAAACCTATGAGTATTTCACAGGGGTCTGGAAATCAGGGCTAATATAACAAAAGCAACCAAATAACATACAAAACAATGGGGTACAAATTTGCCTCAAATCCTAACCTTTACAGGGCAAAATTGAAAAGCTGACAAAGAAAGAGAGCAAATGCTTTAGTTCTTTGCACTGGGTGGCCCAGCAGATAGAAAGTCAGATTTGCAGTGGGGACGGCCAGAACTCATCCATCTCTAGCCCCAGATAATTACTAATTGTGGGGCCTTGGGTACTTGCCCTTAACCTGTCTCAGTCTTAAACAGTTTCTTCATGTGTGAAAGAAGGCAGTTGGACTTGCTGGCCTCTGACACCTAAAGTTCTGTTTCAAATGATGATCATTCCAGGCCTGTGGGAAGTTCTTCTAGTCTTAAGTATTTTTTTTTTAAGAATCAGAAGGAGGAAAAAAGGCTTGTTCCAAGTCCCAGACTTCATGAGGAAAGAGTTTAAAATCACACCTTCTGGTACTCCCAATTGTACCACACAACCTTGGTTCTTTTGTATCTTAATTGAGACTAGACTTGAGATTTAATCAGTGGAAATGACTCATAGGAAAACTGGGATGATATAGGTCCCTTTTAGACTATAAACTCCTTGTGGGCAGGGACTTGTCTTTCTGCTTCTATTTGTATTCCAACACTTAGCACAGTGCTTGGTACACAGGAAGTGCTTAATAATTGCTTGTTGACTGGCTGACTGATCTCTCAATCCATGCACTATGCACGTCACCATTCCGGACTCAGAACTGGGCCATCCAATGCCCAGTGTTTGGCAGGTGTGGAGATGGGAGGTGGGAATTCAGAGAGATGTGTTTCAGATATCCCAAGCTGTAGCTCAAGGCCCGTTTCCTCTTAGAAACATTATTTTATACATTCTCTAAAATAGGATTAAGCAGTATTGTTCTATACTTCAGGTACAGGATGGGTTAAACTAAGGCATTTCTAGGGGAATGAAACCACTATTTATAACACTATGTCTCTGGGGAATGTGTTCTGAGCACCAACCAATTAAAAAACAAAATTTTGGAATACAACCTGTTCCAAGGCCTGTATTTGAAGATCTATAAAGCATAAATTAGGGGTTGACGAAGCAAAGGAATTTACCAAAGAATTCATTCAAACAGCAAGCTTGCCTAGGACCTTTTTTTTTTAAATGGAAGTTTCTTTTTATTTTCAAAACATATGCAAGGATAATTTTTCACCACTGACTCTTGCAAAACCTTGTGTTCCAATTCCCACCCCCTCCCCTAGATGGCAAGTAATCCAATTATATGTTCAACATTTGCCTGGGACCTTGGAAGTGGGATTTGATTTGCAGAAATTCAATTTGTACATAATTGGTTTCAAGCACATTTGTGGGGTAAAGGAAAGTTGCTCTGTCCTTTTTGTTTTGCTTTTTGCTGAGGCAATTGGGGTTAAGTGACTTGCCCAGGGTCACACATAGTTGGAAGTGTTAAGTGTCTGAGGCCAGATTTGAACTCAGTTCCTCCTGATTTCAGGGCTGGGTCTCCATTCACTGTGCCATTCAGCTGCCCCCTGCTCTGTTCTTTTTGTCTGATGCCCTATAATAATGTCTATACCGGACTGAATCTGATGTCACCTGCCTGAGTTGCCAGATCAAACAAACAAACAAACAAAATCCTCTAAATTAAATGCCATCAAGGCCATCAAGTCCAATTCTCTACAGATGAGGAAACCCAGACTTAGGTTAAGTGACTTGCCTAGGATAACACAGTAAAGCCTCTGAGGTAGAATTTGAACTCAGGTCTTCCTTATTCCAAGTCTAGCCTTCCAATGTGGCCACATGCCAGCTTCTAAAGTTGGCACTGTAGCCTGGTCTGTACTGTTTCTTCCCTAGAACGGAGGTCAAGTCCAACCTAGGACACTTATTAGCCGTGAGGCCCAGGAGAATGCCTCCAGCTCCATTTGCTCCATTCTGTCCTGGTAAAACGAGGGAGTTGACCCTGAAAGCCTCCGAGGTCCACTTTGGCACTAAGTCTGTGACCCTTTTACCAAGAGACCAGAGATATGTGTATGTAGAAATGGATATACAGGTACATTTAAAAAAAAACTACAGTTCTTATACAATCTTTTTTCTATTTCTTGGTATATTGAAATATATTTGCTCATGTCATCTTGGTATAGTAAGGTCACACAGTGGAGTGGAAAGAGCTCTTCATTTTGGCTTACCAGTCAATCCCTATGTCCTGGACAATTTTTGTTCCCTTTCCAGGTCTGGTTTGTCTTTGGTAAAACAATAGGTGGGATCAGATGATTTTTATTGTCCCTTCCAGTTCTGATAGTCTAGATCAGGGGTCCTCAAACTTTTTAAATAGGGGGCTAGTTCACTGTCCCTCAGACTGTTGGAGGGCTGGACTATAATAAAAACAAAACTTTTGCTCTTTAAATGAAGAAACTTCATAGCCCTGGGTGAGGGAGATAATCGTCCTCAGCTGCCATATCTGGCCCATGGGCTGTACTTTGAGGACCCCTGCTCTAGATTCTATGACCAGGCTATAACTAAGGTGGAGCAATTGAGGCTTTTTTCACGGGTGCCAAATTTGGAAGGGGCACTGACAGCCCTTTCTGTTCTTACTTGGGGGATCCCCTCCCTGGATGTTGTGACTTCTCTGGAATCAGCAGTGGAGTCTTTTTCTCTTCCATCTAACCATCTTCTAACCTAGGACATCTTTTGTGCTTCTTGCCTCAGTGATGGCTTTGTCTTAATCCATGTCAAGTCCCAACCACAAAGAAAGACTTTTCTATCTGTGCACAAAGCCAATCCTGCATATATGTGTTTTCAAAATGGTGGAGGCCTAAATGTGTTCTCTGTTCTGTGTCCTTGGTACTGATATCCTGAGGACCTGAGGAAAACCTAAGAGAGAATTTTAAGGAAAGATGGAAGGTAGTAATGTTGAATTGGATGAGTTCAGACTGGGAATAGGAGAGAGAATCTGATTGCTATTTCATTTCCCTGGGTTAATCCTCTTCCCTTATTTTCTCTGGAAAAGAAAGCTTAGTTTTATTTCCTTTGCATATGGCTGCTGGGAAAACTACCCTAAAATAACCTGCAATTTTTTTTTGAGACACATTCTTCTCAAAAGCCCAGATTGCAGTTTTTGAAAATGAATCAGAGGTGTGACCCAGATAATAGGCCTAAGGGCTCCCTGAGGGCTTTTTGTGATGGTGGTGGAGGAGTGTGGGTGAGAGCCAAAGATATTTCTTAATAACAGCTCAGATGATTGACTTTCCCCAGGCATATTTCCCTGAGTGTTCTTCAATGGAGAACACTCTGTGTTTCTAAGTCTGAGAATTTCTTGAGCAAAGCCTGCCTAGGCAATCTTCCTTTCAGACAGCCTCATGTGGCTCACCCACCTCCCAGCACAGGTCCAGGTTGGAGAGTCAGTCTCCAAATAAGGGACTTCAAAAGCATCATACTTCAAGATCAAACTCCCTGTGGTGCGTCCAGAGACTCAGACACTATGGAAGCAAGGAGAGCCAAGAAACAAACCAGAGTTCTTCTGTAAAAGGCGCTTAGATGATCAAGCCGGGTCACTTCACTCTCTGTTCATCTGAGGATGCCCTGGAGTGTTTGTCTGCCTCGGTGACAGAGTGCTGTCTTCAGGGACTGGTCAATTGTCACAGGACACAAAGTTCAAAGCCCAAGAAACAGCTTTTAAGAACTGAATTTCTTCTAGGTGCTTAATTGGGAAGTCACTGAAAATAATTGGGGCCTTTGCTAGGATGCTTTTCACCACCCTCTCCCCCCATAAGATACCAAAATCAACCAAACAAAAAGCAACTTTCCTATGAAGTGCTGGAAAAATACTGGAATGAATTTTGAACTGAGGTCAAGAAATCTGGATTCTAGTTCTGGCCCTAAGGTCAGTTAAATGATCTTAACCAGCCTCTCTAGAGCTGTTTCATCATCTGCAGGATGTGAATACCTACCTGTTCTACCTCACAAGGCTATTGTGAGAGTCAGATTAGATAATGAATGGAAAAACACGATGCTTTACTTTCAATTTGTATCTCATTTGAAACAAAATGGTAGTCTCAAAATTTTTCAAATGGGTATCTCTTCTTTCGTTATAAACTGATCTTTCTATCTATCTGTGAACAATTTATAAACCAACTAGAACACTGTGAAATCAATACTTATTACAATAATAAGTAATACAATACCAATTATGATTCCAGATAAAACATAGTATCCATTACAGAGAGGTGATGGACTTAAGGTGCAGAGGGAGACATATTTGTATACAACCATTGAAGGAATTTGTTTTGCTTTATTATGAAAGAAATTTGTTTTTCTTTTCTTTTCTAATGGAGCAAGGAATAGAAGTGAAAAAGTATATCCTTTTTTTTTTTTTTTAAATAGCGATGTGGGGGGGAGATGCTACAATGTGAAATGTTGCAATATTGCATGCATTTTCAGAAGAGGTCACTGTATTCTTACTTTTAATTAATTGTTTTGTTTTTCTCTCATCTCTCATGAAGTGGGAGTAATTTTCAAATGTTTATCATGTAAAAATAAGACACATCCATAAAACTATTTTTAAATCATATATTTAAAAAAATTTGAAGGGTATTAAAATACTTTTAATTTTAATATAATATTATTGCTATGTAATGTCATATAATATATACAACACATTATATGATGTTACAATAAATTATTATATAATCATATATTCTTAATAATGTTATTATAAACCATACACACATACATGTAGAATATTAGTGCTAGAAAGAACCTTTGAGTAAAATCATCTAACCTCCTCATTTCTATAACTGAGAAATACTGAGCATCAGAGAAAAGTCCCACCGTTAGAAGATAAAGCCTGGAATAGAGTCACCATCCCCTAATGCCCAAGCCAGTGTTCTTTCCAGTAGCATTCAAGAGTGTGATTAGTTTCTCCTTTTTTGCACAGCCTTTTCCTGTTCCCTGCCTCCACACACAAGTAAGGCTCAGTACCTGCTTGGTGATTTGACTTGAAGAAGAATGATAGACACCTTTCTTTCAGGAGAGCTCCAGTATTTCCAAACCATGTAGAACCTTCAAAAAAGATCATGAAGGCAGCAGACTAAGGCAAAACACTGGGTGGCCTTAAGTGAGCCCGAGAACTTCAGTTTCTTTGGTTGAGCCCAATCGTGAAGACCAGACATTCCCTTTCCCAGCTTGTCACCATGGCTAACTCACTCCTGAGAGGAGATGCTCTAGATGCAGCAGCAATGAACAGTCTTGCCTGCCAACCTCCCAGCCCCTTCCCTTCATGCTGGGCAAGGCAGGGAGCTTGCCCAGGGCTGGAACACGACTGAGGCACATGTGGAATTGCCCTGTTGGAGAGTAAGGAAAACAGCAGGACATAAAGTGCCAGGCAGCCTCCCCTTCTCTGAGAGGGGCTCAGACTTGTGGGGGGATGCTCGTGCTAGCACTGAGGAAGAGGAGCTCTGTGTTGGATGTATTTATGGGGGACAGGTAAGATTAACTGTAGATCTACAACTGAGGTGCATTCAAAAAGCAGCAAACAAAACCAGAACCTGTCCCCTTGGATGAACATGTTCAGGTGAGGAAGCTGGACTAAGCTTTCAGAGAGAAGGAACCTCCCCAGCCTTTATCTCCCCAACAGGGACACTGTGGTGTGGCCCATGAGTGCATTGCCCAACCCATCCTTCGGATTCTGCTTTGTCTGTTCTTTTTGCTTTTAAGGGAAAGAGTTTGGAGATGACTCTGACCTTGTGAGCTTCGAAGAGTCAAGAGAACGAACCACCAGAATCCGTCCAAGCTGGGTTTTGGGGCCAGCCTCTCCAGCCCTGGGACCTCAAGGAAAGACCTTCAGGATCCAGGTATGTCTCATTTAGATGTTAAATTATTTACATATAACGCTAAGTCTAAACTCACTCTTCCCAAGTGGTGATGTGATATAGGGAAAAGATTGCCTCAGTTGGGGGAGGAGAAATATTTCTACTCTTTTCAAAGTTAAAGTTATATGTTCAAAGTAAACATCCCTTTGGGAAAGCTAATTAATATTAATTCATTAAATTGAACTGATTGTTATGAAAACTGTTATTGTATATTTATTATATAAAAATCTATATAAATAATTGTTACTGTTATAAAAACTGAGTTTTATAACAATGAGGGAACCACACTGGAATGGAGGCTCAAGAGATACCCAACCCCTTGGGTATCTTTAAAACTTTAAGGGGGAGATCTTCATGTAGTCAGTTTTTGTATTATTACAAAAGTTCTCTAAGAAAATTGGGAGGGGGTGGTGAAGAATTGGAACATAAGATTTTTCAAGGGTCAGTGTTGACAAATTACCCTTGCATATGTTTGGAAAATTAAAAACTTCAATAAACAATAAATTAATAATAATTTTAAAAAGAAAATTGGTGTAGAAAGACATCACTTTTAGCTGGAGGGATCATGGTGCCCCTGATCTGGATATTAAAGGAAGGTAAAGATTTCAACAAATAATGATAAACTATTGTATGGACCAGCTGAGAAGGAGAGGGATTGCCTTCCAGCCTTGGGAGATGGCTGCATGGATACAGGGAAGTGAGCATGTGTGCAGTGAGATCAGAGAAAATAGCCAGCAAGCAGTCTGGCTGAAATATAGACTGCACGGAGTCTACTCTGACGTACAGCTGACCAGGGGGTTTGGGGCCAGATTGTGGAAGGTCTTAAATCCAGATGAAGAAGTTTGCATTTTGTCTCACAGGCAGCCAGGTGGTGAAGTAGAGAGAGGGCTGGGCCTAGAGGCAGGAAGATCTGAAATCCAGCCTGGAATACTTACTAGCCAGGGGACTGTGAACAAGTCACTTATCCCCGTTTGCCTCAATTTCCATATCTGAAAAATGAGATGGAGAAGGAAATAGTGAAACACTCAGGTATCTTTGTCCAGAAAACTCCAAATGGAGTAACAAAAAGTCAGACAAGATTGACCTCCTACCTTGCAAGAATAGTGTGATGGCCGGATGAGATCACGACTAGGAAAATACTTTGAAATGGCTTTAAAATGTTCTATAAATGGAATCCAAATGTGTCAGTGAAAAGCTTAGAAGTCAGTTTATCTAATCCTTTCATTTTTGTAGATGAGGAAAATAAAACCCAGAAGAGGGAAATGGATTACCCAAATTTCCACAGGTAATTAGTGGAAGAGCAGAAATTGTAACTCAGATCTTTTGATTTCCAGTTCAATGTGCTCCATGTTCTATGTCATAGTTTATGCCTCAGTTTCTCCACCTGTTATACTGAGATAGAACTTTCGTTACCCATATTATTGGAGTTTTGTGGGACTCAATTGATAGTACAAATGCAAAATTGCTTTGGAAGTGAATTTTTTATCAAGTGCTCTAGCAAGGTAAAGAAAGACCATCCCAAGGTAGGTGATAAGAACTGAAAGTCCTTTGGATAATATCTTACAAAACTTAAAATTCACACTCAGGGTGAGAAATTCCGTTTTTTTGCACCTGCACTTTTTGTTTTAGTCTTCCTTCAATTCACTAGGTCTAAAGGATTGTTGAGGGGGGTAGGCAATATGGGATTGGGGGACAATGAGGGCTGGGGGCTAATCATGTAGTTATAAGTAATGACCACTAGGGGCCAGGCTTTAACATCCATCAGATTATCAATAAACTAACTTGAATGAGGAGAAAGGAATATTGGGACCTAGGGCACCAGACTGGTAACTGTTTAAATTCACAGGATTTGAATGGACTTCAGAAATCTTCCGAGATAACTCTTTCATCTTAAAGACAAGGAGACTGAGGTACAGGAAGCTTAAGGGATACCCCCATGGTTATACAGCTCTGAGGTGGGATTTGAATCCTCTCAGTTTAGGAAGTCCCACCTGTGTCCCCCACCATTGTCCTTTCACATTCTCCCTAACTCCAAGACCACCTCCTCCTTGTTACTGGGGGAGAATTCAGAGATGCTGGGACCTGAAAAGACCCGAGCAATCTGGTTGGAGAAACTTGGGAACTTGTTGAATGTTTTCAACACCCCCTACAGAGAACTCTCCCTAGGATACAGCAAATCATGCAGCCTAGGTTTTGGTTGCCATGTCTCCAGCTATTGATGGTTGGGCAGTGATTCAGGGAGGCAGCTGGTAGAAAAGGAAAAGAAGGCTCCACCAGCTGGTGCCGAGAAAGACCCAGGACAATTAGCCCATAAATAAATATCTTTCCTTCCTCCCTTTGCCATCATAAGGCAATAAAGATAAAACTTATTCCTTCTTTCATGTTATTTTCTCTTCCTTCCAGACAATCTTTTTGTGGCATCTTTAACTACTTTCATGTGTTCTTGAAAGATCGAGTATTATTTGTCCCAGGTCCCAACTTCTCTCTCCCCATTCTAAAATTCTTGCTTCACTTTCAAGTGTCCTATTCAAGTGTCAAATCTGCTCCTGTTGACACTAAAAACATACAAGTTACCTTTGTTTTCTCTCGCTTGTCACTGAGAAAAGTTTTCTGATAAATTCATTCACACTTTGGTGTTAGGGACTCAAAGTGATATTCTTACAAACAATTTTTGTGTTTTTAGAAGACCAAATAATGCTTAGTGCAAAGAGCTAGCTGATGGTAGAATCTCGGGCAGGGGTGGCAGGGGATCTGTCTTGGTACCAACGCAGAGAGACCTAGCTCTCTTCTGAGTTCTTGACATTATTGGGTTCTCTTTGTTGAGTAGCTTAGCAGTTTCATTTCTCTAATATTCCTCCAAAATACCAAGCAAAGAGCTCAAAGTAGAAATTAAGAAAATAATATTTTTTGGCAATTACCTGACTGAAATAGTTGCTACAATTATGGTTCCATTTGTGGCCAGAAGGCAGAGCTCTCAGAGCAGGGTTCTCCTTGAACTTCTCTGCCCTACCTTGTAAGAGCCCAGGAAGGGCAGTCCCACATAGCCTAAGGGGTGGATAGAGTCCCTGAGGCCTTTTTCAAACAATTTACTCAGATAGACCTCACTGGGCAAACATGTGGACTCTCAGGATCCCCAGGAGAGACCTTAGAGGTCTCCCAGTATGCTGTAGTACAGTGTTCTGTGAATGTTTTGCAATCATGGAATCCTTCACTTTAAGCAAAAACCTTGAAAAAAATCTTCAAAACTAATTATTAATGTCCATTCGTGGTGACAGATAAGGTTGATCAAAATAAAATTCTTATAAAGTCTACCCTTACTAACCCATAATTTGTTGCTGAAACTGGATTTATAGGGATCACATTCAACCTCAAAGGCTTCTTAACAACCTCTCTGGCCCCTGGGAGCATCAGAATTGTGCTCATATGCAACCCCTATCCCACAGCCCACTGGAATGGGCTCTCTCCTTATTGCTAGAAATGAATCTCTAGTTCTGAGAGCAGAATTGGTGAGAAGCAAGAGAGCCACAAGTTTCCACCTTCCTGATTCCTCAGGGCCAGCCCTCTTTGGGGTTCATCAAGCTTCAGGTTGCTCTGGGAGCTTCTGGAGAGAAAATGGAAGAACCAACCCCACTTCGGATGATTGAAGGAAAAGACTCTAGGAAGACATGAGAAGAGCTGGCAGTATCCATTATGTCCCTATTCCAAGCATGTAACTCTAGTACCTTGGGGAACATCCCCTTGGGTAAGATCAAGAATGCTCTTTTTTAGTTGAGCTGAATTATCTAACTCTCAACAGGAGAGCTCCTTTACTCTGTATTGTTGGACATATAGCCTCCTATGTATATACCTTCTCTGATTTATCATTTGAATAAATGGGTTTCTTGCTGTAAGTATTCATTATGGAACTGGTGTAAATTTCATTTTATTGAATTCAGCTCAGTGCTCTAGTCTGCCCAGATATTTTAGAATCCTGAGTCTGCCATATAGTATACAAGCTATCCTTCTTATCTTTGTTTCACCTGCAAATTTGATAAGCATTCCATTAATGTACTTATTCAAGTCATTAATAAAAATTATAAACAATATGGGAGAAGTACAGATCTCTGGGCATTCCACTGGAGACCTCCTGTCATGTTGACATTTAATCATTATTATTATCCAACATAATTACCATTACTACTTTCCATCATAATTGTTCAGTTGTTTCAGTCATGTCTGACTCTTTATGACTCCTTTGTGGGTTTTCTTGTCAAAGAACTGGAGTGGTTTGCCATTCTTTACTGCATTTTGCAGGTAAAGAAACTGAGGCAAACTGAGTTAAGTAACTTATTCAGGATCACAGAGTTATTAAATGTCTGAGGCCAGATTTGATATCAGGTTTTCCTGACTCCAGGCCCATCACTTATCATTCTTTCAGTTGAGCCATTCAACCAATTTAGAATCCATCTAATTGTGCTATTATCTTGTTCATATCTTGCCATCTGTTCTGCAAGAATAGTATGAGATAATTTATTAAATACTTGGCTAAAATCAAGATAAATTAAATCTAGGACTTTCTTTTAGTCTATCAGTTTATTAAACTTGTCACAAAAAAGGAAATAAGGTCATTCTGACATAGCACATTCTTAATGAAGCCATGTTGACTTTATAATCAACGATTTTCTAGATATTCATTGAACATCTTTTTTAGCGATCCATTCTAGAATTTCCCTGAGGAAAAATTCAAATTCATTGACCAATGGTTTGCTGACTCTATTCTCTTCCTTTTAGAAAATTGGAAAAACATTTTTCTTTCTCCAGTTTTGTATCTTTGTTCTCTATAATCTTCCAAATATTACTATTAGTGGTTCAGCAATCCCACCTGCCAATTGTACCCATACCCAAGGATATGGATCATTAAGGGCCAGATGACTTCAATTCATCACGGATAACTAGGTGCTTTCTGTTACTGCGTTCTTGCTTATCCTGGGTCTCAGTTCCCTGTTTGCAACTTTTTTGGTTTTGTTATTTCCATTGCAAAGATCATTTTCCTTGGCAAAGAAAATGGAAGCAAAATTGGAAGGGAGCAGTTGTCTGTTGTCAGTTGTTATCTCATCCGCCTAAAGTAGCTGGATTATCCCTTCTTTGATTTCCCTCTTTTTTCTCAACATAGAGACTTTCCTAAAATCTAGACTAAGTCTGATCTCCTTTATTTCTATCATAAACTCTGTGAGGGGATGTTTACTTCACCTCAAAGTTCCCATCATTTTCCTCTTAGTCACCAGTTCTTCCCTATTAATAAGAATTTAGAATTAAATTTCTCCTTGCTGGTTCTTCTGACTTTTCAAAAATGAAATCATCATTAAGATAAATCAAGAAGTTGTTGATTGCTCTGTTTTGGGTAAAGAGGGTGCTCATATTATTCCCCTTTGTCAAGTTTTTAAAATCTTTTTTCCCCTGAAAGTCTAATCTACTTTCTTTTTTGCTTAGAAAGGGCAAATAAGAAAAAAATGTCTCCCTGTCTCCTTTTCATTAATCTTCACCCAAATACTCCCCATCTGTGATTTAAGGATTCCTTCACATGGATATACCTTCTTAACACATATGGCTATACCAACACCCCTATCCTCTTTTCATTTATCTTGTTTCTTTTAGATATGGTATACTCTCATGGACTTATATTATCATCATAGACCCAATGATACCTATAAGTCAGATGTGCCTTTTGGCATTAGGAACTCTAGTTCTTGTTGCCTAAATTTTGGTTATTTGAGCATAAGTATTTGAGGTCAGAGATTTTACTACTCATTCTTTCTTGGATTTTATCTTCCATATTCTCAAAGAAATTCACTACAATGTGAAAGAAAATAGAAATAGCTTTCACCACACCCACTGGAAAGACATAGAAGAAAAATACATAACGTCTCAGAGTGTAACATATTGAGTTAGTCCATCATTATATTTATATCTTGGAGGGATGCTGGAAATAGACATTGGAACTGAAAAGCAGGAGACTGGCTTTGATTATCTTTGAAAAATTTCACAATGCTTTCAACGATCCCAAATTTCTCATTGTCACAAAAACACCAGTATTCTACTGGTGATACTATATAGCATCGGGGTACATCAGAATACTGGACTTATTCTTTCAATTTCCACTTGGCCACTTCCACAGGTTGGGTCAACTTCTATGTCCACTTAGTGCTCCAATGGAAGCCCCAAGGAGCTGGAGGGTATTTTTCTAATGCTGTATATAGCTCAGAACTCCTAGCAGTCTATCTTTTTGACAACAATTAATCATCCGGTCTTTTAGAAAATGGTATTTACTAAGATGGCATAATAAAAATACTTGGTACAAAACATGCTTACTCCACCTCCACTCTAAGTTTCCTACTACATATAAGAGTTCAGGGGAAAGTGGGCTTAGACAGCAGGTATGACAACATAGGAGTTAGTTACAGCTCCTAATTGCTGAATCTTCTTTTCTTCTTTCCTTTCATGGGAAATGCCTGAAATTCCCCTTAGGCATAGTGTGATTTTTCTGCAGGCTTTCTTGGGGCATCTTAAACCTGTCTTTTTTCATTATATGTAGTTTATCCAAGGTTTCTTATACTAAAATTGCCACTAGTGATTATTACCTTAGGTCCTGCTAGGATGTTGATAGAAATCCAAGAATTTCAAAGTTCAATGATAGTTCTCTGGTCAAATGGGGGGAGGAGAAGGCTGGGGCCATAGCTAGAGTGCTGTTTCTTCCCTCCAAGTGATTTTTTTCTTTAGAGACTTGCCTAGAAAGGTTCCACCCTAAACTTTCAGATGCTTCACTTCCAAAAATCCAAATTGATTATCTGTTTTATAGGCAGCCTATGTTTTCTCAAATACATTTCCTATAAAATATTCACTCCCGTTCATCGAGTGACTTTTGAGAACATCTAAAGGACTTTTTCTACATTCAATTTAAAATCTACCACTGTTGATTGGCTTAATTGAGGAGAGTATTCATCTGGTAAGTCAAGACTTCATCTTGTCACTGGAATGATATAAGTGGTTGATTGACTCAATTAAACTCTCCTTCCCTGAAACTAAAAACTTTCAAGCAGCTCAAAGGACAATGAAAAGATAAATTATAAGGGGTATGAATAATACAGTATAAATAAATTGTGGTAAATTACGTGTAATGACTTTATAGGAAAAGTTGTATTTCAAAGGGACCTGAGGTCCTTAGATAAGGGTTAGTAAATCCAAATTGGGTCATTCCAGTCTCTTAATATCTTTATATTTCTCCCTGGATGCTGTTCTAATACCGCAGATTCAACACGACTCCAACTGAACTCATCATTACTCCCAAATCTAACCTTCCCCCTTCTTTGTTTCTGTTCATAATCTAAAGTTATCCAAGATTAGGTTAGCAAAAGGGAAATCATTCCCCCCTATTATCTCCATTTGCTACTTATTTCCTTTCAGGACCAACTTAATTTGACCACTTCATTAAGGAAATTTTCCCTAAAGGAAATAGGCAGGGATAGGACAGTGGATTTGGTATCCAAAGACCTGGGTTCAAATGTCCATTCTGGCATCTATTACCTGGGTGCCCTGATACAGATATTAACTTTTCTGAGCCTCAGTTTCTTCCTAAATAAAATGAGAAGATTGAATTAGAAATCACTAAAATCTCTTCTAACTCCAAATCTATGGTCCTGTGAGCCTTCCTTCCATTCCCCCTCCCCTCCTAGGTAACAGTGACTTTTCCTTTCTCAGATTTCTCACAACTGGATCTTTTCTTTACACTTACCTCACTGCTTTTTTTTCATAGTTATTTCTGTACATGTCTTCCCACCTCCTAGCCTCATAATAAACTGCTTGAGGCAGGGTAAATGTATCTGGGCATCTCCAGTAATACACAATATTGTATCTAGTCTCATACAGAGTGAACAAATATTCATTGAAAAGAATTCAATTAGTATGGTGACATATGAAAAAAAGGATCATAGTCAATAAATAAATCTGAAACCGAGGAATTACAGAGATGACAGGGTTATTCATTCAATTGTTTCTTTACTTCTTTGCAGATGAGAAAGCTGGATCCAACTGAGGACCCAAGGTCATCTAGATGAAAGTGACAATGGGGTTAACAACCAGGTCTTCTCACTTACCCTTCCATTGTTTTTCCTACTACTACTACTACACTTTGATCTATGATCTCACCCATAAGCATATTAATTCTTTCCACAGATTAAGAACAGTCTACCCATGACTTTTCATCTTGTTTGACTTTTGTTCTTTTCTTCCTGTAAATCCTTCACATATAGTCCATCCAACAAGACTAGGGACTACTCAGAGCAAGGGGACACAGGGTATGGTTTTAGGATGAGAAGATCATGAGATGGAAGGATCATCTAGGGTCAGAGGGTTCTTGGGTATGGATAGAGAAATAGTCCAGGGAGTCAGGAGCTGAATCCAGAGAAGAATGGCAGAGAAAAAGAAAGAAAAGAGAGACACTAAAGCATTTTTTTAAATGCAGAGGGGAGAACAGAGAAAACACCTGAAGGTAACACAGATAAACAAGATAGTTTTGAAAATTAGGTATTACCCAAGTAATGGAAGAGAAATTTGTTCAGGGAGTCAGGAGCTGAATCCAGAGAAGAATGGCAGAGAAAAAGAAAGAAAAGAGAGTCACATTTTTAACGCAGAGGAGAGAACAGAGAAAACACCTGAAGGTAACACAGATAAACAAGATAGTTTTGAAAATTAGGTATTACCCAAGTAATGGAAGAGAAATTTGTTCAGGGAGTCAGGAGCTGAATCCAGAGAGGAATGAAGGAGAAAAAGAAAGAAAAGAGAGACACTAAAGCATTTTTTTAAATGCAGAGGGGAGAACAGAGAAAAAACCAGAAGGAAACACAGATAAGCAAGAAAGCTTTGAAAATTGTGTTACATTTGTAAGTAGAAAAGGAAAACCAAGCTATACATAATAGAAAGTTATATTTTTATATACAGTCCTTTGTTTCTTCCTCCTCTTCCTTGTTCTCCTCCTGTCTTCCTCATCGTCTTCCCCCTCCTCTTTTCCTCCTCTTCCTCTACATCCTCCTCTCCTCTTCTTCCTCCTGTTTTTCCTCCTTCTCCTTCTCTTCCTCCTCCTCTTTCCTTCTCCTCTCCTCCCTCCTCTTCCTTCTCTCCTTTTTCTTTCTTCTCCTTCTCCTCTTTTTTCTTCTCTTCCTCCTCCTCCTCTCCTCTTCCTTCTTTTCCTTTCCTCCTCCTTCTTTTCCTCTTCCTCCTCTTCCTCCTTCTCTTCCTACTCCTTTTTCCTCCTCCTCCTCCCCTTCCTCCTCCTCCTTTCTTTCTCTTCCTCCTCCTCCTTCTTCCTCATCCTCCTCCCCTCTTCCTTAACCTTCTCCCCCCTTTTCCTTCTCTTCCTCCTTTTCCTCTCCTCCTCCTCTTTTTCTTCTCCTCCTCCTCCTCCTCCTCCCCTTCCATCCTCTAGGGGGCATCCATTCCTCATTCTCAGCTTACAGTCTCAATTCCTCAAATGACCTGCCCTCTCCCCACTCCCTACCCCCAGCCTCAAGTGTTAACTAATAACTGTTTTTTTTTTTCAGTGATCATTTGCATTCAAACAGAGGATTATTAAAGGGACCCAAAGAAATAAAGCTTCGTAGACAATTTCCAGTACTTAACCTGCCTGTGGGTTATGGGTGGGGAGGAACTGGACCCTCCTGGAATCACTCTACCAAAGCAACTGCCTGTTAATAAGACCAAGCCTGGGCAGGAAGAAGGGAATTTTGGACTGGGGAGGAGAAGAAAGAAAGGTGGTTTAAAAAATACTTTAGAGAAACCTAACTCTGTCTTTCATTTTAATAAGGAGAACTTTGATTCTGAATCCAAAGGGAAATACTATTCAGGCCAAGCACTAGGTCCTTGGCTGGTCATTTTTCATGTTCACTAAAAGTAAAACAAAACAAAACAAAAAAACAAACCCAAAAAAACAAGCTAGCTTCTGTTTTAAATTCTTGCTACTTTGCCTGGTCTTGTTCCTGTTAGGCAGAGAAAATCTATCAGCCTAGCTCTGCATAACCTAAAAAATGTGCTGCCTCCAAAAAAGTTGCTCTAGAATTCCTGCTCAAAAGGGGCAAAACCAAAATTGGCAATGTCACAAAGATCACATTCAAACTGCTTCATCTCTAAAGGACAATGATAATGATAGTTTCCTCCTCTAAAATCCTCTTCAGAAACCTCTCAGTGGCCTGGAGATTACCTTGAGTTCAAGATGCATTGATCCAGGGTCAGGATTGGAAAAAAATAACACTTGTAGACCCTATAAATGGAAGAAGGTTTGGTTAATGAGAGCCCAGTCTTTATGATTATTCCTTTGTAGTGTAGTTTGAGACCTTGTGTTACAGGTTCCCTTTCTTCCACACCTAAAAATATTTTTATTTTGAGATTCTTGACCTTTGGTTCCTCCAAAAGAATTTTGCCATTATTTTTTAGTTCTTTAAAGCAAATTTTTAATAGTTCTATTAGCATGATACTATATAAGTAAATTAACTGAGGTAGTATTGTCATTTTTATCATACTGACATGGACCCAAACCTAAACAATTAATCTCTCTCCAAATATTTAAATTTATCTTCATTTCTGATCAGAGTATTTTAGAGTTGAATTGATATAATTCTCATATGGGTCTTGATAAATGGACTCCCAGATGTTTTATAGATTTCTGTGATAATTTTAAATGGAACTTTTCTTTCTACTTCTCCTATTATATTTTGTTAATATTTGAATCAGAACTAGAGCTGGAAGCAACTTCAGAGACTACCAGGTTCAACCCTTTCTTCTTCTTCTTCTTCTTCTTCTTCTTCTTCTTCTTCTTCTTCTTCTTCTTCTTCTTCTTCTTCTTCTTCTTCTTCTTCTTTTTTTAGCTGAGGCAATTGGGGTTAAGTGTCTTGCCCCCAGGGTCACTCAGCTAGGAAGTGTTATGTGTCTGAGATCACATTTGAACTCAAGTCCTCCTGACTTCAGGGCTGGTGCTCTATCCACTGCACCATCCAGCTGCCCCTCAACCATTCCATTTTACAGATGAGGAAATTGAGAACTAGGGAATTTAAGTAATGTATCCAGGGTCACACAGATAGTAAATGTTTTCAGGGTATATTTTACATTCTTTTGATTTCCTGGAGTTAGTGATTGTTTCAATTACTCTTAGCTTAATTTTAGAGTTCTCTAAGTAAACCACTCATATCATCTGTAAAAATAATTTTATTTCCTCTTTGCCTATGCTAATTCCATCATTTCTTTTCTTTGTCTTATTGCTACCGTGCAGGGGACAGTATTTCTAAAACTATATCAAACAATAGTAGTTTGAGTATCTTTACTTTCCCTTGATCTTACTGGAAAGGGCTCTAGTTCCATTACACATAAGACTAACTCTTGATTTTAGATATAAATACTATTTTAAGGAAGAGTCCATTTATTTCTATGCTCCTTAATGTTTTTGACGTGTGGCTGTCATTATTGTTGTTTTACACTTAAGGGCATTGCATTTTATTAAAAAAAAACTTTTTCTACATTACAAAAAATAGATTTTTATTGCTTCCATTATTAATTTAGTTTGTTATATTTATAGATTTCTTGATTTTGAACTATCTTTGAGTTCCTCCTATAAATCCAAGCTTGATCATGACATATAGTCTATTATGTATGTTATTGTAGCTTTTTTTCTAAAACTTTTAAATTCTTTAACTCAGGTATTCCATTAATTCAGAAAGGCTTATTACTGCTAAGTAATTTATTCTTCATCCAATTATTCCTTGAAATAGAGATCTTGTTGCAATTCTAATTACCTTTTTAAAATCTCTTGCTTCTTTCCTCCCTCCTTCCTTCCTTCCTTCCTTCCTTCCTTCCTTCCTTCCTTCCTTTCTTTTTTTCTTTCTTTCTTTACTTTCTTTCTTTCTCTCTCTTTTTGGGATCTTCCTATCTTGCCCAAGCTGGAAAAAGGACCCAATCCCACTTTTGATTTGCATGGATGCTTTGACATAGTTTCTGACCTGAGTAAGTTTATCCTTTCTTATGCAGTCTGGTGGCCCCATATTTTCAGATGCTCAACATACTTGGGCCAGTCAATGTAGATAAATGATCAGCTTCAGTTTGGCTGTAGCCTAGAACTTATAAAGTGAAGTTATCTCCACCTCAGCCTCCCTAGTAGAAGAGATTACAGGTAAATGTCACCACTCTTGATTTATGTTTCATTTCTTCTCATTAATCCTTGTGGCCAAATCATGTTTTTTCCTTAATGGATTTTCTAATGTTTGTGTGAAATCACTCTTTTCCTTTTAATCCATAATATTTCTTCATTGTATTTAGAGTTTTCTTTTATTTATTTATCTTTTTTTGCTTCTCTTTCAGTATTCACAGGCTTTAAGTCCATTTACCATGACTTGTAGGATTTTCCTCATGTGAATTGTCCCTCACCGAATTTGGGACATCTTCTTGTTCAATTCTTAGCTGAGCAAGAGTTTACTTTTGTTACTGTTTTTGTCTTTTGTTAGATTGTATCAGCCTTGTCTCACTTCAGTCCGATTCATTTGCACACCATGATATCACCTCCTTGATGTCATGGTTCTCTGAGAACGAAAGTAACTATTTGATTGTGTATAGGAGATTTAGGTCCCTCTAGAACCTTCATGCTACCATCTGGATTATATATATGAGATGAGGGAAGGGGGCCAGTCAGCCTCTATTTATTCCTGGGGATCTGGTAAGTGGGCTGCAGCATCAGCAGGAGGTAGTCTGGTCAGCTCAGTCTTGAACAACTCCAATATCTCTTGAGTGGAGGGAAGGGAGAAAGGGAGGGAGGGGGAAAAGAGAAATAAATTATATGATATTTAATAAAAGAAATTAATTCAATAGTTTGAAATATCTACTTGACAAGGAGGCAGCATTGGGTCAGTGAACCTGGTTCCACCCTCCCAACTTGTGTGTGTGTGAGATTTGACTCATCCTTGCAGCACAGGGTATGGACTTGGAATACAGCTTTTCCCTTTAGCATTCAGTTGCTATCAGGGAGCTCTGACCTTGTCTTCAGTAATGAAGGAAGAGTGAGCTCTGCCACGGTTCCTAGAAACCAGAAGCCTGCTATTGCCATTCCACCCAGCTGTCTCTAACCTGGTCCTTGAGGACCAAGAGGTATGCCATGTTTTCTCCCTGATGGCAGAATCTCTCCTTTGCTGCCTTCCATTTCTCAGTCCCATGCAGACAGCCAAGGCTGTTACTGTGCAAACTCTGGGAGGGCTAAGAGTTGTTCATAAAGGCAAATGTGCCTTTCCTCAGCCACGTTTCTCTGTCTTATTTGGGGTTCTCTTTTTCCTTTTAAGGCACTCCTTGATGTTAATTTTATCCAGGGGTCATTCATTCAACAGCCATTTAATAAGAGCTTACTATGGACAGGCAGTTTTCCATTCACTTAGATTTTCCATCTGGATTTTCCACTTTTGAGGAATCATGGATCTCATTAAGGAGGCTCTGTAATTCTCAGAGGCTTGATGCAATCAGCATAATATATTCTGCAAACATCGTGCCATTGGAAGGTCAGGCCATTGAATTGATCCATCAGGTCATATATCTGAGAGTGGCACTGCTCTTGGGAAATGAATTGGGACCAAAATGGAACAGGAGAAAGAAAGCAGACTGGATTGAATGTCAGAAATTGTGCAGTGTTTTAATGCTCCCAAGCTGCTCCCTAGCACAAAATAAAACAAGGCATCTGTTAAATGCAACAAATTCCCTGGTGATGCTTTATAGTTAGTTGCAACTTTTGGAATGCCAGTCTTCAAAGGCCCCAAGTTATAAGTAGCACAAAGACTTAGCAGAAGATGGCTCCAAGATATTTATAATGATGAGTGATGTGCAAGAATAGGTAGGGTGTAAGGTTTGACATTTTGGTTGCAAAAAGAGATGGGCTAAAATGTTTGTAGCAGCCCTGTTTGTAGTGGCCAGAAACTGGAAAATGAATGGATGCCCATCAATTGGAGAATGGCTGGGTAAATTGTGGTATATGAATGTTATGGAATATTATTGTTCTGTAAGAAATGACCAGCAGGATGAATACAGAGAGGACTGGCGAGACTTACATGAACTGATGCTAAGTGAAATGAGCAGAACCAGGAGATCATTATACACTTCGACAACGATATTGTATGAGGACATATTTTGATGGAAGTGGATTTCTTTGACAAAGAGACCTGAGTTTCAATTGATAAATGATGGACAAAAGCAGCTACACCCAAAGAAAGAACACTGGGAAATGAATGTGAACTATCTGCATTTTTGTTTTTCTTCCCGGGTTATTTATACCTTCTGAATCCAATTCTCCCTGCAACAAGAGAACTGTTCGGTTCTGCAAACATATATTGTATCTAGGATATACTGCAACATATCCAACATATAAAGGACTGCTTGCCATCTAGGGGAGGGGGTGGAGGGAGGGAGGGAAAAAAAATCGGAACAGAAACGAGTGTCAATATAAAGTAACTATTAAATAAAAATTAAAAAAAAAAAAAAGAGATGGGCTGGTGTTACAGTAAGAATGAGAGATTACCAAAAAAATGCCTGACATGCTAGACTAGTAACCATATAATATTAAAAAAAATCCTGAAGCTTGAAGATTTCTATTATATTAGGTAGAGCCTCTATGGTCTCTGTGAAGGAGATGGCACAACACCACACATACACTGAAGCATTGGAGTACCATGGGCAGGGACAGGGAGAGATACAAAGATAATTTGGACCTGGAATTCCTTTTCATTGGTTTCCAACCAATGGCAACTAGATACCCATGTGAATGAGGGAGAAGAAACCACTCACTTCCTTTCATTTAATTAGTCTTTGTAAAACACCTACTATGTAGAAGGATAATACACTTTTCTTTCAAGCATTTACCATTGCCTAGGAGGACATGAGCTACAGAAAGAACTGATGTGAAAGGGAGGGGAAAGGTGGGAATAGAAGAGTAGTGTCACAGTGGAAAGAGCCCGGATTTGGACTCAGAGGACCAGGTTTAAATTCTCCCTGTTTTACAATCTCAGTGACCTCCAGCAATTCACTTAATGTCTTTTAAGCTCAGATTTCTCATCTGTAAAATGGAGAGGTTGGATTGATGATTTCTGAAGGCCCTTTTCTGCTTTAGTTCTATGATCCCGAGCGCCAAAGTGGGGGATACACTCCCTTTGTGGATACGTGACTTCTTCTGGCTAGAGCCGCTTTCCTTTTAGGGCAGCTCTGAAAGCAGCCTCCCTTTTCCCTACAGTCTGGATGCAGGCTCTCAGAGCTGATGGGAAAAGGCCTTCCTGGGGGCCATTTGGTCCTCTATCCCTCTTCTGGGAATGATTGATGGGATGGGGGCGGTAGGACCTGGGAAGGTCGCACAGTTATCCCTATGGTGGATCTCCTAACTCCCGGCTTTTCTGCTACTGACACTGGTGTTGGTAAAATGAGGGTCAATGGGGCGGCCTTGGGCCCTCCCCTGCCAAAGACGTGCCCAGATGGCAGGAAAGCACTCATCGTCACTAATAGGTCGCGGCCCAGGCCAAGCAAATCTTTTGTTCCTCTGTGGGCGCTCAATCAAACCCTGGCATCAGCAGGGCCCTGGCAGGGGCAGGCTGCCGACAAAGCACTAGCTCTAAAGCCCCGAGGGCTGGGTCATTGTCCCGGGGCCCCAGGCCCTAAGACGGTGCCTCCCGCCCCTCTATATATTGGGGCTTCCAACTCCCGGCGTGTCACACGTCATAGCGGACTCTCGGGGTGCCTCTGGGGCTCTAAACAGCTGTGGGAGGAACATGTCGCAGTATTCGGGGAAGGTGAGTACAGAGCAGGAAACGGGCTCTGCCGAGGGCCGGGTGGGAGAGAGGAGGCCCGGAGGCTGGGGGAGGCCCGCCAGCCTTCTCTGGGGCTGAAGCCCAGAAAACAGCCAGAGAGGCTGAGGACTCAGTCACAGGCGACCGGCTGCTTCTTCTCTAGTCTGCTCCGGATGTAAATAGTGTCCGCAGGCGGCTCTGATTAAATGGCTGTTGAATGAATGACCCCTGGTTAAAATTAACATCAAGGACTGCCTTAAAGGGGGAAAGAGAATCCAAATCCGAGGGATGGATGGGGAATTTGCCTTTATGAACAACTCTTCTCGTCTTCAGCCCTCCCTGAGTCTGCACAGTAACAGCTGTCTGCTTGGGACTGAGAAATAGGTTTGAGTGTGTGTTTTTTAGTATGTCCATCCAACTTTTTAGATGCTCTAGGGAAATTCTCTTTCTTAAAAAAGAAAATCCTGGGGCAGCTGGGTGACGCAGTGGAGAGAGCACCAGCCTTGAAGTCAGGAGGACTGAGTTCAAATTTAATCTTAGACACTTAATCCTGTGTGACCCTGGGCAAGTCACTTAACCCCAATTGCCTCAACCAAAAAAAAGGAAAAAAGAAAATCCTGTGGTGAAACCTTTCGAATAGTGAAGAATCCTTCTGTAATGGGAACAGTCCTTCGGTCTCCTTCCCTATCTGTGACATTGGGCAAGAGATGAGGGGGCTGGACCAGATGGCCTCTGAAGCCCAGCTTTGGTTCTAGGATTCTGTTTGGTCAATTCTACTTAACCAGGACAGTTTTATTTAGAGGGTATATAATCACTATTTAATAAAAGTTTGCATGTTTGACTTTGTCAAATGTTTCCTTATAGCACCAATCTTTGTCTGCTCGGAGTTTAGTGTCTGCGTATATAGCAGGAGTTTAATAGGTGACTGGCTTGGACAGTGAGGGGTTGGACTAGGAGCAAGATCACTTTGAACTCTAGATACCTGACTTGCACGCATTTCTCTACTTTATGTTTTCCTCCTTCCAACTTCTACTTTCTATTTCCTTCCTATTCCCCTTTCCTTTCTAAATCATTGATCACTATGCCGGCAGCCTCAGTACACATAGACAAAACAAATCACAGCTGGAAAATTTTTCTTAGTATGAATTGATGGGGTACTTAGTATGTTCAAGTTTGAAAGGTTTGAATGCCCTTAAAAAAATCCACCCATGTACAGAATTCAAAAAAATAACAGGCTCATCAAAGACAGTTTGAGCCTTACAGAAGAAGCCCTTTTTGAGGCTATACTTTTTAGTGCAATGAACCAATGAATTTTTTCCAGATCCATTTAAAATGAGCTTCTCTATGAATTATCTTTATTCTTTCTGTCAGAAACTTATGAATTTTCATTAACTGTGAAGATACATCAGACAGATTCTATGATTTCAAGATATTCCTCTATGTATCTATCTATTAGGGAGAATAGAGTAGAATCTCAGAATGACAATAGCCTATTTAAATGTCTATTTAATAATCTGTCTAATAATATTATTATAATAATATTTAATAGTCTGTCTAATAGTCTGTTACTATTTACAAGGCACATTCCTCACAACCATTAGAATGTAAGTTCCTTGAGGGTAGGTTTTTTTTAAAGATTCAACTCAACAAATAACTAGTCTATTATATACAAGATATTGTGCTAGGTACTAAACATACAAAGATAAAAGAAAAAGGTCCCTTTCTTCAAGAAACAACATTCTATTGGGGGCATACAAAATGTACAAAAATAAATTAATATAATAATACAATACATAGTAATGCAATAAAAAAGCAATAATAATACAAAACAATTTGTACATAGTTGTATGTTTAACAAGTCAATTCAAGCCAACAAGCATTTATTAAGTGCTTACTATGAGCCAGGCTTATCATTGGGGATTATAAGAAAGGTAAAAACATGTTTATGTTCTTAAGAAGCTGGCATTCTAACAGAAGAAAATACATGCAAACAATTATATGCATTGAAGACATACAAAAGGTGATTTCAGAAAGGAGACACTAGTGGTGGAATGAGGGGAATGATGAGTAAAATTGGGAAAGACTTCTTTCCTGTAGAAGGTAGAACTTTAGTTGAAGGATGTCAGGGAAGTCCAGAGGCAGAGATGGAAGGGAGAATATTCCCGGCCTAGGAGATTACCAGTGAAAATGTGCAGTTGTAAAGTGGAGTATCTTGTTCAGGGAACAGCAAGGAAGCCAGTATCACTAGATTGAACTGTCCTTTAGGGGAGAGCAAAGTGTAAGACTAGAAGGGTAGCAAGGAGGCAGGTCATGAAGAGCTTTGGGAACCAAAAAGAGAACTTTATTTTTACTCCCAGAGGTAGGGGGATGATCAACCCTGATGATCATTGGCGGCTGAATGGAGGCTAGACTGGAACAGGGAAGCTTGAGGCAGGGAAAACAGTCAGAGACAAGTGTGAAGGTAGAATCAAAGGGGTTTGTCTGTTGATTTTCCTAAAACACAGGGCTGACCATAATGCTGCTCCAGTGGCTCTGTTGGACATTCGGATATGTATAATATAATATATACACTGTGTGTGAAGTTATTGTATATGTAATATATAATGTGTGTATTTGTTCTATATGTAATATATAATACACAGTACATATATATCTTGGCATTTTATATTCCTTTTTATAAAACTTTTTGTTCATGTCCTTTGATCACTGTTCTACTAGGGAGAAAATTCTTTGCTTCTGTTCCCTAAACTGGCCCATTTCCCATCAAACCCTTAGATAATTTTCTATGAGGGCAAGTACTTCACGGGTCGGAAGCTGGAGGTCTGTGGGGACTGTGACAACTTCCAAGACCGAGGCTTCATGAACAGGGTCAACTCCATCCGAGTTGAGAGCGGCGCCTGGATCTGCTTTGACCACCCGGACTTCCGAGGGCAGCAGTTCGTCCTGGAGCGCGGCGAGTACCCCGACTTCTACCGCTGGAACGGCCACAACGACCACATGGGCTCCTGCCGGCCTGTGGGAATGGTGAGTGCCCGCCTGGGCCCGGGCTTTCTGAGCCACAAGGTGGTAGCAGGAACTGCCCAGTAGCATTTCCTAATCCCGTGGTAGAAGGTGACAAGGTTTTCTAGGCTCGGAAATGATCCAACAGGGCTGTCCAGCTGTGAGCCTTGTGTCCTGGATTTGTCCAGCCGAGTGACCCGAAGGCCCTGGCAAAGATGTAGGGGTCAGGGCCCTGGAAGCACCTTCGGACGCAGGAGCAAAGTTGGGCCTGAAGCTGCTGCAAAGCCAGCTGCACTCTGGCAACTCAAATGGTTAACAGTGATTTCCCAGCATCGCAGCAAGGCCATGGCTGTTGGAGAAAGGAATTAAAATTGTTGGCACCGAAGTCAGCATAATGCTATTTATATGAAAAATATACTAGGTATTTTGTGAATGCTGTTTTCACAAAAAATATCCATGGGGCCAACTTGCATCACAGATTCATGTGCAGCCCAAGTCCAGAGCTTCCCAAAGGAGTTTATTCTAGCTAACACCAAAGGACCCTTAGGGTCAGGGTATTAGAACAATGTTCTCTCTTTTTCCTCCGGATATGTACGTTATCTTACAAAGATATGTATTTCCTGTTCCAAATGAATGGTGATGCAAATCCCAGCAATGGCTTCAACAAAAAAAGATCTTTATTGTCTACTTTATATTTTTGGCTTCAGGTTCGAATAAAAGTTTTCTATTCCTTTTTTTAAAGTTAAAAAATCTTGGGCACACTATAATGGATGGCATGTGGCCTTCTTGGGAAAGTGGGAAGGGACATATACAAGTTACTAACAACAATAATGATTCACATTTTACTTTGTCCTGATTTTTACAAAACACTTTGCTCACAAAAGCCTGGTGAGCTCAGTATGATGATGATGATGGTGGTGGTAGGGGTAATGATGATGATACCAAAAAAAAGAACATTTTTATATTCAAAGTGGAGCAGAAAAAGAAGATTGTGATACATAGCCCATTTTTCTAGCTAAGTCCCAGAAACTTAGGTAAATTGTGACAGTTATAGATGGCAAGAATTGCTCTCTTGTCTTGGTATATGTGTGTGTATAGCACATAATATAATGACAGACACCTTGATTAGGAGTTCAGAGATCTGGGTTCTAGTCCTGTTTGTCCTTAGTTGCTGTATAATAATGATGATGATGATGACTGTGCTAAATAAGCCCTTCATCCTCATGATCTCCTTTGTCTCTCACCATAGCCTTGGGGAGTAGGTGCTATTATTATCCCCATTTTACAGATGAGGAAGCTGAGGCAAACAGCAGTTGTGTGTATAGTCTTTGACAACTCCTTGAGTCTTTCTTGCCTTCAGTTTCTCCATTTCTAAAACTAGGGATAATTTTCTGGGGGCACTAGTGGATATTATAAGGAACAAAGGATTATGAAAACCCTTTGAAAAAGCAAAATGACCAGCACAAGTCATTATTAATTTCACTGCCTTTTTAAAGCACCTTTTGGCCTCCTGAAGACTACTAACACACTTGGTTCATTGGCAGCAGTACGTGGTGGACAGGTTCCTGTTCTAATCCCTGCTCTGTCACCGACAAGGTCCCTCTGTGATCCTGTCATCTGCCTTTCCTGGCCCTTTTCCCCCCATTTATGAAATGAGGGCACTCATTGAAAAAGGATAAGGACCATCCTTAAGGTCCCTTATAGTCCTAAGATTCCACATAGTTATTGCTTCCTTTTCTGGGTTGGAGAGAGAGGCACAAAATCAAAAACAAATCCAATAACTCAACTATTTCCTTCTTCTCCTCTTTGCCCCCACAAATCCTTCTGACCTTGGAGCATGGGGAACACTACCGTCTGGAGATCTTTGAGGGTTGCAACTTCACGGGCCAGTGCCTGGAGTTTACAGAAGACTGCCCCTTCCTTCAGAGCCAGGGCTGGGCCAAGAACTGCGTCAATGCCGTCAAGGTGTATGGAGATGGAGCGTGAGTAAACTAGAGGCTAAAAGGGGGCTTTGAGGGCCGACTATGGCTTTAGAGCTACTGCTGCATTTGGGGGCAGAGGAGGAAGGATTCCCAGGCTGGAGAAGAGCTTGTCCCATCCACAGGAGGAGTGAGTATGGCTTAAGGGGTATTCCTGGGTATTATTTTCCCTGTTAATCTTCCTGGTACAATGCTTAAAATTTCACTATTAGAAAGTTATTCCAGTAGAGCAGCTAGTTGGAGCAGTGGATAGAGCTTCAGCCCTGAAATCAGGAGGACCTGAGTTCAAATTTATCTCAGACACTTAATACTTCTTAGTTGTGTGACTCTGGGCAAGTCACTTAACCTCAATTGCCTCAGGAAGAAAGGAAGGAAGGAAGAAAGAAAAAGAAAGAAAGCAAGCAAGCAAAAAAAGAAAGAAAGAAAGAAAGAAAAGAGAGGGAGAGAGGAAGGAAGGAAGAAAGAAAGAAAGAAAGAAAAAGAGAGGGAGAGAGGAAGGAAGGAAGAAAGAAAGAAAGAAAAAGAGAGGGAGAGAGGAAGGAAAGAAGAAAAGAAAGGAAAGAAAGGAAGGAAGAGAGAGAAATACTCAGGGGGCTCTGTACCATAGCTGAACTAGGTGGCAGCTTCTCACGGGCCTCCTATGCAGGAAAAGTTAATGGCAAGCGAGTCCCTCTCTGTATTCAGAGGTAGTCACAAAAAGATCAAGTGGTGGGGATAGAGATAGGGAAGGAAGGGTTGGATACTGTTGGATGTGCTAAATGATAAATGACTTCCTGGAGGCAACATAGCAGTCCTGACCATGGATTAGATAAATAGATGATAGATGGAAAGATAGGTAGGAGGAAGATAGATAATAGATGATAGATATTGATAGATGATAGAAGACAGACAATAGAAATATAGATAATAGATGAGAGAAGAGCTAGATATAGAAGTATGATAGAGAGATGGCAGAATGATAGAGTCTTTACTGAGAGTTTGCTCTGTGTCACACACTGTATTTTGGACTAAATATAAATACAAGCAAGTAAAATAGTCCTTTTCAAGAAGCTGACATTCTAACATGTGAAGGGGAGAAAGGAAGTGAAGCACATGGCACAGAGCAGCTAAGAGGTAGTGTAGCTGCCTGGTCCCTGGCAATGTAAGAAATAAGATAAAATAAGAATTTGGACAGAGAAAAGGGAAAGAGAAGGAAAGTGGGTTTTCCAGGCTTAGAGAACATTCTGGACATTGGTCTTGGTCAACACCTTAGAGACTTTAAATGGAGTTAGGGTATTCTCTACTCTAGTCCAGGCTTCTGCACCATTCCCCTATGGTACGGAAACACTGCCTAGAAAATTTATTCCCAGTCAGCCGAAGTGCTGAAATGTCTAAAATTCCACTGTTAGAAAGTTATTCCTTTGCTTTTGATGTTTTCTATTGAAAATTTGTGCCCTCAAAATTAGAACATGTTAAACTAATATCGATCATCAATCCCTTAGTATAATTTGCCCTTTCTAATCTAATCATAGAAGGAACATCTATTAATTATAATACCAATAGAAAAAGCCTGGGGGAGGAAGGAATTAACAACTAGATGGCACAGTAGATAGAGAACTAGAATCCTCATCTAGAAGACTTGAGTTTAAATTTGCCTCAGATACTTATCTCTGTAATCCTGAAAAAGTCACTTAACCTCTCTCCATCTCAATTTCTTCATCTGTAAAATGGGGATAACAATAGCTCCTATCTCATAGGGCCATTGTGAGAATCAAATGAGATAACATATGTAAAGCACTTTACAAACTTTAAAGAGTTAGCTATTATTATTATATTACTTCATTGATTTAGGGAAGTTATTGCTAATATCTAGGGGAAACTATGTGTCCTGGTAGGATGTAAAAATCTCCATCCATACCTGGCCACTGGACCTGGATGACTCCAGAGGAGAAAGTGAGGCAGGTGACCTTGCACAGCCCTCTCAACTTCAATCCAACTCACTTGGATGTCATAGCATCACCTTCCTGATGTTATAGTCTTCTTCAGTATCTCATCAAGTCAAGGAAGTTTCCAAGGTCATCCCAAGAATTGGTGATGATCTCTCCCCACTAGCACCTGGGTGAAATACTTTCTTTGGACCTGCTTTAAAGCCCAAGAATAAGAGAAAGATGGAAGTGAGTTTTGAGGGTGAATGTGGAGAGATGATTTGAAAAATAGTATTATGGGATAATAATAGAGCTCACAGGGACCGAGGAGGTCATTGAACCCGCCCCCTTCATTTTACAGATAGGAAAATCACACTTCTGGAGAGGAAGAGAGTTTCCCAGAGTCACTAATTAGGAGACAACTAGGACAAGAATTTAGATCTAGATATTTTCAATCCAGCATTCTATTGGAGAAAGAGAGAGATGGCTCTGGACCAAGAATTCTGAATTCTAGATTGGCCACTCAAAAATATTGAGTTTGACTTTTAATATCCAACCTGGTTCCCTGAAAGCAAGATATACCCAGAATCACAGTTTGTATGTCAGAGCTAAAAGAACCTTAGAAATCATTAAGTCCAACCATTCATTTTTCCAGTGTAGAAATTGAGAGTAAATGATTTGTCCAAAGTCACATACTTGTTAAGCAGTCAGGATTTGAATGCAGGTTTCTAGACTTCCCTTGTAGTGATCTTTCCTTATAAATTTTAGGAAAACATTTGAAAAAATATATATCTCATGCTATCCTTATAGACAAAATTGAGAAATGTGCATAGGGAGCCATCCAGAAGGCGAGATACTATCCATGGTCTGTTTTTGTGTGGTCCATGAATTAATAGTTTTTACATTTTAATATACAAAATTTAATTTAAATTTTAAAATAACAGAGCCATTCTTGGCTCTGACATATACAAAAAACAGGCAGTGTCTTACCCAACACCTCTATATTATAGTGTAATGAAGGAGATATAGCTGGTTAAGTCAACAGCCTCAAAGAATCTTTATTGGCCAATAGATTGGTTCATTGTAGGGCATCAGAAAGTTCTCAGTTCAAATTCACCCTCAGACACTAACTGTGTGACCCATAGCAAATTCCTTCATTCCTGTTTGCCTCAATTTTCTCATCTGTAAAATAGGGATAATAATAGCACCTGCCTTTCAGGGTTGTTGAGAAAAATCAAATGAGATCATAATTACAAAACATTTAACACAGTGCTTGGCACACTGAAAGCATTATATAAATTATATATATATATACGCACATATATAATGTGAAATATATATATAAATATAAATCACATTATATAAATATTAGCTATTATTACTAGCTAATGGTTAGAATCACTCTGAAGGGATGTGTATCATGGAATGCCACAATGTTTTGTGCTTGGCCCTATTCTAATTTTTTATATTAATCAATGTTGTGAATGAAGATGTAGATAACATGTTTATTGAATTTGTTGATGATGTAAAGTTCAGTTAAATAATAACTGAATGACAGCATCTCAATCCAAAAAAAGACCTGAATTCATTGTGATAATGTTCTAAAATCTAATATAACGAAAATCAATATGAACAAGTATAAAGTACCACACTTAGGAGCAAAAAACTAATTTCAAAAGTACAGAATTAGATGAAAATGTAGTGTCTAAGAAAAAAATGAAGTATTTTAGTGACTTAGAATTTCTGTGGGTCAGCAATGTGATGTAGCTGCTAAAAAAGCTAGCATGATGTTAATGGCATGAGAGTATTCAGAACAAGAGATGCAATAATCCCACTGCACTCAGCATGGGTCAGACCATAAGGAGCATGGCGTTCAGATTTTCATAGGAGGAATGGTAGCAGGAACCAGGAATATTTACTTGGGAGAATAGGAACTTTAGGAGGGCTGGGACATGATCACAGCTTGGTTATCACAGACTTGGTATGTGTAGTCCAGTGAGACAGGTTTGGGCTCCATATAAGAATGAATATTCTATCAGTGAGGGATTATTTGAAAATAAAATGTGTCATCTTGTTAGGTAATGAGGTTCCCATCACTAGAAACGCTCAAACAGAAACAGGACACTCATTTGTTCTGGATCGCATGGGTCCTCAAACTAAGGCCTGCGGTCCAGATGCAGCAGCTGAGGACGATTGTCTCCCTCACCCAGGGCTATGAAGTTTCTTTATTTAAAGGCCCACAAAACAAAGTTTTTGTTTTTACTATAGTCGGGCCCTACAACAGTCTGAGGGACAGTGAACTGGCCCCCTATTTAAAAAGTTTGAGGACTCCTGTCAGGATGGCTGGACAAGGAGATTTCTTAGGTCTCTTCCTGAAAGAGCTCTACTGATTCAAAGGCATAATATTACCATTTGATGGAGATAAGGCAATGATGTCTCCACCCTAAGCCATTTCCATTCCTCCCATCAAAGCTTGTAGCAGCAGAACTTCCTCTTGCTCCTGATTAAATGACTTCAAGACCAGTTGTGAGGGAATCCATTTATTTCTTGACACAGAATTTAAGGTCTAACATCACCACCCCAAAGAAATTGAACCCATTGTTCAAATCAGCAGAATTTTGAGGGGAATTTAATTGCAAGGGGGCTGGGAGAGGAGCAAAGGAAAGTCTCCTTTGCACTTGGCCTTGTGTCCAGCTGACTTCATGTCTCACATCCTGAATTCAGTGTGACTGTTCTCCCCATCTCTTTTTCTGCCTTCCTCCCCGACTCTCTTTCTCACTTTGTATTCTTTTCTCTCCCTCTCCCTCTATTTCTTGATCTGTTTCTTTGTCTTTCTGAAGCTCTTTCTCTTTCTCTGCCTCTGATTCTGACTCTCCTCTCTCTTCTCTCATGGGTAGCCTATACCCGGAGCTGATGGAACCTAACTCTTCGGGACTGGAATTGTTTAATTTACTAAGGATAGTCATTAATCGGCTCAACAGGGTCTTTTAGAAAGCCCTCTCTATCACCTGGCCCTGTACAGAAAGCAACTTGAAATCCCTCAATTGACTGACTGAGTGAGCCACCAAGAAATGAGGAAGAAATAAAGAGATTGAAATTTATTCAAATAAAAAAAAGAAAAGCTCTCAAAACCTGACACAGCAGGAAAAGGGTCAGTCTGGAAAGAGCTGTCCCACAGGGTAAGCCCCGGAAGGGGGTGGGGGGCTCGCCAATGCCAAGGATTTTTTTTCCCTCTGGAGCAACAGCAATGAATTCCAGGAATGACATCCCAGAAGGCTGGACTCCTGAGAGAGCTCAGGATGGGAAGTGCTCTGCTCTGGCTAACACTTTCCTAACCATTCTTTCCCTAAACTCTATCCTGAGATAGAGCACTGGAGGACTCTGTCTGTGCTGGTGGGTAACCAAAATCTAACTTAAAAATGGTCCTAACAGAACATATCCATAAGAGCTTCCCCTTCTGGGATGAAGTTCTGATGAGGTTGGTCTAATGGCTGCCTCAGGGAGGGGCAGTGGGTATCCCAGCCTCAGGCTGCCCACCCCAAAACCCAGCTTCAATTCTCTCTTCACCATCAGTGTCTTTCTTTAGTAAGGCTGGTTTTCCTTTCCTTAACCCCCCTTTATCTTTTCCTGTCTCTCTCCATCCTCCTTCCTTTCTCTTCTCTCACCCTTCCCCCAAACCCCCACTTTTCTATCACCTCCCTTTGTAAATCATGGTGCTACTTGGAGTTTGGGGGGTTGGAAAGGAGAAGGGAAGAGGAGGGAAAATATCTTTCTTTCGGGTTCCAGCCCTGTTCTCGTGCACTGCATTATGAGTCTATGGAAACCTTGAGCACCATGCTCTGTCTCAGGGCATTGCTTTGGACATTCCCACACTCAAGTCCCATTGGTTCATTGCGGGGGAGAAGGACATTAAAGTGAAGCTTTTGGGGGTCGCCCAAAGCCTGAGGTCGTGGGTGGACTTAGGGCTTATGGAAATGAGATGATTGCTCTGGCTTAGGGCCTGGGAATTCAGCCAACTCAGTGTGAGCTCTCCCCACACTGGAGCCCTCTGGCTAGTCCTTGCTCCATTCCTCTCCCTCTCCCCCTCTCCCTCTCTCTCCTCTCTCATCTAGAGCCCTCTCTCTCTTTGTTTCTCTATGTATTTCTGTTTCTGTCTCTGTTTCTGTGTCTCTCTCTCTGTCTCTGTCCCTCTAAATCTCTTTTTGTCTCTCTTTGTGTCTGTTTCCCTGTCTGTCTCTGTCTCTGTCTCTGTTTCTCTGTCTCTTTCTCCCCCTTTCTTCTTCCTCCTTTCCAATCTTCTCTCCTTCTCTTACTCCTCTTTCTTCTCTCCTTGTACCCTCTCCCCCTTCTCCTTCCCTCCCACATCTCTCAGATAAGTCTGAGTTGAGGATTTCAGTAATGCCCATTGAGAGTAAAGCACAAAGTGGTGAAACAATCTCCACTGCAGTTTCCCATCCCCACAGGCTGATATTCTTGACTGGTGGGTTGAAGGATAAATTAATTAGCTGTGTGGCTTTGGGCAAGTCATTTCCCATTTGTTCCCATTAGGCTAGATGTCTCTAAGGTTATTTCCAGAGCCCGTGTTACCTGCTGTTTATCCAAGAGCCAAAGGCGTTGGGAATTAGTAGGACAGAGTCGGGGGGCATGTATGAGAGTCAGAGATAGGAAAGAGGCAGAAGCTAGAGAATCATACAATGTGAGAGCTCGGAAGAACCTTGGAAATCGCCCATTCCTATTCACCCCCTTAAAGGCACATTTTATAGGAGAGAACACCTGAGGCCCTGAGAGGGTCAGTGATGGGTCCCAGGAGGTGGGTGATGGATTCTGGGAAATCCATGAGGTAGGTAAGGTCACGATTTATGGCTTCCAACCCAGTCTCTTCTGGCCCTAGCCCAAGGTGCCCAAGCCCTCCAGTCTGATGGCTGCTCGGGGCCCCGATGGAACATAGATGGCTCACTATATACCTCCGTTCTTCTCTTATTTTCTCCCTCCACCAAAACTTACTGTGTTCCCTCTTCTCACACTATAATGTTCTAATCAGAGAAAGCTATCCCTTCTCTGCTCTCTAGCTAATGTTCTCACAGAAAACCAAGGAACATTAAAGGCAAGGAGAATAGAAATCGCCCCCCACGTGCAGGGTGGGCTCTGCGGGACCTGCTTGGATGCACAGACCATGGCTAGAGTCTCCACCTTAGGTGCTTCTCCGACCAGATCCTGGGTCTGGGATTTTCCAGCTGGCCCTGTGCAGAACCACCAAAGGGACAAAAGAAAACCGAATTCCCAGCGGGCGCTGCCTTCTTGTCTGGAACCTGGTCCTCCAGCTCAGGCTAGGTTCTGCAGGGGCAGAATTGGACCTCCTCGGGCTAGGTCTCCCTCTTTCTCAGGCTCTCCCACCCCTGTCTCCTTTGTCCTAGGTGGGTGCTTTATGAAGAACCAAACTACCGGGGCCACATGTACGTGGTGGAGAGGGGAGACTACCGAAGCTTCAATGACTGGCAGGCTCACAGCGCCAACGTTCAGTCCCTGCGGAAAGTTGTCAACTTCTTCTAATTGGGCCCGATGCTTCTGCCGCCATCTTGGAGGGATGGGCCCCCGAAGGACCACCCGAGGGCTGCCCTGGTCTCCCCAAACCAACGCTCCCAGGAGACAGTGGGGAATAAAGGCTGACACACTGACTGGGGATTCCGAGTGTTTTTCTCTCCCTTGGCTTGTAGGGAAGATGTAACTTGGCGTGTGGGCTGTGCAATCTTGGGTCTTAGAGGCTCCTCTCTTCCCATTTCCCAACCATTGTTCTCTTTTCCCCTAAGTGGCCAAACTCAGGCATCTGCCCTGGGAAGTCTCCTTCCAAGAAATTCCAGTTTCTCCTACATCCTTAACTCCACCTGGTGTGTTACTGAGGGTCACCCTTGGAGAATAATGGGCTTAATTCTTAGTTCCCAGTCACCCTCCAGAGAGGAGACGATGCTGCAGCTGGAGTCCCTGATATAGATGCAGGTCTGGGAACTGATGGATGAACAAGCATTTATTAATTGCCTATGTGGGCCCACTAGTGAGGGCACAAAAACAGTGAGTAAAGGAACTCATTGAGGAATATCAACTTCTTGATCTCTCATACTTGATTCATTCCCCTTCTCCCCATGATTTTACTTCGAACCCAAGTTCTAACAATAAGGAACTTGCCTTCTAATGGGGAGAACATATAGAAGCATATACAAGAATATAAACAGAATAAACACAGAGAAATCTGAAGCCATTGCATACAAGATATTATATACCCAAGGTTAAAGAGAAAAGGCACCAGAAGTTGAGGGATCTGCTTTATACTAAAAGAGCAGGAAGATCCCTCTCAATTCCTAGGAGGGCCCTTAGAGATCATCCAGTTAGATCCAGACAGAAGCAGAAAGCAAAAAGAATTGAATATAGAATCTAAGTTCAAATCCCTACTTTACTTTTTAGCCTTTTTATGAGCAAGTCATCAAATCCCTCTGAACCTCAGTATTCATATTATAAAACAGAAGTGTCATGGACCCCTTTGGCAGAATGGAATAGATGAGTTATATTTTTAAATACATGTGTAAGAAGGATTCCTCTGGTCCCACAGCCTGGTATGTTTTCTTTACCCCTTCTCCGGGGTTCCCTGGTACCTATAAATGGAGTTTCAGGAGTGTTTGGTCTGTAGTCTTTGATTTATGTTCCAACATTCCTGTTCTATGTAATTACCTTTCAGATGAGCTTTTATATAGGAATATTTGTTTCAGAAGAATCGTAAGAACAAACACAGACAATTCCCTACCTGAGGCAAAGTGTGTTCCTCACTTGTACCACTTCCCTCTCTGGGAAGGAGACAGAGATTAGGTGTGCAGTTTAACTCTGTTCTTATATAGCATAGTTCCCCCCCCCAAGTTCCAGGTCTAATACTTTGTGCTCCTGAGGTGCAAACTAGACCTTCACCCCCGGGCACTGCCAGAGAGAGAAATATTGTTCCATTTTGGTCATTTTAAAGACAGCCTGTTCACTCTGCAGCCAATGGAAAGGGGCTGTTCCCACCACATGGCAGAGGAATGCAGACTGCCTTCCTCCAGAAGCGGGTCTCTGACATTTCCTCCATGGGTGCCCGCTCTGGGCATGCACAAAACAAAGCCCCACCACACATGAAATAAAGCATATAGGACTACAAAGGAAACTTATCCTATTGAAACAATATTTCTCATCCCTTGTGGGTTGGAGTTATCACAATATTTTTTATTTTTTTAATCAAAATTTTTTATTTTCAAAACCTATGCAAGGATAATTTTTCAGCACTGACCCCTGCAAAACCTTGTGTTCCATATTTCCCCTCTCTTCCCCCCACCCCTTTCTCTAGATGGCAGGTAATCCAATACATATTAAACATGTTAAAAATACTTGTTAAATTCAATATATGCACACATATTTATACAATTATCTTGCTGCACAAGAAAAATCAGATCAAAAATGAAAAAATGAGAAAGAAAACAAAATGTAAGCAAACAACAACAAAAAGTGAAAATGCTATTTTGTATCACAATATTTCTTTTTAAAGATCACCAATTCCCAGGGTAAGAAACCTCAGATTGGAGAATCTCTAAGAACCTCTAGTTCCAGATCTATAAAAATCATCTCATTTTACAGAAGAGGAAACTAAGGCACCTAGAGAAGCAGCTTATCTGGGATCACAAAAGAGCTTGTCCATATACCATGGACTCTAACTTCCACATCTGGGAAGCTGTGTGCGTATCAGGGATGGGATGAGGAGGGCCAGTGGGATGAAGCTGGGACAGAGGACAGGGGATGGCTTAAGAGTAAGTTGGGCTAAGATTTAATGCAGGAGAGGTTTCCAGAATGTGTTGAAGCCCTGAGTCAGCAGTGCCAGATGTGGCTCTCCAGCTCAGCCAAAGGCCTGACTAAGGGCTTTCCATAAGCTGGGTTTTTATCAGCCTGGTTTATATTGGTTTCAGTGTTTATAAAGGAGGCCCCTCTGAAAGGTTGGAAGAAGGCCCCAGCTTATTGTTAGAACTTGGGTTCAAAGTAAAAACCATGGGGAGAAGGGGAATGAGAGATCAAGGAAATGCTGGGACAGAGAGAGAAGGGGGATGCTGAAAGAGGATGGGGACAGTGGGGGCTCCGTGGAGGGCATGGGGTGGTAGGAGGCAAGGAAGATGCTGGCAGGGGCAAAAAAGCATTTGGAATCCCAGGATGTTAGAGCTGGGAGGGACCACAGGTCATCTGGTCCAACGTTGTCCGTAAAAGAGCCCAAAGTAAAAAGAAACGGAATGATCTCATTCGAATGATACAGGTAGTCTGTCAATCTGCAAATATCCTTGAAGTACTCACTGAGCCAGACACTATGCTAAGTGCCAGGGATGCAGAAAAAGGCAGCAAGGGAAAGGGCGAACTACCAGGTTCCCATGAGATATAGATGAGAGTAATAACAGGGAAAGCATTGAAGGCCAGGAAGGGCCCCTAGTGAAGGGACAATCTGAGCTGAGTCTTGTGAAGCAAGCCAGGGAAACTGAAAGCCATCAAATATGGGGGGTGGCTGCTGCAAAGTCAGGGAAAAGTGAGTGAATGAAGTATTCGGGACATGGCAAGGTGGCCAGTGCATGTGTCTCAGGATTTCTGGGAGTAAAATATAAAAAGGCAAGGAAGGTAGGAAGGGACCAAGTTTTGAAGTTTTTGATGATAAAAAGAGGACTTCATATGTGATACTGTAGATAATAGAAAACTACAGGAGCTCATGGAGCAGGAGGGAATGAGGTGGGATGATCTGGCTTTTTTTTAATGATATTTTAATTTTCTCCAATTATAAGTAAAAACAACTTTTAATATTCATTTTTTTAAAAATTTGAGGTAAAAATTCTAACTGTCCTTCCTTCTTCCACCTCCCCGCAAGGCTTTGTAATTCCTTATTTGTCACTTTGTACAAGAAAACTAAGAAAGATAAAAAAGAAAGGAAAGAAGGAAAGAAAGAAAGGAAGGGAGGAGAGAGGGAATGAAAGAAGTGTGTAGAGAAGGAGAAAGGAATAAAGAGAGGGAGGGAGAGAGGAAGAAAGAGAGGATGAAGGAAGGAAAAGAAAGAAAGAAAGAATGAAAGAAAGAAAGAAAGAAAGAAAGAGAAAGAAAAAGAAAGAAGAAAGGAAAGGAGAGAGGGAGAGAGGAGGAAGGAAGGGAGGAAGGAAGGAAACACAAGAAAAGGAGGAAAAAACAGTATGCTTTAGTCTGTATTCAGACATAAGTTATTTCTCTGAAGGCAGATAGAATTTTTCATTATGTTTTTTTGGGACTGTCTTAGATCATAGTATTGGTGAGAATAGCTATCATTCACAGTACTTCATCATACAATATTGCTGTTTGTGTATAATGTTCTCCTAGTTCTGCTCACTTCACTTTGTTTCAGTTCATGTACGTCTTTCCAGATTTTTCTGAAATCATTTTGCTTGTCATTTCTTATAGCATAATAATATTCAGTTACAATAATATACCACGATTTGTTCAGCCATTTCCCAGTTAATAGGAATCCCCTAAATTTTCATTTCTTAACCATTACTAAAAGAGCTGCTATACCTCTTTTTGCACCAATAGGTTCTCCCCCCTTTATTTATTCTCTAAGATACAGATCTAGCAGTGGTATTGCTGGGTCAAAGGTTTAGCGCTCCTTTCTATTCCTCTGGGCATATATTTAGAATTATAACCTTGGCAGCTGGGTGGAGGACAGATTGAAGTTGGGAAAAACTAGAGGCAGGGACACCAGTTAGAAGGCTATTGCATTAGTCTAGGTCAGAGATGATGAACTAAATGTGAATAAAAAGAGCTGGATTCCAGTGTCGTGTCCTGTGCACTTTCTATAGCCCCTTACCTGCCAGCCAGGCTGCTACCTCAACCAGCTGTTATTATTACTGTTACTATTATTCCAGATTGGTGATTTCACTGATAGAGGAAGTTGTTCCTTAAATGTAGCTTCAGCCTTAGAGCTTCACTTACTGAGAAGTGAAATGACTGGCCCAGAGTCATTGATCATGTGTATGTCAGAGGCTGGGCCCAGGTTGACTCTTCTCTCAGATGTGCCATAAAGATGCTCCTTTGTATAAGTGGCTGCCATATGCTGCACAAGGCCATGATGGAAGGGATGGAGACCAAGAATTCAGGAAGACCAGGATCCATCCTCATCCCTCCTCTGACATATACTGACCTCATAACCCTGGACAAGCCCTTCTCAGTGACCCAGGCAATTTCTAAGAGTATAAACTGCTAATAACAAGTGTTAATCTTCACTAATAGGGGTTGTTTCCTTGCTAGGCCTTTATACCAAGGAAATCACAGTTCTAGTCCAAAAAACCCATTGCACCTGGTAGCGATAGCAGGCCTAAATTTTGTTTGGGACATTCCCATCTGATGCGGGTCTTATTCATTCCCTAAATAAGAATAACTCAGAAGGATCTAAGTAGAAATTTCAAGAGGCCCCAGATGATCTCGCCCTGTCCCTGATACTTGTTTTAAAAGGAGAAAGAGAGAGAAAAAGATGTACTTTAATGGGGACAGAACCTTTTTGTCCTAATGAGAGAAAAAAGCTTGAAGTGCTTGTATTCCTGAGGAAAAGGAACACACTTGCTAGACAGTAAATGGTTAAGGTGTTCCTCCATGCCTCTGGCTCTCCAGAAGAGCATGGCTGCAATGCCGGATATCCTTCAGAACAAAATTTCATAGGGCCAACATAAACTGACCAGAGCTGTATGGACAAAGATGGATTGAGCGCCTTTGGTCACCGCAATAGCGAAGGAATTGCTGAATAGCCAAAGATAGATATATTCTTTCAGCAGAAAAGGGTCTAGCAATTAGGAGTGAATTATTTAATGGAATGGGAAATCAGTTAAGTAGAGGGGAGGTTTGGAGCATGACTTATAGGGGAAGAATCCTGGGTTTTTGTTTAAAAAACAAACAAACAAACAAAAAAGATGAACCCACTGAGCAGGAATGGGTCATTTCTTGTACTCTCAAGCAGAAGGAACAGAGGCTAGTGAATCATCCCCTGGGCCTTTTTTCTTCCTCTCTATAATGGGTGGGTATAGTAGATAATCTCTCAGGTCCATCTAGTTCTAACATCCCATGGTTCTGTGATTCCTTCCCTTGGGTGGGAGGGAAGGGAGAAGGATTTCCAACGTGATAGGGCAGAGCCTTCCCATGCTGATGGGACCTTCCAGAATATATATGCTTCCATTTGCTGAGCAGATGACTCAGGCAAGGTCACCTCCACAACCCAGAGTATCAGAAGAAATCTTGATTGAAGCTGGGCTTAGCTTTTAATAGGATGAGGAAAGCAGGCTAGATTTTATTTGGGAAATGCAAGTGCCTTCAATGACCCTCAACTGTTCCCTGCCATAAAAACTAGTCATGAAAAAATGTATTACTGCCTTTTTTTGCATTTATTCAACTTCTTCTCTTCTTCTTATTGAACTCTTCCTTATTGAAAAATACTCGATGCAGTAATTTTATCCAACTAAGAATTTCTTTATTAAAGGAAGCAGACTTTTTTTACCTATTGGTACATCTTGTCTGCAAGTAAAGATGGCACAGGTTTCAGGTTTCCCCAAATGGCCAAGATAATAATCATTTCAGGTAGGCTTCTTTATGAACCCAAGTGTAGATCCTGCTCCCCACCAACTTCCATCACCTGGAGAATCACCATAACATCTTCACAACATTAACCAGTCCGTAAAGTTATTTTAATTCACTCAAGAGTTATACTGTCAGAACTGTAACTAGCCCAGGAGCTGGGGCTTTTCTCTAGATGCTGATATCAAGGGGGCAAGTTATACTCCCCTCCTCATGGCAATACCCATCTCTGCACCTTGCCTTCAGTTCTCCACCAGTCTTTGGGGCAAGAGGATCATTCATGATATTATTGCTCTATAAGAAACAGGTTAATCCTAAAATTCTTTCCAACTTTTAATAGTATGAGATTATTGTGCATGATCTTATTTGACCTTAAGCACAGCTCTCGGAAGCAGATTCTATGGATGTCATCATGTCCATACTATAGATAAGAAAACTGAGGCCCCATTTTTTTCCTCTTTGATCTGATTCTTCTTGGGCAGCAAGATCATTGTACAAATACATATGCCTATATTGGATTTACAAAAAAAGGAGAAAAAAAGGAAAAAAGAAAGCTGAGGACCAGAGAGGTGCCTGAGGTCACCCTGAAAGTGGCTACCAGAGCTGGACTGGAAACCAAGATTCTCGAACCCAAGGCCCTGGTTATATATTTGCAAGGGTTTGGGTGGCTTTTCTAAGCCGGGGATTTCATGGGTTCATCCAAACTTTTCTTTAGTGCTTAAGTGCCAAGATTTTGAGGTGGCTTATTAAACATTAATATTTCATGAATATACATTGTACCCCTCACTGACCTCCTTCTCTCCCCCCTGTCCCCGGCTCCCGTAATCTGTCTGCAAATCAGTGTTTGTCTGGAAGGCAGAAAAATAAGATTCCCGGCAGAGCGTGGAAAGTGTTTTGCAGACTGGGTTGTAATTTATCTGTAGTCAGTCCGGGGGGTCTGTGTATTGAGGCCAGGGCAGTGAACGCCTTCGGACATGAGTGGTCATACCCACAGATGTTTCAAATATCTTCGCAGAGGGCTCTGTGGTTTGGGAAATTGGGAATTTTGCAAACTTCATCTCCTTGGCATTCCCAGTACATCTATCTCCCCCATCCTCAGAGGCTCCCTTTCTCTCTCTTTCTCTCTGTTTTTATCTCTCTATGTCTCTGTCCCTCTGCATGTGTCTCTCTCTATCTCTGTCCCTCTGCATGTGTCTCTTTCTATCTCTGTCTCTCTGTGTCTCTCTGTCTCTGTCCCTCTGCGTGTGTCTCTCTCTATCTCTGTCTCTCTGTGTCTCTCTGTCTCTGTCCCTCTGTGTGTGTGTGTCTCTCTCTCTGTGTCTCTCTGTCTCTGTCCCTCTGCGTGTCTCTCTATCTCTGCCTCTCTGTCTCTTTCTCTCATCACTGTCTCCTCTCCCCCTCAACCATCCCCAATGCAGCCTCAAACAAGGTTTTGGGTTTTTGGGAGGTGGGGGCATTTCAGGGCCAAGCTGACTACAGGAGACAAAAATCCCTTTGTTATCTCCTCAATTATTCCTCCCTTCTGACAATCCCATGATCAGAAACAGAGAGATACATACATCTTTAGATGAATACTCTGCACAAGGTAGAGCATTGTCCCTTGTGTCCTAAAGGAGTGGTACGGGCCAAGTGGCTCAAGAAATTCTCAGACAGAGCCATCCTTTTTACTTGTTGGGGGAAGGAGATTTCGGGAAGGCTTCCTGAAAGAAGAGGTGCCTGAACTGAACCTTGAAAAAAAGAGAGAACTTCAAGAGCAGGAACTGGTTTGGGGGAGGAGTCCATTCTAGATACAGAAATGAGGAGGGACATGATGAAAACAAAAGATGTCTTTTCAGTCATTCTGTGTTCCCACGCCAGAGCTTCACGTGCTTACCAACTCCTTGCATGTGCATTCTTTCCACAAGTACTTTCCCTTGCATTGTCTCATGTAATCCTTACAACAGCATCATTGGGCAGGTAATTAGGACAAACATTCTTCTCCAAGACCACATAGTTAATGAATGACAGAGCTAGGACTAGAAATCAGATCTATGGGTCTGTCATTCGGTGCTCTTTCCTCTGAACACAGAAGCCTCTTTTTAAAAAATAAATAAATAAACAAAAGTCATACAATAATTGTGTCAATTGACCTTAGATCCCATGTAGAATGATGCTGTATTAATGGGCAGTCCCTATTCATAGATTAACGTCTGTAGCACTGAGTTGGACTTGGCCATAAAGTCCATATTGAAAAGGAAGGATTGTACCGTTTTGGTAGACATCTGGAAAATGTCTAGAATGAGTGGGAACAGATGCTTACAGGTCATTCACTAAGATCTTCTCCTAATGGTAAAGAAGAAAGAATTTAACAGGTTTAATTTTGAGTCAGACATGGAGAGAAGTCTTTGATGGGGGAGGCTGTGAGTGTGTGCACCATGTGTGGAGATGTTGGGTGGGGACATCCCAAGCACTAATGCACATCAATTTGTGTTCATATGGATCTATCAGGATCAAAGTCATACATAGAATCAGTGATCCGATTTCTCTATTCCTTTGACTAGAGAATGACTTTTAGAGTGTTCCACATAAGGCATTATGAAGTGGAATAGCAGAAGGACCTCATGTCGATGATCTTTCTATGCAGGGAAATGAAGTGAAATGGGAAAGTTATTGCAATATCTTGGGCTCTTATCCAAGATACATCTGAACAGACAGGTTTGTCTTAGTTCTGGTGGTTCTTCCAATCACTTGACTGGTCAGAACCAGCAGATTGGACCCCTTTAATTTCTGGTTATTGTTTCCATACATCCAGCTACTGCAACATGCATTGTCAAGGAGTCTCCATTGTGCTTGCCCTATATTATGCGTCAAGTCCACAGGATGGAAAGACTGTACTCCAACAATAAGAAGTCCATTCCCCCTACCTCTCTTGTGTTTCACGGGTTTTCCAAGAGTTTAGATCACCCAAAAGTTTTGTTCAAATCCTTAAAAGGATTCGAAGGAATTATAAGGAACAAGGTCCCCACTGGTTGTGGAAGTTGTTAGGGATCAATGATCCTTATAAGGAAGTGAAAAAATGGGGAAGGAGATCTTAGAATGCTAGTAGAGCCATCAGCAGATTAGCAGTCCATGAGAACGCTCACAAACTCTAGTCTAAGTGATGATATGTGTGAAACCTAATATTTACTTTGGAAGAGAACATAGGAACTAAGCAAGGATGTCAATAGTTTTATTGTCCTAGCATGAACCAAATCTATTAAATCATTCCAATATCCAACCTTTTGATTCTAAAGTCATTCCACATCATGGATGTGGAATTTGTTAGGAGGAGCTTCATTGTCAACAAGATTCACATGAACTTTCATAAAATGATAGAATCTTAGTGCAACCAATACCTGTGGCAGAAATCCCACAACATTCCTAAAAAATGGCCCTTCGGCTACAAGTTCTTCAGTAATGGGGAACTCCCTGCATCCCGTTCAAAAGCAGTTGGATCCATATTGGGAAAGTTTTAATTGTTTAAGAAATTTCCCTTTTTCCAGATGAAATCCCAATTTTAAGTGTTTGCCTCTCAGTTACCCGTAGTGCTGCTGCCTGGGGTCAAGAAGAAAAAGTCTAATCCTTTTCCTAGTAATGGAATGCTACTGATTATTACGTGCCAGTATAATTGTTCTCTGGGTTAAAAAAAAGTTCCTCCAGTTGTTCCTTATATAGAATGCTTTCAAGTCTCCTTCTCCATTCTTATTCCCCTCTCTTCTGGACCAGCTCTAAATTGTAAATCATCCTGAAATGTGATGCCCAGAACTAAAGACAACACTTTAGCCTCATAGTCACTCTCCCACTAGCTCAGCATAGAAAGGGAGGAGAGGAGGCCTCATTTTGTTCATTTTGTTTACCCCCCCCCCCCATCTCCCAGGGCCGACTGAATTTTTTTAAAAATTGAATTTTAATAATTTTTAAATTTAACCATTATGAGCTAGTTCACTGGATCATAGGATTTAGAGCTAGAAGGGACTTTCATGCCCATCTAGTCCAATCATTCCAACCATTCTTTTAACAAATGAGGAAACAGACTCTGAGTGAGTCAGAGAATTGTCTAGGAATTCGGAGTTAGTAAGTAAAAAAGCAAGGACTCAAAAGCAAGCCTTTGACAGTGGAAGAGTTGTTGTGGACTCAAAAGACATCATCCTGTGGCCAATCTGGTGTCAAAACTCTCCAGATCTAGAAAGGGCTGTTCTCAGACATCAAGTACATGGTCCAGTAGGAGACCTCAAGTCCGGCACTCACAGAGATTTATCAAGCACCTACTCTGGGCTGGGTATTGTGCTAAGCTCTAAGGATACAAAATTGAAAAAGAAAGACAATCCCCATGATCAAGGAACTTACCTTAAAAAAAAATGATCTAAAAGACAACACACAAGAAGCTGTGAAGGGAGGAAAGAAGGAAAGATACTTTCATGGGGGAGTGATGCAGAAATCCAAAGGAGTGAAGTGTGGTGGGAAATGACTACATGATTGGTCTGGACACCTTTCTTTTTTTTTTTTTTAATAATAATAACTTTTTATTTTTCAAAATACACGCAAAGATAGTTTTCAACATTCATTCCTGCAAAACCTTGTGTTCCAAATTTTTCTCCCTCTCTCCTTATGTCCTCCCTTCCCTAGATGGCAAAAATCCAATATAGGTTAAATATGTGCAATTCTTCTCAACATATTTCCACATTTATCATGCTGCACAAGAAAAATCAGATCCCAAAGGGAAAAAAATGAGAAAGAAAAAACAATAACAAAAGATGAAACCATCATGTTATGATCCACTTTCCTTAATTGAAGGCTGCAGGAAGTATTTCCTCCCCATCCTCCATTTGGAGGGTACAGATGAGGTGGGAGTACCAAGACCAAAGTGATCTCCAAGGAGGAGGAGGAGGATCCTGAAGGCATGAGATGTCCCACGGAGTGCACTTTGGCAGGATCTGTACATTCTCTGATGACCTAGATTTTGAGAATCCAAGTTATCTCTGCCATGGTCTTTATCACTCTTTTGCAAAGCTTGATTACCCATTGTCAAAGGGAAGTCTTGAGTGTAGCCTTCCTGGAGTCATTCAGGAGCACTGGAAAATAATCTCCATTAAAAAAAAATTACAAACCAATGAACAAGTAACAAGTCCAAACCCCTTTCACTTACTTGCCTTTAACAAAGATTCTGTGGAATTAAAAACTTGCTTCAACTTCACAAGGGAGAGAAAAGACAATGACTTGAGGCAGAGAAAGAGCGTCAAAGAATCAAACTTGGACTTGAAGAATCTGGGTTTAAATCTGGACCCTGGTACATAATTGTTGCATAATTATAGGCCTGAGAGAGGGAGCACTGGGACTCATGGGCTTCCTGAGACTTACAAATAGTAGTAAATAACAATTTTTTCACCTGGAGTAAATAGCACAAAATAGAGCATGTGGCAGATAGCTTAAAAGATGCCCTCCGCTGTTGCTGGGGAAACTACTTCCTGAGAGTTTATATAGTGAAAGGGATGGCATAATAGCAGATCAGATGGTAGCTTCCTAATTTAACTAATTTTGTTAATGAGTCACTGAAACAGGAAGGTGGTAAAGTAGATAAAGCACCTGGTCTGGAGTTAGGGAAATCTGAGTTCAAATCCAGCTTCAGACACTAGCCCTGGGTAAGTCACTTGAATGCTGTTTGCCTCAGTTTCCCCATCTGTATAGTGGGAATAATAATATCGCCTACCTCTCAGCACTGTCATAAGGACCAGAGGAGAGGATAATTGTAAAATGTTTAACATAGCACCTGACACATGCTAAGCACGTGTAAACATTAGCTGTTGCTGTTGTCCTTACTATGGCACTAAGCTCAGTTCCTTTGACCCTGAGGGTAGTCAGCATCCTGAGGCAAAGCTCCTGTCACCCTGGCCTGGTTATGGCTCTGCTGCCCCGGAAATGAGCCAAGTCTTTCACCAGAGCATGTGGCTTTTAGGGGTTGAAGAGGAGAGTTCACTGAGACATGAAGGCCAGGAACCAAGCAGGGCCTGGAGGAGGAACAGGAAGCCTGGGCCGCTGAGAACCAAATTGGCCCAACTGAAGAGCTTTGCCCAGGACGGGCCCTCACCATGAACTCCACTGGAGGCTTTCTCCTTTGATGTGTGAATGTGTGTTTTTCCCCTTAGGGTTTGGAACTTCCCAGTCCTTGGGGGGGAACCAGAAGCATCCCAAAGAACAGTTTGGGATAAATCTTCAAGGAAGAGTGGTTTGGGGGCTATTTTTGGAGAAGGGGTATAAGATATCATGGCGGTGGGGGAGGTGTGGGGTCATGATCATGTTAGCAAGTTGGGGGCCCATTTTGAAAGTTGCTTAAGAAACTGGACTCCTTTTGCCCAGCTAATTCCTCGATATTTCTGTGGAGCTGCCGGGAAAAGCCTGTGGGGAGGTGAAGAGGAAATTCCAGGTGATGGGATGATCTCCAGCTGGACGTCATCCCCCACGGCAGCCATGAGGAGCCCATGTCCAGGAGAGACCAGGGGAGCTCGGGACCGGCGGGCACCATACTGGGGCTGTCTGGCCTTTGGCCTTTCCCTCACCCCCCGATTCTGGACCCAGTTGTAAGTGTGTCATGACCTTTGCCCTCTCAGCTGGGCTCCCAAGCCAGAACCCCTTGGCGTCTCTGTGGCTTGGAAGGGAAATAGTTTCCAAGGGGAAGAGAAGGCCAGCGTTCCAAGACAGCTGCCAAGAGTGGCCAGTTCAAAGGGGATTTTCTTGGCCTAGGGCTGTGGTTTCCGGCTTCTGAACCCAGTTTGCTGTTGATCCTGAGTCTGATTAGAGGGGATAGTGTCCACTGGGACCCTGAGTGAGAAGCCGATGCTACAGAGAGGAGACCCCTTCTGTGGGGAGGGAGATTTATCAAGCTCTTTTTATCCCTCCCTCATGGCTTGTGGTGAGTATCCTATCCCAGGGTTAACCCCGTCAGAAGATTTCTGTTCCTTCCTCCATTTTCTGAATTGCTACGGTTCTTTTAGTCTGGACCACATAAGCTAAATATGATTACTACATATTTTACCTCCCTGCTCCGATAAGGATGACAGAAATTTTAAAATACTGTTAAAGTTTGCTCTTCTGAGGCAGTGAGGTTAGTGGACAGAGAGCTGCTTTTTGACTTCCTACATCAGTCTCTGACCTAGGTCTGCCAGTCCCTTAATCTTTGAATAATCTAGAAAATTATTGATTCTAAGTTACAGAGAAGAGAATGGTCTGCATAGGGAAACCTGATGAGTTTCCTCACCTAGGAGTTACCCATACCAAAGAAATTACAGGTCTGCTCTCTATTTCTATTCCCCCCCCCCCAAGGCAATTGGGGTTAAGTGACTTGCCCAAGATCACACAGCCAGGAAGTTTTAAGTGTCTGAAATCAGATTTGAACTCAGGTCCTCCTGACTTCAGGGCTGGTGCTCTACCCACTGCGCCACCCAGCTGCCCCTCTCTATTTCTATTCTATCCTTAAAAATTAGATGGAGTCTTTATGGAACCTTAGCATGCTTAGAGTTGGAACCAACCTTAAAGACCCCCCTAACTTTATAAGCAAGGATCCTGAGTTTAAGAGAATGGAGGTTCTGTGCAAGGTCAGGAGGGACAGAGCCAGGACTAGAATATATGTGTCCTGACTCCCTATTCGGGACGCTTCCATCTTGCCTTTCTTAGAAAGTCATCATGAAACTTTTAAACTTTTGGATTTTGACCTTTGGATTTTTAATTACTTAAGCTGTAAGGATGACAAAAACAGATTGTAACAATCTGCTGAAGAGCAGTGATTTTGTTTGGTTGTTTTTTTTAGCTGATATATATGTAAGAAGCAGAAGGGATTGGTCCTGATCTGTTTGGGAGCTCCCCAATCAGCCCATGATGTGGGCCCTCACAGGCCTCCCCTCAAGGAGCTTTGACATGTTTTTGGAGTTCTTTGAAAATACAAGGAACTCTCGGTGTTGAGCTCTTAGGACTCAATAGAACAAATTCTTCTTGGAGGTTCTGTCCCTGTCCAGAGTCTCTAAAAATAAGCTGACTGACCAGTTTGTTCTCTTTGACTTCATTTTGTGACCTCCATATAAAAAATCTTTACACACACACCAAAAAAAAATTCATAAAATCAAGAACTTAACAGCTCAGATACAACCCTGGAAGGAATGAATGCTGTCTCTTTTCTTCAGGGACTGAAATGGTCACCTTGGGCCAGGAACCCACAATACAAGCCTTGGATGGGACTGGATAGAACTCTATGTGGGAAAAAGGAACTCAGAGGGCCATCACAGAATTGTCCCAATAACAACCCCAACTTTAGTTCCCCTCTGGGGAAGCTGATGACTTCTTTTCACCACTTTATTTATACTTTATGTCATTTTTGGAATGCTGAAAGTTCTTTCCCTTTTTTCTATGGGCAAAAATAAAAACTGTCCCATACCTAATTTGCATCTTCCACTTTGGGTTCTTATATGGAAGCTGGAGACCCTTGTACACACATTTGGGGAAACAGATATGAACTATTCCAGGAGTAGATTAGGAAATTTTCTTGGAGTTACTCCAGGGAGGGACAATGAGCCAAGAAAAGAAAATTACCCTCTTGGCATTAGCCTGCAGGACTGAACTTGTTTTGTATGAACCCAAAGGCTTAATGGGAGGTCCAGAGCCATTTTGGGGACTCATCTAGGCAGTGAGATATTGACTTCCAATTAACCTCACGTACCTAGTCCCTTTTAGAAAGACATCCTTGTAATATATAATATGTAACATGTAATCACATGCTTTATTTTTTTAAGTAGGATCTTGCCTACAAACTCTATCATTTCATGAATTTACATGGCTAATCTGGAATCCTTATGGCCTTTAATTCTATAGGACTAGAGTTACCCAATGACCTAGAAATTTAAGTACTTTTTCATTTTTGGAAAGAAAACAAATTTTCATTAGAGGAAAAGTGGTTGATTTCCCATCTGCCTCAACTTGTCTCATTTTCCATTTTTATCATTTATATATATTTCAGGAATCCTTTGGAAGAATATTTCTCTAGTATAGTTTAGTTTCTCATCTTCCAACTAATTTCAAAACCTAAATTCTCCTAAATTGAGAAAGCTTTACATACTAGGGGAACTCATTTAGGACTAGCTATCCCTTCTGAAGAGGGAGGTTTTGGCGGGTTTTTCCTTTTTTTTCTTTTATTATTATTTTTAATTGTTCATGTTTTACTTTTACCTCTTCTTCTTTCTTATTTTTTTTTTGAGTTGGGATAGGCTCTTACAGCCAAGAATTTAACCTGTTATCCAAACCAGAAAAGAACTTAGTGATCACTTAGTATAACCCCTTTTAGTTAAATCAGTAGATCAGTAAACTAAGGTCCTAAGTGGGAACAACTTGCCCAAAGTCAGACATCCTGAAGAAGGAATAATAGCACAGATTGTTCCATTTTGTTTTAAGCTTTCGTTTTAAAAATTAGTATGTAAGGGATTTTTGGTAACAAGATAAGTTCTTATGTAGTTTGGCAGTGACATGTGAATTCCCCAAATCTGTAAATAATTACTACTGGCATGTATATTTCCTAAATAACTCCTTAATCAGAATCCTAAAAATCCACTGGAAACCCCAGGTATCAATCTGCTTCTGGTAGCCAAAAGAATTGATTCCTTCATTTCCTGCACTCAGAGATTAGGGCATCGTATGATCTCTGAGAAGCTGTGTGGTTATACCATCTCAGAGAAAGCCCCTGGTTTGGGCACTGTTACAAACTATGCAAGCTTGGACCTTTAGGAACTCCTTAGAGGGCTTGATGTTTATATTACTGAATAGATAATTACATACTTTTGGTTGATAAAGAATGACTGCATGAACTAATGAATGTAAGTCTGGATCAGTGCACTACTATTACTACAGTACTTCTATTACACTAAATGGCATATGTAATGAATGGTAAATCAGTTTGGTGTTTGTGCTGTGCAGTTCACACCCAAAATACGGTAGAACTGGAAGTCAAATTTGTATCTTTACCTTTAAGTTCAGAGTTCTTTCCCCTACACTATGAGCTAAAAAGCAAGATGGTACAGTGGGAAGAACACTGAATTTAAACCTGAGTTTGAATCCTGAACGTTCCCCTTACTACTTCTCTCAAATTGGGCAATCTACTTCATGTCTCTGAGTTCCATTGTCCTTTTTTTTTTTTTCAATAAAATTGAAGATATTAAACTAGAATCCTAAACTTCAAGGTGTGTTTTATAGATCTCTGATTTGTCTGGAGCATGGTTCAACTCAATTTGTTTAACAAATTTAGAAGCATTTGTTAAGTGGCTACTATGAGCATCCTTTCTCTCCCTCCTATCCACTCCCTGCTCTTCTTCCACTTAATATTCTGTTCCCTTTTCTGTAGAGTTCAATGAAGGAAGAAAAATACTGGTACGTATTGCTATAAGCTTTCTCCCTTATCAACCCTTTAATTCTTTGGGTCCTATGTCTACCTTAAAAACCCTCCTCTAACTACATGGACTGATGTTAAGGGAAGTGAGTAGAACCAGAAGAACATGGTACACAGCAACATACAATGATCAATTCCATCGGACATGGCTCTTTTCAACAGTGAGGTGATTCAGACCTGTTCCAATGGCCTTGTGATAGAGCTATCTGCACCCAGACTGTGGGGACTGAGGGTGGATCACAACATAGTAATTTCACTTTTTTATTGTTATTTACTTGCATTTTGTTTTCTTTCTCATTCCTCACCCCTTTTTTTCCTGAGGCAAAGTGACTTGCCCAGGGTCACACAGCTAGGAAGTGTTAAGTGTCTGAGGCTGGATTTGAACTCCTGTCCTCCTGATTTCAGGGCTGGTGCTCTATCCACTGCACCACCTCATATTTTCCCCTTTTTGATCTACCTTTTCTTGTGTGGCATAAATGTGGAAATCTGTATAGAAGAATTATATAGTTTAACATATATTGGATTATTTGCGGGGGGGAGAAGGAAAGGAAAAAATGAGAAAACAAGGTTCTGCAAGGGTGAATGTTGAAAATTATCTATGTATATGTTTTGAAAATAAGAAGTTATAATAAAGAACTTCTAATTCAGAGAAACAGGAGGAGACATATGAACTGATACAGAGCGAAATGAGCAAATCTAGGAAAATGATATACACAATCACTATAATAATGTAAGTGAAAAGGACAATAAAATTAAATGAAATATTATATAATATGACCAAATTTTGAACTAGAGATGAGTTGAAAAAAATGAAATCCCCTTCCTTCGTTGTATAAGTGTAAGACTAAAAGTTGTCAAATGTGACTGATTTCTTAGTTGATTTTTACTGAAGTGCCTTTTTTTTATAAAACCTCTTTTTACATTATTGTTATAAAGGAGGGCTCAGGGGGAAGGGATACATTCAGACCTGAATAATGTAAAATTCCCATGTTTGAAATGCAACCATTAGAGTTTTATTTATGCATTAACTTCTCCCTACATTTGATTCAATCTGTCATGTATTTATTGAGTACTTCCTGTATGCAGACAGCTAGGGATATAACTTCCAAAACAAAAACAACCTCTGTCCCCGAAGGATTTGTCTTTCAGTAAGATGATGAGACATATGCAAAAATAACTTCCAGCGTCTAGCCATCTCCTCCCCTCCCTGGCCAGGTCAAATGCTTTCCTGATATAGTTTCAGGTGATCCAAGAGAAAGATGGGGATTAGGAAAACAAGCAAGAGAGTAAAAGTCTCTTTAAACGCCAAGATTCAGTGAAATATGCTGAAGTAAGCCGTTGGGGTGCTGGGAAGAGAAGTAATCCACCCTAATTCAGACCGAGGTAAAATCAGAGGTAGCAGAGAGATTTTATTGCCACTGGTATTATTTATACTTCAATAAGAATTTAACTGGAAGCCTTCTCTCTCCCAGGTGCAAACGCATTTTAAGTCCATTTTCTCATTGTGGAATAAAAGATTTTTTCCCTCATTAAGAGATGGGAGAAGGAACGGCATAGAAGGAGAGAAGGTTAAGAAATTTTGCAGACCCCGAGACAATCCCACATAAGTGACCAAACACTCTGACATAGGACATTCTACTCTTTATTTAGGGAAGGTAGACTTGAAACCCTCCTTGGCTGAATTGCACAGGGGGAATATTCCCAGCCAGCTTTCTGGGGGTGCTCATGTCCTGTTCTCTACATAGAACACTGTCTGGAATGCTTGCCAGCTATTGTGGGAATTTATTTCTATTTCTTTTGTTTTCTGAAAGCCCATCCCTTCCCATCCTGTAACATTTCCCAGATCTAGGGAAACCACAAATTGACCTATTCCTGGGATGAGAGGCTGTGGGCAGGGCCAGATCCCTGAAGGAATAAGACAATGAGAAGTACCATGTGGAAGTCAGCAAATTTAGGGCAATGCATCCTCTCAAAGCTGGAGGAAAGAAAATATGCAGATGGAGGTCAGCATCAACAATAATAAATACATTTTTGTGGCACATTAAGGTTTATAAAGCACAAAACAACTCTAGTAGAGCAAATATTATTATTCCCATTCTACAGATGATGGAAATGGAGGCTCAGATAATTTGTTCCCAGTCACACAGCTAGTATATGTCACTGAAAGAAACGGAACTCAGGATTCTATGAACACCCAATTCTTTTCCCCACCCCCGATTCCCTATTCATTTTGTGTGGTGGGCAAGAGCTGTAGGCAGGTCAAAAGGGAAGAAGAATGTGACAGGGCTATTTAATCTTTGGCCATTACATTTTCACATGAATTTCAGCGGAGCAGTAGGGAGAGAAACTGGAGAGAACAGGTGATAAGAGAATATATGTACATCCTTAGTATATTTCAGGTGAGAGAAAAGGCTGATGGATATTCCAAAAAGAGGAGATGGACAGATTTCCCATTTGGGAATATCCTCAAAATATCTTAAATTCTAGTTCAGTGAGCTTGACTTTTATTTTTTAGCAAAATTCTAGAATGGGGATGATTTATGGACATTAGTAGTGGAGAGAAGTTTAATCAAGATAGTGTCCTGCCAGACTAATGTATGTTTTCCTTTGACTGACTAGATTGGGAAGTCAGATAAAAGCCTCTCTGGATATAGATATGTTTGTGTATATATATAATATATATATATATATATATATATATACACACACACATACATACACAAAGAAATATTTATCTACATAGATATCTATGCAATCATATAGAGACATAAAAAGACAGAGATAGAGAGATCTATGTATATTTATATTTCCACATGTCTATCTCTCTCTATACATAGACATACCTCCACATGTATGCATGCATGTATTGTCTCCATATGTATGCATGTACCTAAACATCGCTCTCCCTTTGTCACTGTCTCTGCCCCTCTCTCTCTGTCTCTGTCTCTTTTTGTCCCTCTGTCTCATCTGGAACATGCAGAGAGGTATTTCTCTGACCTCCCAATCTATCACCCTGTCAGCCAAGGGCAAAGATTAATTAGTCCGGCAGGTATATACACATATATCTTCATATCTTTCTATGTTTCTACCTGTATCTATATTTATATTAAAGATACTATCTTTGCTATATATTTATTGATATATAAATATATTTGGTATATAGCATCTAGAATATCTAGCTACATGGCATATATTATAGGCTAGATTTAAGCATGGCATCTGGCTAAGTCTCTCATACCATCCGTGGGTAAAAGATGGAGGATGACATGAGCTAAGGAGAGTCAGGACTGGTAGGGTGACTAGACCCCTTGAGCCCAATCAGTTCCCAAGTCTTATCTTTTCTACCTTCACTTCATCTTTTCTCTACGTACTTTTTCCCGGATTTAAGCCATAACTGCCCTAGTCCAGTCTGCCTACTGCCAGAGTGTCTCAATCAGTGCCCCCATGTCCACTTCCTTTAGTCCACCCTCCTGATGGCTTCCGAAGCAAAGTTCCAATTATGTGTTAAGCGCTTCAGTGGCTCTTGCCATTGTGACCTTCAAAGTAATGTCACTGTACATAATGAACAACCTTGCAAACACATACTCATACATAAGAAATTCTAATCTGGGATCCACCCAAGAGCGATGGCATTGGTCAAGATGAGCTCCGACTTCAGCTTAGAAAGCACAATGAGGAGTGGGGCAAGCTACAATGACTCAGTCATTGCTGTGACACAGAGTAAGAAGCAAGAAATCTGTCCAAAAAATAGAGAAGAGAAAGTCTTCTAGAGAAGATTTCTAGAGGGGGAGGGAGGAGTGAGAACAAGGAGGAGCTGGATCCAGACACCAAGCAATTTTAGAGGCTTTTCTAGAGTACTGAATGGGAGTTAAGTGGTCATATAACCAATAGTATTAGTCAAGACTTGAACCCAGCTCTTTCTGGCCCAGAGTCAGGCTCTCTATCCCATTATACCAGAAGGGTTAAACATAATGCCCAAGGACTTGCAACACTCCTTAGTGCTACCAGAGCCAGATTAAAATGTAATTGGGAAATATTTAACAAAACAAAAATACAATAGTCCACAGATAACGTTAATATGTGATCTTCTAAGTCAACATGCTTCTGTAGGGTCTTTACTATGGCCTAGTGATCCCATTTCTATTTGACTGTGTAATCTCTGTACCACATCACATTGCCTCTCATTTTCTATACTAAAGTGGTACTCGAGAATAATGGCCTGAGTAAATTGTTGCCCTTAGTTAATGGACAGTGGAATTGAGGAGATTAAAAAATGGAAGAAGAGCCATATTCCTGAAGTGGAAGCCATAGAAGAGGTCCTGAGACCTCAGAGAATACCAGTAAAATTAGTAGGCTGACAGCTGCTGTTCTGCCACATACACCGAGAGTTATACTGGAACACATAATATAATGCTGACTACACTGACCTGACTTGTCCTTGGTGGGACCCTGATCTCTCCTTTCCTCAACTTCAATAGCCTTTATCATCATACCCCAAAGTTAAGCACTTGATTCTATACTCAGAGACTCAATAATAGCAAAAATTCATAGAGGACTTTAAAGTTTGCAAAGAGTTTTTATATGCATTTTTCAAGGAGATCTTCATAACAAAGTTGGGGTGAGAGGTACTACAGACAGAAAGCACCAGGCTCATGTGAATTATTTCCTTGCCTTCCCTTCCCCCCCAAAAATCTGAAAGATATGATTGCAAAGCCATAGGCAGCCAATTATACTTAAAAGATTGTGGAAAATGGGAAGGATCTTTGAATAATGTGTGAATTGTGGGCCTAATTCTAATTTTCCTAGTAATTTTTGCCAAATAGTGAGTCCTTATCACAATAGATTCTGTATTTGTCTTTGTTGATAACTAAAGTATTAGATAAAGTGGCTTCTTGTTATACATCTAATCTGTTCCATCAATCTGTTTGTTAACCAGTTCCAAATTGTTTTAAGGAAAAGTAATTTTATGTACAAAAATATTTATAGCAGATCTTTTTGTGAAAACAAAAACTGGAAATCAAGAGGATATCCAACAAATAAAGAATGGTTGAATAAGTGAGATAGATAGAAAGATGGAGGTATGTATATAGATGGACATATATATGGAGTACTATTGAAGTATAAGAGTTGAAAGAATAGATGGCTTAAAAATACAGGAAAGACACATGAACTGATGCAGAATGAAGTGAGCAGAAAAAAATTTATACTATAACATCAATCTCATAAAAATGAACAATTTTGAGCATTTCAATAAACTGTCAAAGAATGAAATGAGCAGAATCAGGAGAACAATTTATATAATAATATCACTGTAAACTTTGAAAGAACTATGATCAATGAAATGACTTTTATAATTCCAGAGCACTGATGATGAAACTATTGCAATTCATTATAGAGAAGTGACAGATTTAGGGTGCAGAATGAGAAATCAATTTTATTTATGCAGCCATTGAGGGAATTTATTTTGTAAATAAATGCATAATTGTTATGCCCCTTTTCCAGATGAGGAAATTTAGGAAGAAAGAGGGGAAGAGGGGAAGAAGGAAGGAGAAAAGAAGAAAGAAGAAAAATGTTAAGCCAGGCACTGTGGTAAAAATTTAATATTATTTCTGAGCTTTAGAAACTTATATGTGGGTATGGTCACACAACTAGGTATTGGAGGCAGGATATAACCCTTAGTCTCTCCAGATTCTTTCTAGGACACCACAAGGAGCTACAGTTCTGAAGTTTAGAATTCCAGTTTTAGACCTGAAAGGGATCCTGGATCATTTAGTTTCTAGCCCAAGCTGATCATTTGACAAAGGGGAACTAAGGTCAAAAGAGAACCAATCTGCTCAGTCATGAGGGGAGTGTAGTCACCAGGACAGGACAAACAAGGCTCTCTGACACCCAAGTCAATGTTTTTTATCATGCGGGTGTTGTGTATCCTTCCCTCTTCCATTCATGCTCTTGCATTGCCTGGTGCTCTGAAGTTTTCCTCAATTTCAGTCCTTTTAGTGCTAATTTAATTCAGGTGAGTGTGTATTAATTAGAAGAACTTTTAAGAATAAAGATGAAGCAAAGCAAAGCAAAAGCTCTTGCCATCTAGGAGTTTATAATTTAGTGGAGTTATTGCTTGTCCCTCTTTCTCAAAGAGGTTCATGACATCAGGGGTGTGATGCCATGATATGCAAGTAAATTGGATTGAAATGACGGAGGCTGGACAAATTCACCAACCTTACTTTCTCCTCCAGAGCCATCCCGGTCCAGTGGCCAGATATAGATCAGGATGCCTGAGATGGACCCGGATGCATTGTAGGAATAAGACAGACAAATAATGGTATAAAGATGTCCAAACAGAGTTTGGTGTGAGACATTTGACAAAAGAAGGACTCAAATCTGGAGGGATCAGGATAGCATTTATGGAGAATGAGGCACCTGATCTAGTCCTTGAAGAAAGGGAGAATTTCACCAGGTGATACTATTTAAAGCATGATAGCCACTTGGAAAAAAAAAAATTGATATGGAAAAGTATAAAAGGAAATCAAGGAAGGTGAATGAACCAGATTAGAAGTCTCTGATCCAGGCAAGAGGTGAATAGGTCAGCAATAAGAATGAAAAGAAGAGGAAAGATGATGCTATATAAATGACAGTGGAGGGTCATTCATTTCACCACCAATATGTAAACTCCCACAAGGTTAGGTTCAAATGCTATCCCTCCCACTAAGCAGCAGTTAGCAAGGGATAAGTTCGTTGAGTGATTCCCCTTTCTTTTTGTTCCTTATGTGACAATTTAGCTTCATTGCCCAAAGGACCTTGCCATAGGATCATCTTGTGAAGAAGTATAGACACCTCCTCCAGAGGAAATAGGTTAGCTTGGACCTTTAATGGAGTCCTTGGGCCTTTCTCTACTTTCTAGATCTGGGGAAGGGGCTAGAAAGGATTTGGGCAATCTTGCTACCTCTAGGACCTAGAGGGATCCTGAGGCGAGTGGGTCAACTCCTCCCCACCTATTCCCTTGCGTTCCCTCTCCCTTCCTCCATCCTTCCTTGACTGTTGGGGTGATGGACTGAGCTGAGCTCCTGAACCGCTGCATTAATAAGAAACAGGGGAAAGAAGCTCCGGGAGAGGGTTGAAGTGCCGGGTGTGGGGATTCCTGCAGAGACCTCAGGGGGCAGATCAGATGGAGCTTGAAGCCGGGGGGAGAGTGAGAGGCGGGAAGGAGGAGGAGCAGCAGCCTCCACGGGGGGTGGGGGAAATTCTAACAAAAGACCTGGGTGTCGGGAGCTCCTTTTTTGACTCCGGACTATCCTAGTAACCCAATCCTAGGCACTACTCTGCTAGTTCTGTGGCTAAAAGGAAGCTCCCCCAACCCTCCCTGAAAAGCAGAGGAACCAGCCTGTGCTGGGGAAAGGAAAGACCGTGGAGATCCATCAAGTCCAGTCGTTCTAAAAAGGTGGTCCTGGGACCTCTGGATTAAATTCTAATGCATAGATACAGAAAACATAACCTACAAAAACTCTAGCGGCGGGCCGGCAACGATTTTAAAGAGTGAAAGGGGTCCTCGGGCCAAAAAGTTTGAGAACCGCTGAATTAGTCCAAACTTACGGTGTTAGGGACCAGACTCGGAAATATTCAGGGTCATCTACAAGCGTCTCCCTCCCTCCAGCCCCATCCTCCAAAGGTGGAGTCCGGCCAGTGGGGAGCCGCAGTCTGAGAAAACTACTTCTTGGGGAGCCTGTACATACATTCGGGGTTTATGCTTTATTTTAGAGGAGAAAGAGGTGGGGTGATTTTACTCTGGAAGGGAGTTTAGAACTTAGTCCTAAAGATAACCCTTTGCTCTCCTATTCCCCACCTCCCCAGTAAGAGCTCTAGTGTGGATGTAGCGCAGTTAAGTGTGTGTGTATTCGAGCACATATATGTGTGAGTCCCTAATCCGAGGCTGCCCGTCCCCTTCCCCCGGCTCCCTAGGGCAGGAGGGGGTGTGGTTAGGTTTCAGTTCAGCTGCCCTCGGAGGGGGTGAATTCTCCTCCCCGGGGACAGGACCGACACCCCCTTCTCCGCCTTTGGGGAAGGTGAGGGGGTGGGGGCGCCGCGTGGAGCCCGGCCTGGAGTGGCCTGGAAAGGGTCAGAGCGATCGGAGAAAGTTTCCACGTGGAGCCTCCCTCGGGGGAGGGGAGGGAAAGAGAGAGCGTTGAAAGCAGCGAGGACAGAGAGGGCGATTGGGGGTCCCGGGCAAAGGTGAGTTAAGACTGGCGCCGGGGGAGGAGGAAGGCGTGGGGAGGGAGTAGGGAGGAGTTGGGTCCTCCAGAGAGGCTGAGAACCACAGGAGGGAGGAAGCTGGGAAGTAAGGGATAGGGGTGGGGAAGCAGTCCCGGAGAAGTGGGAGGGGACAGGTTGAGGGGTGGTCTCCTAGGAGGAGCCAGCCTGCACTTTATTGTTCTGTAGCCCTCCGCAACGAGGAATTGTGTGTTGAGCGTGGAGTAGGGGGTTAGGGAAGTGTAGGAGAAAAGACCCCCATCTTCCCCCATGGGCTTTGGGCAGGTCCGTGAGTTGCCGCACCTTGGGATAAGGCTGGAAGCTTTGGTTACGGTTTTAGGTGTACCTTGGGGAGGACGGTGCGATGGGGGTGGGGGCGCGAGGAAACGTGGGGGATTTGGGTCACCTCTCACCGGACTCTCTGGTCCTGGAGTGGAAACCATCTGGTCAAAGGTTAGGGGTTTAGTAGCGTTGGAGGGGTAACAGACAGTGGGCTCAACTAAAATGACTTCTCATTCCCAACCAGGAATATGTTCTATGGAGAGATCTCCTCCCGGGGGAGGAGGGGAGAGAAAGGAGGGAGGGAAAAGTGTAGGGAACCGGGAGTGGGGGAGGGGATTTGGTTATTCTCCAGACAATGAATTCCAGTCCTAAACCTAGAAATTGGTGTGAGGAGCAGAGAAGGAGATGAGGAGATGAAATTTCATTTTTCTGCATCTAGTTTTGATGGCTCTATTCTGTCACTTGGGTTGACTTTTCTTATGTTATTGAAGAAATAAGAAGTGTATAGATAAGGGGGACTAGATTGGGGGTCTGCCCTTGTTAGGAACGGGATGCTGCCACGGGGCTGGGAATACATTATACTCGAATACCTTTTGCAGGCTCCTGGGGTATAATTCCTGAGGTGATGTCTGGAAGCAGTTGCTGGAGGAACCTGGCTTCTTTTGGCTGGGGAGCCCCTTCCTTAGCGAGGCAGAATGGGGGGCAATGGCTCTGCCTTGAGGGTCTGCACAGATCACAGAGGAGGCATCAACTGGCTCAGCCTGAGCCCTGACGGTCGGCGGCTGCTGACGGGCAGCGAGGATGGCACTGCTCGGCTCTGGAGCACTGATGACAGCCAGTGTCATGGACACTTCCAAGGTAGAGAGCGCACTGCTCCTCCCCTAACCAGGGCCTTCCTGGCCCCCCAGAAGGAGCCACATGGCTCCTTAGCCTGGCTCTCCCTTCTTCCTCCTCTCTCTCTCCGTCAGCCTCCGGGCTCCGGAGATAGTGTCTCCCCAGAAACCGGGATGACAGTGGGTCGCTCCAGCTTTCCCATCCTACAAGGAGTTTTTGAAACAGGGCCACGGTTATATGGACACATGGAAGTAGCCTCAGCCATTTTGGATAGGCAGCCAAGGCTGTCCTTCTGGGGAGTAAGGAAGGCTGTATGGAATGGATGTGTCTGACAGACGTCAGGAGGCTCGGTCATTGGGAGGGGGGACCCACCTAGAACATTTGTCAGCACATTGGATTTTGATAAGCGCTGGATGGAGGAATCGGGAAACTGGAGGTTTAGTCCCGGTCCTGTCAATAACTGACTATGTGACACTGGGCAAGTCATTTCCAAGTTTGATATCCCTTGCTTCTGTGACTTTAAGCCAAGCAAGTCAGGTCAGTTACTGAGGGTGTGCAAGTGGTTATTCTGTTTTGTGGCTTTTTAAAAAAAAACATCTTCCATGTAGAGAACTTCAGATAAAGAAGTCTTCTTACCAATTCATATTTATTGAAACTACACTTCATCTTGCTGTCTTCCTACTGCCCTCTTTTGGAGAGTTTTGGCTCCAAAGGTTAGCTTTAGGCATGTGTGTGTGTGTGTGTGTGTGTGTGTGTGTGTATACATATACATATATACATATATACACATATTTTTTTATTCTGTGCTACCTTACTTCATATCTCTCCACTCCAAAATTTACAGAAGGATCTCTTAGATCATAGATTTTAGACCTTGAAGAGACCTCAGAAGCCATTTAGTTCAACCCCTTCATTTTGCTTATGAGAAAATTAACTTTGGCTTAACTGAGATTTGCTAATATTCATACTGACAACTGAGACTTTGCTGTAAATGGAAATAAAAAACCAGCTGCTTCTATATAGCCAAAAGAGAAGTCTGATTTACTGTAAGTTTTAGACCCCAGGGAGTCCTGATTTGAGTGGAGTCCACTCTCTCCTTAAAGCTGAAATATTTTTCAGATTCTACACTAGTTTTAAGAATCCATTGTGATTCCGCACCTATTTGTGTCTGTATTCTCATAAAAGGTAACATTTATAGGTGATTATACCGCTTTTGGCACAATCCAGTCCGGTAGAGCTATTCCCCAAAGTGCCCCTTTGGAAACTCCAATATATTGATCCTCAAACTGAGCCCATTTTCCCCTCCTTTTGCCTAGTTATCCCTTGTCCCCTTCTTCATCACCCTCTGCTCTCCATTCACAACTGCTGCAGTTCCACCTGCCTTCTCCAGCTTTATTCTCCTTACACTTCCTTTTCAGGAAAGCATCTATGTCCCCGAGCCCCTCAATGCCCTTGATTTGAGGACTAATCCTACTCAATAAGAAATTTTCATGTGTAGCAGTGAAAAAATGGCCACTCTTTCCTCTCAAATGTTTCCTCTTGATGGTAGAGTTCAAAAGTGAAAGAGGTGTTAAATGCTCAATAAGGGGGGAAATAGTAAATTTTAATTTCCTGGAATAGTAGATGTGAGTCAGTGAGTACTTGGTGGGAAGAAAGAGTAATCTTTTTTTCTTAAAAGAATATGTTTCCTTGAAATCGAGATGATGTGCTCTGTTACTTTTGTAAGGAGTCAGGAATCATAGAAAGGAAGCTGCCTTCAGATATCACCTGAGATGGAGAACCATAAATAGTGATCATACAAATGAGTCTTAGACCTCATCAGGCTTCAGGGTGCATAGTAAGCCCTCAATAAATACAGATTAATTGATCTGTGATTCCCAAGATAGGAGAATTGGTAACTTCTGATATATTGCCTTCCCTTGAGCTATTAATTCACTGAAATGCTTGCTTACTACTCTAGAATACTGAGGGTTGGAGAGCCTTCCCCTTTTACAAGCCACTTCTAACAAAGAATAGAAAGTGTTGAGACCAGCTATGGATCATGTGGTCAGCTGCCCAAGGAAATGTGATTCTGTGATAGCAGCAGGTAACTGTGAAAAGGGGACAAAATGGACAAGGTAGTAAAGAAGTGAGAGGTGAGTGGGGAATTCCTGGCTGTATGGATCTAGAATTAGAGTATAGATAGACTCAGAATCAGAAACCTGGATAAGCTTCTATTGCCCTTTGAACTCCTTGAGAGAAGATAGTTATAAAAACAAAGTATACAAGTTGTGTTTTATCTCATGTTACAATCGTGTTACAAAGATGTTATACTGAAATAATTTTTTTTTGCAAATTGGATGTTTCAAATGAATTCAGGAGATACTCTATGAAAAGGAGAATCTTTCTATAAATTGAGCAATTAATCAAAAAACATTTTTTTTAAAAACTAAATTTTTTCTCCAATTACATGTAAAAACAATTTTTAACATTAGTTGTTTTTTTTTTTTTTAAGTTCCAAATTTTGTACCTTCTATCCCTACTTCCTCCCTCTCAGGGTAAGCAATCTGATATAGATTATATGTGTGCAATCATATAAAACTATCTCCACATTAGTCATTTAATCAAAAAGCATTAAGTATTTGCTATGTGCTGAGTACCATATTAGCCACCAGGAATAAAAAAAGACAAAAATAAAAGTTCCTTCCCTCAAGGAATTTACATCTTATTGGGAAAAACAATGATGTTAGACATAAATTATAAAAATGAGAAGCATTCCTGGGCCTGCTGCTTTCCTATCCTTTGTTCTCAACCCATCTATAAGGAATAGATTCAAACCTGGAGAAATTTAGTTTCTAATAAGAGGAGTTATTTTCCTTCTCTCACACTCTTTATCTTTACACTGTGATCCAATCTCCCCAAGAGAAAATTACTTGAAGTTTGTTTGGCTCATGCCTAGGATTTCTCAAAAGAGGTCAATAGAAAGGTCTTCAGTGTATAATGTGAATGAGGTGTGGGACAGCAATGTATTTTTTTTCTTTTTTTAATTAAAGCTTTATTTTCAAAATGTATGTATGGATAATTTTTCAACATTAATCCTCAAAAAACCTTGCATTCTAATTTTCCTCCCTTTCCCTCCCTCCCTCCCCTAGATGGCAGGAAATCCAATATATTCTAAACATAGTAAAAATATATATTAAATCCAATATATACATACACATTTATACAATTATCTTGCTGCAGAAGAAAAATCAAATCAAAAAAGAGAAAAAAATGAGAGAAAATAAAATGCAAGCAAACAACAACAAAAAGAGTGAAAATGCTGTTATGATCCACACTCGGTCCCCACAGATCTTTCTCTGGATGCAGATGGCTCTTTTGTCACAAGATCATTGGAACTGGCATCAGTCATCTTATTGTTGAAGAGCCATGTCTATCAGAATTGATCCTCATGAAGTATTGTTGTTGAAGTGTATAATGATTTCCTGGTCCTGCTCATTTCATTCAGCATCAGTTCATATAAATCTCTGTAGGTGTCTCTGAAATCATCCTGCTGGTCATTTCTTACAGAACAATATTCATATACCACAATTTATTCAGCCATTCTCCAATTGATGGGCATCCATTCTGTTTCCAGTTTCTTGCCACTACAAAGAGGGCTGCCACAAACATTCTTGCACATACAGCTCCCTTTCCCTTCTTTAAGATCTCTTTGGGATATAAGACCAGTAGAAACGCTGTTGGATCAAAGGTATGAATAGTTTGATAACTTTTTGAGCATAGTTCCAAATTGCTCTCCAGAATGGTTGGATCCGTTCACAATTCCACCAACAATGCCTCAGTGTCCCAGTTTTCCCTCATCCCCTCCAACATTCGTCATTATCTTTTCCTGTCATCTTAGCCAGTCTGAGAGGTGTGTAGTGGTACCTCAGAGATGTCTTAATTTGTATTTCTCTGATCAATCAGCAATGTATTTCTTCCATAAAAAGGAAATACTAAATAAAAAGCTTGTAAGCCCACATTAATAGAGACTCGGAATAGGATACAGTAGCTTATATGTAGCAAGATTATGTGATGATCAATTGTGATAGACTTAGCTTTCTCGGCAATACAGTGTGATCCAAAACAATTCCAATAGAGTTGGGATGGAAAATGAGAGCCACATCCAGAGAGAGAGCTATGGAGACTGAATGTGGATTAAAGTATTATGTTTTCACCTTCTTTGTTTGCTTTTTCTTTCTAGTAGTTTTTCCCCTTTGTTATAATGACCAATATGGAAATATGTTTTAAATGATGGTACAAATATAACTTATATTGATTACTTGCTGTCTAGAGGAGGGGGGAGGTAAGGAAGAGAGGGAGGGAGAAAAAATTTGGAACTCAAAATCTTACAAAAATGAATGTTGCAAACTGTCTTTACATGTAATTAGAAAAATAAATACTATTGAAGAAAAAAAATCCACTAAGTGTTATATCCTAGGAGGTTGGCATTTAAAACAAGACCCAGTATAATTGGCAAAGTCTGCTTAATAAGCATTTTATGCTTCACCTTAACCCTGTACTGTCCAAACAATTCCTTTTAGGCCTATATCTTTTATAGGACAGGTCGGGGTTAATCTTCTCCCTCTGGTGGTAGTCATCCTCTATGATGCAGAAACACTGTTATAAAAAGAGAATTCAGTTGTGTCTCACCTCATTATAGATATGCTGCTGAAAGTTTTATAGAAATCAGATTTGTTTTGTAAATTGGTCATATTTCAAATGAGAAAGTATTTTGAAAACCTTATGAAGTGCCATATAAATATTAGCTATTATGTGCTTAGGAGATTTATTGTGAAAAAGATTGTGAATACTCCTGTAAATTGAACAATCAATAAATATTGATTAAATGCCTACTTTAGTCAAGGCATTGAGTTGCAAAAACAAAGATGAAACTATTCCTTCCCTATTCTTTCTCTCAGGAATAAGGAGAATCTTTTATTCCTGTCCCCTACCCCTTTCTTTTGTGAGATGGGATAGCTCTACTGTATTCTATTAGGAGAGATAATATGTATGCAAGTATATCCCAAATATAAATATTTACAATAATTAAACAATAATTAATAATAAACAATAATTAAAAAAACCTTAATAAGCATCAGCTGACTGCCAGCCAGCTCTGACCAAGGAATCCAGGATCTCTCCTAATATTGTTCATGAGATCCATCTTGGGAATCACTCTTCATTCAGCTAGGATCCAAGAAGTTCCAAGCAGAGGAGGGTCTGGATTAAAGCTGACCTGGCAAAGCCCATCCGAACTTCCCTGTGGCTTACAGCTGCTAGGGTGGAGGATAGAATTCTCCCATTCCTCCCTTGCTGGGGGGAATGTGAGAACATTTCTGGAGTGGCAGAGGCAGGAAAGGCAAGAGTAAAAACCTATGACAATGTTGGCAAAAAAGCCAGTAGCCTCTGTTTCTCCTACTACCAGTTCATGTTATTTTTGTTAATGTTTGTCAGCATTTCTCAAGCTCCAGTTTGTACAGAACACTGTAGTAGACATCATTGGAGGATGCAACATATATTATAATCTTTGTTGCAGAGCTTCCAAGCTAGTCAATGAATATGTGAAAGATAACTTTTTATTTTATTTAACAAGACCAAGTAATGTTGAAGCATGATAGAATGCAGACAGGATAAAAAGACAGAGTAGAGGAGTGAATGTCACAGTAGAGTTAATCACTGAAGGCCGTTTATTGATTCTGTTATTGAGGCAATGACTGATGTCGGTCTAGATGACCACTTAGGGTGTTACCAACTCTCCTATGATTCACTGAGTTGATTTCTGAGATAGATGTAAGATAAATGAACTGTATTAGTCTATTTTTTTAAATGACCATGTTCTTCTACCTGCATTTTTTCAGTAATAAACAGATTATTAATGAGCTTATATTATATGTGGGAGTATGGGTAACACAAAGTACATCATAGCCATTACCTCAGAAACTTACAGTCCTTTAAATTGTTTCCTAAACCTGAAAGATCTTCCCACTTTACCTCCATCTCTTCAAATCCCATGTTTCCATCAAAATCCTACTCAAGCTCCATTCTGATGAAATATGAAGGTTTCCTGAATCTTTCTTTCCATAAATTTATATTTCATATATTTAATATGTAATATACTTATATATTATGTGTATTGTCTCTATGATAGAATGTAAGCTCTTTGAAGGCAAAGATTGTTTTATTCTAGTCTTTATATCCCCATGGTCTAGCAATTAGCAGCACATATTAGCACCTAATGAATGCTTGTTGATCGATTGGTGATATTCACAAGTCATAGGCTCCTACCAAAAGAGGGGCTTCAGCCATTTTTTAACAATTAACAGCATCATTGGCTAACTGATAATAATGATATTTATATAGTGCCTGCTAGATGCTGGACACTGTGTTAAGCATTTTACAAATATCTCACTTGAGCCTCATGACAATCCTGAGAAGGAGGTATTATTACGGTTCTCATTTTAAAGTTGAGGGAACTGAGATAAACAGAAATTAAGTGATTTGCCCAAGTTAACGCAGTTTAAGAAGGAATGATATTTTTTATACCCATGTTCCTGTACAAGTGTGTATGGTTACTTTATAATTCCAACTCACAGATTACAGGTTCAGCAAATTCCTCATCCTCAGAGACCCACAGTTTATGGAATCTTCTCCCTTCTACCCTATTACGATGACCCATTTTTCTGCTTTACTTCCTTCACCCAAGGGGAGAAAAAAAGTTGTTTTTGGCAAACAAACAAAATCTCAAAAATCTCTCTTGTCATAATACAATGATGTTTTCATTTAAGAGTAGTTTAAATTTAATGAAACAATTTTCACACTGTATCAGTTTGACCTTCTTCACCAACTTATTTTCCAAAGCAGCTAAGAAAAAGAAGGAAGGATTGATTTGCACTTAATCAGTCCTACCTAACTGCTGAGCAGGGATATCATCAGTCACTGCCTTTTACATGCATTCTCCAAACCTTCAAAGCCATTTATTTTTCCTTTTGACATTTATGGATTTGTAGGCCTCTAAAGACATAAAACTTGCCGCCTTGGCCCCTGTGCTGGTCTAATGAAAATGCCAGTTAATTCTGAGTGACCTTGGACAGTCATTTAACCCTATGATTCCCCCCCACCCCACCTCAGTTTCTTTTTTTTTTTGGTAAAACAAAATTGGACTAGATGATCCCTAAAAGTCTCTTCTAGACTGCAGTCTCCTAGTTCCTTCCCCTCTGTCTAGGGTGCATCCAGTTTTGTGGCTGGCTGGGTAGCAGCTTATTTTCTCTCAGTCTCTTCTGTCACTGAGGATATGTTAGGACCTCGGGGGTCTCCAGGCCGATGGATGCTGCCATTCTTTGGGCCAGGCCCTAGCTCAGCCGGAGATTCCCCCAAAGCTTTCCCAGTGCTTCCTAGAAGATCTTCCTAAGCCCTGGGGGATCTGCTTGTTGTTGATGAAGCCCTCAGAACCATGAGTCATTGCTGGGTCTGTTTTCAGATGTGGGGTGGGTGGCTTTGTCAAAGGAAATCAGCCACGGGGTTCGGTTCCAGATGGCCAGACCAGCCTTGAGGAGCCGTGGGAAGGGGGCTGGGAGGAAGGAATTTCTTTTCTTTACAACCAGGAGAGTTTGCTGAGCTAAGAAGGGGGATGTGCGAGGGGAGGGGACCCCCAAGAAGGGAATCCAAGCATCCTTAATTGCTTTAATGAGGGGATAAAATGGATCGTGCAAAATCAAGGTCGGTCTGTGGGCTGATTCCCCAGGTGGGTTTTATCATCCAAGAATCAGTACATATTCTGTGGCTCATCGATTCCAAACTCGAGACTTGCCACCCCAAACCCCTTCCTTTCGAGATGAGAAACTGCCCTCCACAGTCAGAGGTGTGAAGTGAGCCACTGCTTCCTAGCTGCAGACACCACAGGGAGGCAGCTTTGCCAGGCAGCAAATTACCCCTCTCCCCATTTTAGAATTGGAGAAACTGAGGCTCAGAAAATTGACTTGTCCAAGATCACATAGGTAGTAAGTATCAGAGCTGGGATAGGAACCGAGGCTCTGGCTTTACTCCCTTGCACCACACTGGCCCAGTTTACAGATTGCGCTTTGTTCCTTCCAATTCTCTCTCAAACAGCATTTCCTGTGAAGCAGTTAATGAGAAGCACCATTACAGTGTTAAAAAAAAAATGTTGCTGCTGCTTTTTCTCTGTTGGTATTCTGGGACTGTCTGATCACTGAGCTGTAGGGTGGGGGTGAAGGCAGAGAGGGGGAGCAGGGACAGATCCGGTCTCAGGAAAGATTTGTTGACAGTCTTGAAGTATTTTGCAAATGCATTGAGGCCGGTGGGGGGCAAAAAAACAACCAAAAAAACAAAAAACCTGAGCTGCGTTTTGCCAAGCACATTTTGCCCTTAACTTTTTAATCCTGTGTATATTTTAAGGGAAACTTAATCTGAAGAGTTTCCTCACATGTTTACTTAATTCTTGCAAACACTGTTTTTCTTAGAGGCCTGGTATCTGCTGTCCAAGAAGATTTGAGGATTTCTTTAAAAAGAAAAAAAAAGAAATAGAAAAATTTTTTCTAAAGTTTCTTTCCTCTCAGAATCCAGGAAGTTGAGTGCTTCCAAGAGTAACTAAGCTCAAACCCAGGGAAAATGTGTCAGGCAGCTTGAAACTGGACTCTGGAGGTTCTAAGATGCTGTCTGGGTGATATCAAGCATCCAGATGAAAGGAGGAAATTCAATAAAGAACAGAAATATCTCATCCACATGCTGCTAAATAAGCTGTATGTGCAGGCACTCTTTGATCACTACAGATCATTTATTCATCATTGTGTGATGGAGATACATCCTAAAGAGAAACCTGGACATTCTGGCTCTTTCCCAAACTATCTGTGTGACCTGAGACAAGTCATATCACTTATTTAAGGCTCAGCTTCCTCCTTTAGAAAATGAAGTCAGCTAGACAAGATGATCTCCAAGACTCCTTTTAACTAGTAAGATATGGTGAGTGATTCTGTGTTCCCCAAGTTTGTGGTCCTATAGCCAGAGCTGTACTCTTCTCTAAGTTGCTAGTCTTAGCACTTTTGATTTAGATAGGTCATAAGGAAAAAAAAGGGAGAGAGAGGGAGACAGAAGGCAAAACAGAGGGGGAGACAGAGAGAAAAAGAATATTCAAATGCTGATACTGTTAGGGAGAAAGGAAAAAAAAAACTATCCTAAAGGGAGTAAGAGAGGGTCACCATTAGTTTCCTGGTGAGGATCCCTCTGAAGGATCCATCATAGACCCAGTGTTACAACATAGTCAATTGTGGGTTGTTTTTTTCTAAAATGCTACTTGCTTTTCTATCTCTTTCCTTACGGTTTCTTTTTCTCTTTCTTTTTAAGGAAAAAAAAAAGATAATCAATATCTCTCACCTCTCTCCCCCAATTCTCCCTTTTCTCTAAAGGACATGAAAGCTATATCACTTTCTGCCAGTTGGAAAATGAAGCTGCCTTCACCTGTAGTGCTGACCATACCATCCGAAAGTGGGATGTGGTGACTGGACAGTGTTTGGCTGTTTACCGAGGACATACATCAATTGTAAACAGGTTTGTGTGACTGATATCGTCCCACAAAAACCGACTCCCAACAAGGGAACAAGTACAACTATCCCAAAGCCACCCATTGTGTGTATAATACTATTATGTTATATTATATTGGGCATTGGGGGAAATACACATTCAACCAACATTTAAGTACTGTGTGTGAAGGCAAAGAAAAGCAAAACATTCCCCACCCTTAGGGCGCTTACCTTCTTTTAGACAAAGAAATAGAAGACAAGGTTTCTGCCCTCAGAGAGTTTATAGAAACTATGTGGTGTCGTGGAAAGAACATTAGATTTAGCTGAGGGCCTCTGCTTTGCTACTTATTACTTGCTTGAACTCAAAATAGGCAATTCATCTTTCTGGATTTATTTCCTTATTTATAAAATGAAGGTAGAGTAAATTATTTCTAAAAGTCTTTTTCCAGCTCTAAATTCCATGAACCCACCACACTTCAATCTGGTTGGGGAGATAAGGTGAACATGTATGCAAAAATCTAATCATAATAAACTATGGTGGGGCATAGTGGGAAAATTGCTGGACCAGAAGTCATGAGACCCAGATTTGAATAGCATCTATGATGTTTGACTCACTCTTTAGTCAAGGGTAAGTCACAGTCACCTCTCTGAAACTCAATTTCTCCATCTATAAAATGGAGATAATTTTATGTACTCTACCCATCTCATAGTAGTTGTGAAGAATTTTCTAAGTCTTAAAGTATTACGAAGTAACAGAAATGACACAATAATGGGAAAGACATCCCAGGGCTGACCACCAAATACCTGGTATAGACAGTCCACACTAAAGCAGATTAGAGTGAAGGTCGCCAGGGACTGAGTGGGGTCAGTCTTATTGAATGGCTCATTTATCTGTCTGCATGAAAGCAGACTCGTTTCTTCGATTCCATGAGCCCCTTGATGTCTGATTTAGTTGTTTAAGCAGCAACAGAGCTTCTAGGTGAAGGATGGGAGAGGAACTGAAAGCCCAGCACTCCCACTGGTGGGAGCAGAATTCCAGAGGAAGTGGCTTAATTGAGAGCTGATGCTTAGCTGGGGGGTCGGAGCGGGAGGAGATCGAGGGAGGAGAAAGAAAGAGGGAAGTGGGAGTTTCTGTTCTAAAGAATGTTTTTTTTTTTTTAATTCTTAGTTCCAAAAATGGAACTAAGAATTAAAAAAAAAAATTCTTTCTCTGGTTAATTGTTGAAACTACCCCCTAACCCAAGATGTTTGAAGTTTGTTTGTTTTTTAGGGTAATCCATAAGATCTTCACCACTCGGTTAAAGTCAACAGGTACTTACTAGTTGCCAAGTAGCTTCCTAGCTCTGTGCTAGGTGCTATGAGGAGGGTGTGGAAATTCTCTAAGACTGAATTTTTGCCTTCAGAAACTTGCAGCCTAATAGTAGTAAGAGTACAGAACTTGGAATCAGGACACTTGGATACAAGTACCATCTCAGATACTTCTAGCTGTGTCTTTTCTCGTGGCCTCAGTTTCCTCAGCTGTAAAATGAAGGAGCTGGACTAAATGGTTAGTTTAATGCCAGGTTATGCCATGATTACCAACAAATCACTTAAATTCTTAGAGCCGGAGTATCTGTGAAGTAGGGACAATATGTCTCGCACCTTCTTTCCAGAATTGTTGCAAGGAGGATGCTTTATAATCTACAACACTCTATATAATTGTGAGCTATTATTTCAAAACATTTATGTTTCAGTAACAAATGAAAGGGACTGCTATAGGAATTCAGAGAAGAGAGAAGAGAAGGCTGGGAGAATCATACAACTGCCTAGAGGAGATGGTTATTGAAAGGTTATTGAAAATGGAGAAATATTAAGAAAAAAAAGTTAAGAATGAACATAATTTTTTTGTGGAACAGTGAACAGAGAAATCTAAATGAAGTAGAGTTTAGACTGGAAAACAGATATTTGCCCACTGTTTCTCAGAGGTCATTTAATCCACCTGATCTGATACAGAATCTCTACAATAACTTGGAAAAGCTTTTATTTGAAGACCCTCTTCTATAAGAGGCAGTTCATACTATTTTTTATTTTATTATCTTATCATTATTTCTTTTTTTATTCATTTTTTCTTTTTTTATAAAGCTTTTTCTTTTCAAACATATGCATAGTTTTCAACATTACCTTGTGTTCCAAATTTTTTTCCCTCCCTTCCCCTTCCCCCTCCCCTAGACATCAAGTAATCCAATATATGTTAAACATGTGCAATTATTCTATACATATTTCCACAATTATCATGCTGCACAAGAAAAATCAGATTAAAAAAGGAAAAAATGAGAAAGAAAACAAAATGCAAGTAAATGCATGCTATGTGTGTGATCCATACTCAGTTCCCACAGTCTTCTCTCTAGATGCAGATGGCTCTCTCCATCACAAGACCATTGGAACTGATCTGAATCATCTCATTGTTGAAGAGAGCCACGTCCATTCAGAATTGATCGTCCTATAGTCTTCTTGTTGCCGTGTACAATGATCTTCTGGTCTGACTCATTTCACTTAAAATCAGTTCATTTAAGTCTCTCCAGGCCTTTCTGAAATCATCTTGCTGGTCATTTCTTACAGAACAATAATTTTCCATAACATTCTTATACCATAATTTATTCAATCATTCCCCAACTGAGGGACATCCACTCAGTTTTCAGTTTCTTGCCACAACGAAAAGGGCTGCCACAAACATTTTTGCACATGTGGGTCCTTTTACAATTTTTATAATCTCTTTGATACAGACTCGTCTACTTTTTAAAAAAGATATTATAGGGCATTGCCTCTAAAGGAATCAACAATAAGTAAATGAACAAATAAATGGATTTCCTTTGTAGAAGAGACACAAGATAGTGTTAGATATGTGGAAGTTAGAAAAACACATTTGGATAGAGTTTAAGAAGGTCATATTCTCAGCTGACCAACTTTGACAATGTTGCTTCAAATGCTGGTTTTCATTTAATATGTCACAGCATGCCAATTGTTAGTTGGCCCTCTGAAAAGCAGAGCAGATAATTAGTCTCAGAAATCATCAGTTGTCGTTTTAAAGTTTTTGAAAGTGGATTTTTCTTTTTTTAAAAATGGACATGATTATGAATTAATGCTTCTGAGCTGAATCTGAATAACTGGATAATCAGATCCAAGATGGAACTGTGGAACTAATTAAGCACACACTTCAGAGCTGTTCTTAGAGCTTTTGGGGCTTCTCAAAGAGCTTCCTTCTCACCCCCCTGCATATGGCCACCATGGTTGGGAGTGAAGCCTTGTGGCCTGATTACTGAAGCCCCCAGATACAATGTGCTCACATGAAGTGAGCTGTAATGTTGGTTGTGGCTGTTACAGGTGAACTCAATCCAAGATCCTCTGAGCTTGCCTCTGGGCACACTGGAAGGAATATGTCAGATGAGAGTGGGAGCACCCGGCAGTCAATTTCTTGAGCAGTCTCTAATCTCCCTTTGGTTCTCCCTATCCGTCATCCTTTCCTCCCCACTTATCTCTTATCTGCCTATCTCAGAACACTATAGATCAGGAGTCCTCAAACTACAGCCGCGGGCCAGATGCAGCAGCTGCAGACGTTTATCCCCTTCACCCAGGGCTATGAAGTTTCTTTATTTAAAGGCCCACAAAACAAAGGTTTTGTTTTTACTATAGTCCGGCCCTCCAACAATCTGAGGGACAGTGAACCGGACCCCTATTTAAAAAGTTTGAGGACCCCTGCTATAGATTGATATCATAGATCATTAAAACAGCCTTACTACAGGTAGTTTCATTTGATGACTGACACCAAATACTCTTTTTAATTCCAGTAACTTTGAGAAAAGACTACCTGAGAAATCCGAGTCAGATGATTTTTTAAAATGTCATTTTATTATTCTAACAAGGATTTAGAACTGGAAAGGATCTCGGAAATCAGTCGGTCAACAAGCATTTATTTAGAATTTATATTCACTGGAGACATGGTGCTCACCTATAAGCCATCTATGCCCTACAATGCTCCACTCCCAGCATTCTCAAGAGTGGCTCAAACCAGATTAAAATGCAATTGGGAAATTTAACAAAATAATAAATAAATGTATATATTATATACTTGATAAAATAATACTTAATAAAAATATAATATAATATAGATGGTATATTTTAAAACTTGTTAATATGTGATCTCCAGGTTAGGGACTTTGGTTACTGTTTGAATTTGACAGCACACATTTAGTCATCAAGTCAAATCCCTTTATTTTATAAGTAAAGAAACTGAAGTCCATAGTAGCATATTCCATAATAGGAATGCCCTGTTTGTTCTGTGTTAGTGTAATCAGTGCCTAGTTTGTGAGTGAAAGACCATCTGAGTAATAAAGACTTTTGGGGGGGACTTCAACATCCCTCCTAAACTAATTCTTTCTTTTGCTTGAATTAAAATTCATTTTCCATAATCAGTCAGTCAGTAGACATATTAAGTAAGCCCTCTATGTGAGGAGTATTGTGCTAAAATCTGAGGGTACAGAAAGAGGCAAAAGACAGTTTTTGTTCTCAAGAAGCTTACAACTAAATGGTTAATTAGTACAAAAGCTAATTTTGCACATTACAAATTAGCAGGGTCTCAATAAATGTAATTTTAATGAATTGAAATTGTCCTTTGTGGAAGAGTCTAGAAGAATTAAACTCCAATCTAGCTTCAGACCCTGCCCTAGCCAAGTCACTTAATCTTTTTGTTTGCCGCAGTTTCCTTAGCTGCAAGATGGGGAGAAAATATGCATGTAATGTAAAAATTCAAAATAGCACCTACCTCTTAGGATTGTGGTGAGTATATAATGAGATAGTATTTATTAATGCATCTTGCAAACTTTAAAGCAGTATATAAATGCTAGCTTTTATTATTATTCTCACCAAATGCATATTTGTAATATTATAACATCTGTTTTTGTGCCTTTTTTCTTTACTAGACTGTAAGCTTTAATGAGCACAGGGAGCTTGTTTTATTTAGACTTTATATCTTCCACAGCACCGGGATTGTGCTTTGAACATAGTTGCTTAATAAATTTTGCCAAGATGTATTGAATCAATTGAGATGGGTTGTAGTACTTCACAGCTGCATCCTGACAACTGTTTTTAGGGGCAAGGCATTTAACTGATCTGTCTCAATTTCCTCATCTGTAAAGAGGAGATAATTATCCTAACATTCATGATATGGATTGCCATTAGGATCAAATGATAATAGAAGCAAAATGTTTGGAAAATCTTAGCATACTCTGTAAACATTAACGCTCACCATCATCATCATCACTCCACTAATCTCCTTGAAGGCTTGGTGTGCCTTCTGTATCACCAGCCTTGGGAAAGAATTCAGTAAGTCCATTATCTTCTGTCCTTACAGTAAGTTGTCTCAATAACAACACTCTCAAACACATCTTAAAAATAATAGGGAATATATAATTGAGTACATAATAAACAGTAATAGAAAGTGATACAAAAACATGACAAAGAAAGATAACAAATGCCCCACTTCTTGGTAATTGTGTTCAATCCAATTAAGTGTGTTTGTCCAGGCTGTAGGCAAGTCCCAAAAGACACAGAAATCAAAGAAGATATAAGACTTGCCCTCAAGAATCTGATGGTGACATGATACCTTTATATGTTCAAGTATGATTCAGAGCAGATTATGGAATCTGGTGTAGTATAGTGGACCACACTCTTCCCCTCCAACTAGATTTGGCATTGGAGCATCTGGGTGGAAACCTAGCTCTCCACTTACTGCCAGTTTGACGTTGGGCCAGGAGCTTTAATGCTTAAATTCCTTATCTATAAAATGAGAAGTCCTTGAGGATTTCTTCCAGTTCTAAATCTGTGATCCTAAGGGTACAAGAGTGGTCTAGATGGTCTATGAGAAATTTAAGGACAGGGAGATCACTTGATGCTCTCTTTACTTCCTGATCACCTACTCTTGGCTTCGCTGAGCTTATTTTGTGAAGTCAGTCTCTCTTCCCCCATTTCTTTCTCTCTCTCTTCCCCTCCCTTTCCTTCTTCTCTCTCTCTTTTTTTCTCTCTGTCTTCCTCCTTCTTCTTTCTCCTCCTCTCTCTCTTCCTCTCTCTTCTCCCTCCTCTCTCTCTTCCTATCTCCAAGTTTCTACTTCATTGTCTCTTCATCAGGATTCCTGGCTTCCAACATAATCCATTTACTGAAATAAAATATTGTTCTGTCTCTAAGGATAGAGAGAGAAGAAATCTTTTCATTTATTCATTAACAATTAATTCTTGATAATTATAAAATTACTGAACATTTATTTAGCAAGATATCTTGAAAGGTCTTACCTTCAGCATATGCAATGGGATTTGAGAAGGTAGTATGTCAAACTCAGTGACAGACTTGATACACCAGCCTAGCTGGGGAACTGAACTTTGAACTAGTCTTTGACGTCTAGATTTGTTGCCCATAGGATCTTGGTTGCCAAAGACTACCTCTTCAGTGGCTCCTATGACCGAACGGCCCGCTGCTGGAGTGTGGACAAGGAACGGCAAATCCAGGAGTTTCGGGGTCACCGGAATTGTGTCCTGACTTTAGCTCACTACTCCTCCAAGGACATCCCAGATGCCTCCTCAGAGCAGGGGGAGAAGGCCGGTGGGGACTTCCTGGTGACCGGCAGTACAGATGGCACAGCCAAGGTTTGGTGGGTGTCCAGTGGCTGCTGCTACCAGACCTTGAGAGGCCACACAGGAGCCGTCCTATGCCTGGCTCTGGACGAACTCAATCAGGAGCTCTTCACCGGCAGCACTGACTCCACCATTCGGACTTGGAACCTTGTGACTGGGGAACCCCTGAAGGTGTTTAAAGAGCATCAGGGATCCGTCATCTGCCTGGAGGTAAGAATCAAGCAATTTGTTTGTGAAACATGTAGAAAAAATTCTGAGATACTCTTGTGGCTTCAGGTCACTTTAAAAAGCACATACAGTCTACTGGGACAAGTATAGTTTAACTAGAGAAAACCATACAGTCTCTTCCCAAAATTCTGCATAGTGATCTGGGTCTAATCAAATATATACTTAAATAGGAAATCTTTACAATATCTCTTCTTGACAATGGGTTTTGCTTTTTTCATAGCAAAACTTTGAGGTAAATAATGCCCAAGTATTACATTTTACAGAAAGAAAACAAAGAAGGAAAATCATTGAGCTGTTAAACAAAAGATCTAAGACTCCAGCCTGATTTTCTGATTCTGAAGTTATAGAATTTTTTCCAGCTTGCCACGAGACATCTGGCTGGGCAATGGAATGACTCTGTCTACTGTGCCCCAAACGCAATGACACCCTAACTTTTGCTTGGGCTTGCTTCGTTTTATGCCAAAAAATTAGGTGTAAACCAATTCTATTTATTTAGATTTTGGAGAGGTAATTGATCCATATTTTGAATCCATTAATGAAGAAAACACTGTTTTAGCTATCTGAAGTCTTCCCCCTTTTCTGAGCCTTGATTTCCTCTCAAATAGAAAGATTAGATTAGATGTTCTCTAAAATCTCTTTTAGCCCTAAATCCCATAGTAGTCTTGGCTTTTAGTTTTGAATCACTGACAAATTAGTTGTGAGACCTTGGTCAAGTCACATAACTTTCAAAGTAGGTAGATTAGTTGACAGAGCAGCATCAAGATCTGAAGGGAGATAATTTCATGCAAAAGTTAACATTTGCTACACAAAGCAAGTGAGTCTTTTGAAAAGGTATATGATAAATCCACTTAAAAAACAAAGGCTCATTAATTCCCTTGAAATTCTTGATCTTTTGTTCTTTCAGATGAATTCTTTTATTATTTTTTCTACTCTATAAAGTAATTTCTTGGTACTGAATAAATAGATTTACCTAGGTAGGATTGTCATTTTTATTACATTAACTTGGTCTACCCATGAGCCCTTGATATTCTTTCAATTGTTTAGATCTAATTTTGTGTGACAAGTGCTTTGCAATTGTGTTCATATAGTTCTTGGGTTTATCTTGGCAGTTAGACTCCCCAATATTTTGTTTTGTCTATGGTTATTTAAAATGGAATTTCTCTTTCTATCTATCAAAGCTGTTGGGCTTTGTCAGTAATATGTAGAAATGCTGATGATGTGTGTGAGTTTATTTTATATCCTGCAACTTTGCTACAGTTGTTAATTGTTTCTACTAGTTTTTTAGTAGGTTTTCTAAAATTCTCTAATCATATTATCTGCAAAGAGTGATAATTTTGTTTCCAAATTACCTACTCTAATTCTTTAGTTTATTCTTCTCTTATTGCTAAAGCTGATATTTCTAATACAATATTTTATAGTAATAGTCCCTGATCTTATTGGGAATGCTTTTAGTTGATCCCCATTACATATAATGCTTGCTGATGGTTTTAGATAGATGCTACTAATCATTTTAAGAAAAACTCCATTTATTCCTATGCTCTCTAGTGGTTTTAATAGAAATGGGCACTGTATTTTAGCAAATGATTTTTCTGCATTTATTGATATAATCAATATGATTTCTGTTAGTTTGGTTATTGATATCGTCAATTATACTAATAGTTTTCCTGAAACTGAACTAACCTTGAATTCCTGAAATAAATCCTACTTGTATTATCTTGGTAATAAATTGCTGCAATCTCTTTGCTAAGATTTTTGTATCAATATTCATTAGGGAAATTGGTCTATAATTTTCTTTCTCTGTTTAGGTATCAACACCATATCTATGTCATAAAAAGAATTTGGTAGGATTCCTTCTTCTTCTGTTTTTTCAAAGAGTTTGTACTACATTAACTTGGCCTACCCATGATCACTTAGTATTCTTTCAATTTTTAGATCTAATTGTATTAGAGTTAATTGTTCTTTAAATGTTTGGTAGAATTCACTTGTAAATCTGGCCCTGGAGATTTTTCCTTAAGGAATTCATTAATGGCTTGTTCAATTTCTTTTTCTAAAATAGGGTTTTTAAAGTAATTTATTTTCTCCACTGTTAATCTGGACAATCTGTATTTTTGTAAGTATTTGTCCATTTCACTTAGATTATCAGATTTATTGGCATACAGTTGGGCAAAATAGCTCCTAATTATTGCTTTTAATTTCCTCTTCATTGATAGTAAGTTCACTCTTCATTTTTGATACTAATAATTTGGTTTTCTTCTTTACTTTCTAATCAGTTTATCTATTTTGTTGGTTTTTTCATAAAAACCAGCTCTTAGTTTTATTTATTAGGTTGTTAGTTTAATAGTTTTCTTCCAATTTTATTAATCTCTCCTTTTATTTTCAGAATTTCAAATTTGGTATTTAATTGGGATTTTTTAATTTGTTCCTTTCCTAGCTTCTTTAGTTGCATGCCCATTTCATTGATATTCTCTTTCTCTATTTTATTCATGTAAGCATCTAGAGATGTAAAATTTCCTGTAAGAATTGCTTTAGCTGCATTCTATAAATTTTGGTATGTTGTCTCATTATTGTCATTCTCTTAGATGAAATCATGGTTGTTGTTTTATCTACTCATTCTTTAGGATTGGATTATTTAGTTTCTAATTAATTTTTGGTCTTTTCCATGGTCTTTTATTATATGTAATTTTTGTTGCATCACGATCTGAAAAGGATGCATTTACTATTTCTGACTTTCTGCATTTATGAGGTTTTTATGGTAATATGTGGTCAATTTTTGTATAGGTGCCATGTACCAGTGAGAAAAAAGTATATTCCTTTCTATCCCCTTCAATACTTAACTTTTCTAAAATTCTGTTCACCTCCTAAACTTCTTTCTTGTTTATTTTGTTGTTAAATTTATCTGGTTGTAATATATTAAGGCTGTGATCCCTCACTAGTATGTTTTGCTCTCTAACTTCTCTAGGAATTTGGATGCTATACCATTTGCTGCGTATATGTTTAGTATTGAAATTACTTCATTATCTATGGTATCCTTTAGCAAGATGTGATTTCCTTCCTTATCTCTTCTAATTAGATCTATTTTTACTTTTGCTTGATCTAAGATCAGGATCAGTACCCCTGCTTTTTTCTTTTACTTCACCTGAAGCATAATAGATTCAACTTCAGCCTTTTAACCTTTACTCTGCATTTCTCTACATTAAATATGTTTCTTATAAACAACATATTGTAGAATTCTGGCTTTTAATGCACTCTGCTATCCATTTATGTTTTATAGGAGAGTTCATCCCATTCACATTCACAGTTAAAATTACTCTTTATTTCCCACCATTCTATTTTTCCCAAATTATACTTTTCTCTCCTTTCACCATTTTCCTCCTCACCAGTGTTTTGCTTCTAATCACCTCATTCTGTTTTCCCTTTTTTTCAACCCCACCTACTTATCCCTTTCTCCCTATACTTTTGCCCTTTCTTATATTAGTCTCCCCCTTTCTTTTGCCCATTCCCCTTCTACTTCCGTATAGGGTGAGAAAAAATTTCTATACCAACTTAAGTATATATTGTGCCTCTATGAGCCAAATTTGATGAGATTAAGGTTCAAATGATGCTCATCTCCCTCCCTTTTTTCCCTCAACTATAATAAGTCTTCTGTGCCTCTTCATGTGATGCAATTTATTTCATTTTCCCTTACCTTTACTCTTCTCCGAGTGTAATACCTTTTCCACCCCTGGTTTCTTTTTCATTATTAAAAGTCAACTTAGTATTTTAATATTTTTATTATTAAAGTCAATTTATTTTAATTTTTGTTATTTATTGTATTATATTATACTTATATTACATTATTTATTATTATGTTATATAATGTATATAATATAATAGATTAGATATTATATTTATTGTATTATATTTATTATTTTAACTATTAAGGTCAACTTGTACCTATACTCTCTAAGTATACCCCTGACAAAGATATAGTTCTTAAGAGTTACAAGTATCATCGTCCCGTATAGGGATGTAAACATTTTAACCTTTAAAAAACAGGTTTTTTTCTTTCCTTTTTACCTTCTTATGCTTCTGTCAAGTCCTGGATTTAAAGATCAAATTTTCTATTCAGCTCCGATCTTTTCATTAAAAATGAAAATCCCCTATTTCATTGAATGCCCATCTTTTACCCTGAAAGATAATGCTTAGTTTTGCTGAGTAAGTTGATTCTTAGTTGTTGCCTTCCAGAATATCATGTATCCATCCCTTTAATCCTTTAAAGTAGAAGCTGCTAGGTCCTAGGTAATCCAAATTATGGCTTCTCTATATTTGAATTGTTTCTTTCTGGCTGCTTACAGTATTTTCTCTTTGATTTGATAATTCTGGAATTTAGTTATATATAATATTCCTTGGAGTTTTCATTTTGGGGCCTCTTTCAGATTCTTCCAATTCAGATTCAGGTAGAGTCTTTCAATGACTATTTTATCTTCTGGTTCTAGGTTATCAGGGCAGTCTTATTTGATGATTTCTTTAAAGATATTGTCCAGGTTCTTTTTTCATGTGGCTTTCAGGTAGTCTAATAATTCTTAGATAGTCTCTCCTGGATCTGTTTTCCAAGTCATTTGTTTTTCCAAATGAGGTATTTTACATTTTCTTCTATTTTTTTTTAATTTTTTGGTTTTATTTGATTAATTCTTGATATCTCATTGAATCACTTCTATTTGTCCAGTTTTAATTTTTAGTGACTTATTTTCTTCAGCGACTTTTTTAAAACCTCCTTTAGTATTTGACCAATTGTACTTTTATTTATTTTCATTTCATTTTTTTTCCAAGTCAGGGAGCAAAATTTATTATAATTGTAATGTAACTTTTTTTCCAATTAAGCTGGGCTAAATTCCAAAAGAATTTAGCAAAGAGCCAAGAGCAAGAAGATAAATTTATAGGGAAAAAAGAGATCAGCTGTTTCATGTCACTGATATGCTAATTTTATGGTTTAGAGGTAGAATTAAAGGGTGGTCTTAGAAGTGGAGTTGAGGAGTGGTCTGGTACACATTTCTTTATTGTCTCAGAAGCTTTGTTATTACTAACCAACAGTAATTGACAGCCAGCATTGTTTGTGGAAGGACAGCTCCAAAAGTCCAAGTCAAGTGGCCTTAGAATTATTGCATTAGCCTCCCCAGGAGCTGCATGACATCATTCCCCCCCCTCAAGCATCAGGATCCAGATTCATTTGGGGAAAGGAATGAAGGACTCATCTCCTGGAGCTGCTTCAGACTTGACAAGGGTGGTAGAGCCAGCCCTGCCTGGTGGAGTCCAGACTGAGGAGGGGATACAGCAGTGACCAAGGGGTATTGAGTCTCAGAATTAGGTAGCCAGTGGTAATCAGGTTAAAGTACAATTGAACAATTGTACTTTTAAAGGAGTGATTTTTTTTTCATTTTTTTTTTTCCATTTCACCAATTTGATTTTTAAGGAGTTGTTCTCTTTTTCCATTTTGCTAAATTTTTAGGAGTTGTTTTCTTCAGTCAATTTCATTGTTTCCTTTTCAAAACTCTCTTGTGAAGCTCTCATTTCTTTTCCCCATTTTCCTTCTCACTCTGTTTTAAGATTCTTTTTTAACTCTTCCTTTTGAGCCTTTTGAGCTGGAGATTCCAGATCATAGCCTCTTTTGAGGCTTCACTTGGAGATGTTTTGCCTTTATTGTCCTCTTCTGGGTTTCTGTTCTTTTTTGTCTCCATAGTAGCTTTCTGTGATCAGAGGTCTTTTTGCTTTTTTGCTCATTTTAAAAATGGAGGCCTGTTCCTGGGGCACAAGAGAGAGTGTCCCAAGCTTTCCCTACAAGATGACAAAGTCTTCTCATGGTCTACACTGAGGCCAGTGGTGGTACAGCCTTTCCCACTGTGCTGGATGGGCCTGGCCAAGTTATGCTGGGGTTCACGGCTCATTATTTGCCTTCTGTAGTTACATTGGAGGTCTCGGAGTTAATATATTAATCAATTGGCTTTCTGAACCAGGATTCATCAAATCAGCCAAATCAGAGAAGCTGATGTATTTTGGTTAGATTCCGTGTGCTGAACCATGTTCCCCCCATCCAATTGAGACAGACCTTTCCTGACATCCTTCCAAGATTTTTTCTGCTGGAAAATTATTACACTCCAAATATTTGTGGGTCCTGTCATTCCATTATCCCATTCAGTGGCTCGATCCTAGTGTTGATTCTGAGGGAAGCCAAGAAGAGCTCAGGCAAAGTCCTGTCTACTCTTCACCATTTTAGCTCCCATGGTAGTGTTCTAAGAATCAGAGTCCATCGCTAACTCTGATTATCATCCAGGGAGACCTAAAACAGGAAGATGTGTTGCTGGGGATTATGTTTCTTAGTCAGACCAAATGGGAATATTGATTGACTATAGATTGTTTTGTTGTGTTAGTTCAGTCATTTCAATTATGTCTGATTCTTTGTGATCCCACTTGAGGTTTTCTTGGCAAAGTTACCAGTGGTTTGTCATCTCCTTCTCCAGCTCATTTTACAATTGAAAGTTAACCTACAAATAAAGTTAAATGACTTGGCCAACTGTAGATTGTAAGTTCCTCCAAATGCCTCTATTTGCAGATGTCATTGTGCTGATTTATGATATCATTAGTATCTTTAGGTTTGATTCAGTGAGAGACCTAACTCCTCAAAGGAGATCTACTTGATGATCCAAATAGGAAAAAAGTAGATAAAGGCTGTCTATCATCTTGATTGTTCTGTGAATTAGATGGACAGCCTATCAAGTTAATCTAGCAGTACATCTATCTTGGATAAGCACTGGAGATGGGATTGAAATTAAAGAGGAAGAGGAGGGTGAACTAGATTATCTTTGATAAATGGCCCAACACTTTTGGGGATCCTAAGTTAACTCCCTGACATAAAACTTCATCTTTTTTAACACTGACCTTCTCTCAGTGATGGCTTATGACAATGAACTATGATATACTACCAGTTATGACCTGAAGGGCACTGGAAAAAAACATGGCAAACATAAGCAGACTATTAGTTATTGTGTGTAAGAAGTGACATAAAAGCTAATCATCCAGGAAATATATGATGAGAAAGGAAGGTAGGTAGGTGAGGTATTAAGAGGACAAATGGACAACCCAAAGATTCTACCAGTACCCTATTCACAAGATGGGTTTAAAAACACACAAAAAAACCCCCAAAAGCAGCCTGGTGAATGACCAACAGAATATTGGGTGGATCCTGAATAGAAGTTTTTTTGAGAAGACTAGAGTGAGAATCAGACTGGATGAGAAGGCACGGATGGTCATGAAGGAATCCCCTCATCAGGGAGGTTATGGATCCAAGTGAAGTATTGAAGCATATGTAGGACTTATTTCAAGAGGGTGTGGAGTATCCTACGGGCCAGGTATACAGAGGACCCATCATCTCCTGGGAAATGAAGAAGGGGTTTCACAGGTCCTCCCCTAAGTCCTGGGACATTCTTGATCAATTAGGGATTTGGGCTGAACTATTATAAACTTTAATTTTTAGTTGGGTAGAAATTAAGGCATTATCATAATAGTCCAGGTAACCTGAGATGAAGAGGTAAGCAGAGATAATCCTAGAAGGGGAAAGAGAGGCATCTCTTTAGTTATGAGGAAATACAGCCTCTTCTTTCAGACATTTCATTTGCTGGCTTAGTTATTCTCTCCCTCCTATCCCAGGATTTTTAGGACTGCTCAGTAAAATGTCCTCTCTCCTTGCTGGAGGAGCCCCAATCTTTTGAAAGTAATTCCTCCAGTGATGTATAAGGGCTGTCTTTATGGTACTTCACAGAGCCATTCTTTGGAGCTGGATACTGCTTTTCCAGTGAAGGGTCAGAGACTAATCAGAGTATTTTGGGGCAGAAAACAGGAGAAAGGTAAGACTGGATTGGGGTGAGGAGGAGGAAGGGAGAGGGGAAGAGGGAGAGAGGAAAGGAGGAAAAGGGAGAGATGGAGAAAAGAGAAAAAGAAAGGGGGAGAGAGAGGGAAGGAGGGAGAGAAGAAAATAGGGGAAGAGAGAGAAGGGGGGGAGAAAAAGAGGGAGAGGGAGAGAGAGAGAGGGAAAGAGAGAGAGAGAGAGAGAGAAAGAGAGAGAGAGAGAGAGAGAGAAAGAGAGAGAGAGAGAGAGAGAATGAATGAGTCAGCAGAAACAGAAGAAAGAAAGGCAAAGAAAAAGAGAGACAAAACCAGAGAATACACAGGAATCAGAGGTGAACCTGGAATGACCCCAAACAGGAAGGACAGAGGCTCTGATTGTGGGATTTGTTTTGATTTTCATTCCTTTTGAAACTTGAAAAAACAAGCAAATAGCCCAAAGGGCACATCTTAAGGGAAGAGTGATACAAAGAGAGAAAAATGATTTAAAGGAGAACTAGGTGAAAGGGCTGGGAATAGAGCTACCCAACAAGTCTTGCTCACATTTTCCTCTCACTCCTCAGTCTCAAGTCTTTCCAGACCAACTTCTGTCAGACAGTGTTTGGGGTAGGAAGGAAGGAGGTATTGAGCCTCTGCCTTCAGGAAGTTTGCATACTAATTGAGGAAAGCAAGAGTTATATGTGGAAAATGGTGGTTTTAAAATGTAAGTAAGCAGTGACATGTTGTATTTTCCCACAGCATCCGTGAATCATTCTCTCAGCAAGTGTTTGTTAAACATCCTCTGTGCTCCCATCACTGCACTTGGCCCTGGTGGTTCAAGTATAATGAATGAAGGCGAGAGGGAGCCTCCCTTCTCACAGGTGTCTCATCCTTGTGTCCTAAACGAGCTGAATGTTTGTCACACTGAGTGGAGCTCCCCTGTCCCCAGCCTCGACCACTGCTGAGGCAGACAAGGGAGCTGCCAGGAAAGCTCAAGTTAGATCGAACACGAATGGAGCTTTGAGGAGGGGTAGGATTTATGTTGAGAAAATCCCAGTCGGGGAGAATAATATCAGAAGGGGAACGGATCGGGGCTGAGCCATGCGGTGTGTTGTGGGTAGGGCAGCAGCTGGCAGCAAGAAGCCAGATTCAGATTAGAGGGTGGGAGATAAAAGGTAATTGAGGCAGGGGGTGTTCAGCTAGATTATGTTCGGCCGGGTCTGTAGAGGTCCAGTTTGCTAGAGTAGGAAATTTGGAGCCAGTGTAGATCTGATTGTATTTCATTTAATAAGTAAATATTTTGTGCCTATATAAGGCATGAACACGAATCACAGAAGAGATGACTGTTGAGAGGATTATGGTCTTCACTAATGGAAGGAATACCCACATTACAATAACAACTTATAATAATATAACATTATTATTGTATTATTATAGCTAGAATTTATGCAGTGCTTTAAAGTTTGAAAAGAACTTTACAAATATCATTTCACGTTTATCTTTGCAACAGCCCTGGGAGATGGATGCTATTATTTTCATTTTACAAATGTAGAAACTGAGGCACAGAGATTAAGTGACTTCCAAGGGTCACATAGCTAGATTATAGATAGATTTGAACTTAGGACTTATTGATTCCCAAGTCCAGTGCTCTTAGCTGCTGTTCTACATTGTGACAAATCCCTTCAAGTATTGGGGTAGGCCCAAAATTTAGATAATTCATTATGCATGTATTTATGGAGTTTATGGTTAACTAGGTGCTTGAGCAGGACATGACCTAACCCCCTAACAAAATTCTCTTCAGGATCTAGAAAGGATACTATCAATTAATAGAAAAAAGCACCACTAATACAATAGATTCTTATTGACCCTGATTATTTGGGGTATAGAAAACATTAGATTAATATTGTCTGATCATCCATACTACATGGTATGTGCTAGGTACTCATTCTAAACTCTGGGAATACAAAACAAAGCAAACACATATAATGCTTGGATTGCCAGTTTTCAGTGTTCAGATACTTAAAGGACTCAACAATAAAACTCATTTAAATGGAAGCAGATCTCTGCTGACTGAAGATATTTCCAGTTCTTTTGCAGCCACTAAGGGCCATCACAAGGAATCTCAATCCATCAGGATTGATTGAAAACCTGTGTGCTCCCCTTCCTAGGGTAGGTCCTTTAGGGGAAAGAAGAGAAATTGATGTCTTAATATGGGACTCTGTCCCAGGTGCTGCTGGTCCTAATTGAAGAAACAAGAATAATATCCAGGAATTAATTATAGAACAGTATGAAGCTTTGTGTATTTGATATTAAATTGTGGCATAATACCACAATTTAATATTGTATTATATTAATTAGCATAGGAGTTTGGAGAAGGAGACATCATAAAACAGGCTCAAAGGAGTAAGTGAAAGTTTCTGGCGATTATTCTTGAGTGGTATGGCTGGGATGTAAGGGACTAGGGAAGAAAAATCAGGAAGGAGGCCTTGTTCAGTTAAGCTTTATCTGTGTTTAGATGTCATAGAAATCTGATGTTTTACCTCTTCTCCTTAGCAACAGTCATACCCCTAATTTTACCTCTAGTCTTGACCCAATCCATTCTTCAGCTCCCATACTTGACCTTGAAGAGAGATTCAGGAAAAGTTCATTAGGAGGCTCTTTCTTCCCTTCTCTCCTTATCTCCCTACAGGAGAACACTGGCTCCTGTGGACAAGGAAGGTGATATAAGGGATGAGAGGGTGGAAGTGTTTTAAATTGCTACCATTAGGCTTGTTGCCTGATTTCTCTTCAAGCTGCCGATCTGAGAAGCCAGCACCCAAGCTGCTGAGGGGGAGTAATTGCTCAGAAGTGTGACTTCCTCCTCTTGCTAATTTGCATGGGATTTTTATTCATGTAGCATCTGTGCTGGCTTCAGATTATGAGGACTTCCAGGGGACTAAAAGCCCTAACTATTGCAAGATAAAAATTACTCCACTCCTTCCCTAGAGGAAGGAGGCAGATGTGGTCCTGTTCCCAGTAATAATTACAACTAACCTTTATATAGCACTTAATGGTTTGCAAAGCACTTACTTGGTCCTCACAGTAGCCCTATGAGGTGAGTGTTGTTATTATTCCCATTTTATACTTAAGGAAACTGAGGCAGAGAGATATTAAGTGACCTGTCCAAGGCCACATATAAAGCTAGTCATCTGAAGCAGAATTTGAACCCTGTTCTTCAGGATTCCCAAGTCCATCACTACTTACATTTTACTCACTAAGTCCCCTAATGGCCACTACTAGAAGTTTATCTGAGGCAATCTACAACATCACTGATTTGGTCCTTGACTTCCTAATCTTTGCCTTGGAAATGACCCCAAATCAAGAAATGGCATGAGATGATGGAAAGGAAATTGGGTTTGGAGTCAAAGTATTTAAATCCTACCTAGTCAACTCACTATATTTGTGACTGGGCAAGTCACTTGCCTCTCTGGGACACTTTGCTACTTATTAAAATGAAAGATTGGATATTTCTCAAATCCCTTCAGCATCTAAATCCCAATATCCTATGGGTCTAGTCATATATCTGTCTTGATGGGGTGACTTTAGGCTAGTCACCTACATCTTTCACCAATTCCTTCATTGTAAAATGGGAATAATAATAGTACTTGCTTCATAGAGTTGTTGCAAGAATTTAATGAGATAAAATATATGGAACACTAGGAAAATTTAAAGTGCTATGTAAAGACTAGCTGTTATTATTTATATTCATCATTTCTTACAATGCAATAATACTTTTCCAGTAGATTCATCTGGTCCCTTACTTGATGAACATGTTTTGTTTCCTGTTCTTTATTACAAAAAGTGATGCTGTAACTATTTTAGTTACTATTTAATAGGGCCTTTCTTTTTGTCATTTCATTTCTCTTGTAATAAATCTAGTTTTCACGTTAATTTTGTGAAGCTGTGGTTACCTATTGAACCTAGCAATAAGATTTCTGGGTCAAAGCATAAGGATATTTCAGTATCAGTTTTAAAAATTTCTCTTTTTATTCTTAATTTAAACACACACACACACACACACACACACACCATGTACACAGTAGCATTTCTATATATATAGCATATCACAGAAGATTATATATGAAAGCATGAATCTTAACTTCATATCACTTACTTTTAAATATGTGTCTATGTGTGTGTATACACATATTTAAAATGAAATAAATTCTACATGCTACTTTCAAAATTTCCTGCTTGCCTTTGTTTCCTTTGAGGCTTCCTTCTGTTCTTTGCTATGGATTTTTAAAAATGCTTTTTGTCATCACTATTCATAAACCTTTGGGTAGCTTGGTGATGCAGTGGATGGAGCACTGAGCCTAAGGCCAAGAAGACTCATCTTTCTGAGTGTAAATCCAGCCTCAGACACTTACTAGCTGTGACCCTGAACAAGTCACTTAACCCTATTTATCTCAGTTTACTCACCTATAAAATGAGCTGAAGAAGGAAATGGCAAACAGCTCCACTATTTTGGCCAAGAAAAACTCCAAACAGGGTCACAAAAAGTCAGATATGGCTGAAATGAGTGAACAACCACAACAAATCACTAATCCCTCTTTCCCCTCCAAAACTCTTCTCCCATGTTAACTGAGGGAATTAATAAATAATATTTATATTATTTATAACAATAAATAATGCTATTTATTTATTTATAAATAATATATAAGCAGAGTAAAGCAAAATGATCCACACAATAGCCATGTCCAAAAATGTATTTCTCTCTACTTTGTTTCCATTCTCTCTCTGTTGGGAAGTAACATGCTTCATCAGCTATGTTTTCTGGAGATATGGTTGCTCGAGTCAGAGTTCTTAAATCCTTTCAAGTTCTGTTCCTGTACAGCATTATTTTCCTTTTCTAAACTCTTCTGGTTCTGTTCACTTTACTATATGTCAATTCATACTGCCCAAGATTATTTGAAATAATTTTTCACAATTTATTACATCACAATATTAATGCTAATTAATATTGTTAATATGATGATAAGAGAAAATGAATATAATTGGTCTGGGAAGCATAGCCTGAGTTGAAAGTAAGGGGTGTTTATGGAAGGAGACTGGAATAAGATTGTTTAAGCAAAATAAACCAGGGATTTAGAATTCAAATCCTAAATTAATTGGGGTCTTGAAAGAATTTGAGGGGGGAGTAATTTGAGGGGGAAGGGGTAAATAACGCAATAGAGAAAAACCCAAGCCTAACAACTGGAAACTTAAATGTAAAGGGACTAAACTCATCCATAAAACAGAAGATTGGAGAAATGGATTAGAAGACATAATCCTACAATTTTCTATGTATTAGAAACAGTATTTAACATAAAGTTATACATAGTTATACATAGTTTGAGGGCTGGAATAAAATTTATCAGGCTTCAGGCAAATCCAAAGTATTTATAAGCTCATTAGACTAAGAGGCCGATTTCTTCTTTATAGTAATTGCCTTACCTTCCTATCTTTCTAGCCTTATTTCCCACTCTACTCTCCATGAATTTGAACCTTTTATTCCAACCAAATTGATTGACTCTCTATCTCTAAAAAATTCCTTAAATTATCCTGCTTCTGTGCTTTTGCATGAACTCTTCTCTTGGCCAGCTGGAATGTTCTTATTCTATTTTCTACATGTTTGAATACTATTCCTCCCTCAAAGTCCAGGTGAGATCTTATCTTCTTCATGAAGTTTTTTTTTCTTTGTTCCTTTTTAAATAATAGCTTTTTATTTTTCAAAATACACGCAAAGATAGTTTTCAACATTAATCCTTGCAAAGCCTTATATTCTAAATTTTTCTCCTTCCCTTCCCCCCTCTCCTAGACAACAAGTAATCCAGTATGTGCAATTCTCGTGAAATTTTTCTTGACCATACCATTGGGAAACGATCTTGGTGTTCTGAAAGCTCTTTGTATGTAGTCTTTTCATCCAGCACTCTCACTCATGAGTCTTTGGACTAGCTTAAGAGCTGTTGTGATCAATGACTTCAGTCATGGCAGCAAACCTTAAAAACCACACAAGTGAACATAGCAACCAGAAATCGAAATAGATGGCTTGGTGATTGGACTGCTAAATCTGGATTCAGGAAAATCTGAATTAAAATTTGACTTTAGAAATTTACTACATATGTCCTGGGCCAAATCATTTAATCTCTGTTTACCCCAATTTCCAAATCTATAAAATGGGGATAATAATAATACCTTCCTCCCAGGATGATTGTAAAGCTTAATGAAATAAAAACCATAATATACTTAGAACAGTGCCTGGCACAGCTCTTAATAAATGCTTGCTTTCTTCCCTCTTCCACAGCTCATTGTCATCTCTTGCCCTTGTTTTAATATTTAATGGTGATTTTGCTCCATTTAGAAAAAGATATTGGCTTTCTCAAATTACTAATAGTCCCAAAGAAGTTGGAAGAGGTAGGTCAGAAAGTAGTCAGTGTGGGGCTGTTATTATTAATTATTATTAGTATGTACCCTGGCAAAAGTTTACACTGAAATATAAACTGAAAACTTCTTGCTTTATGAAAGGTCTCCAGTTCCCTTAGGGTATTTGAAATAAATTTAATTAATTTTTTGGAACTTCTTTTTAATTTTAGAAATGTATCAGTGGCAAGGAGCAAAGTCTATTTGGAATGAAGCAAAGTACATATAAAAATCATAGCCATCATGTTCATTTGGGCTGTTTTCTTTTAGTTTATCCCATCGCACCCACTCATCCAGCTTGGAGACAAAAAAGAGTGTTTGTAGACTGACGGCTGAAGGAGAAACAGCTGTTTGTCTGCGGTTTTCCATTCAGATCAACTTGGGGTGTTTGTTGGAATCCAAGATTGCATATTTAGATAAAGGGACAACTATGTTGGGGATTTTTTTCTGGAGAAGTTATATTAACACCATGTTAAGGTCATTACTGTCCAACTAAAGTTGGACAATTCTATTTTGTTTCTTCCTGCTGTCCCCAGCATATTGCATGTACAGTGCTGCTTGAATACGTAGCCTTTAAAGACTGAAATAATATGGGATTATTTATGAAGTAACTTCAGCAGAACTATCTTCGGGTGCCCTCCCTTATACCCAGTATTTTACATTTGAGAGACTATTCCAAGGAGGGGGAGACTTGATTAGGCTCTCCTGTCTGTTTTCCAACATTAAACAGGTAAGGCTCTTTAAATGTGGTAAACATTACCCCTGAGTCACTAAAAAGGGAAAGCAAAACCCAGTGCACAATTTTCACACGTTCTGGTGAGATTTATTGAAGGATATGAGTTATGGTAAAAGTGAATTAGGGCTGGGCAAATCTTGGTTGGATGATGAATACAGGAAATGTGAGAGCTGGCAATAACTCTCTCAGGTGGAACTTTGGAACCAAAGGAAAGGCAAACTCTTGGAGGCTTGCAAAGTCTCTTCTGGTTCTTGGCTAATTTCTCTCATGCTGATTCAAGTTAACAGAACTGTGTGAAGGAGTCAGAATAAGTCTTTAATGGGAATGTGGCTTGAGACTGGATTATTGCTACAAATGTAACTTAAAAACCTCTACTTTTGAAATTAGTCCTTATTAATAGTGACTTGACCCTTCAACTATTCCTTGAATACTTAACAGTTCTAATTGGTTAAGCTTGAACTTCAGATAGTCTTTTCTGAAGGCTACATAGCGGTGACATATGAACTTAGCTCACAGAAAGTATTGTCCACCTAAAACCAATTGGCTCTCTCTCAAAAAGCCGTAGTCGTAGGCACTCAGCTGTAATTGTCTGGAAAGATGCTTTTGGTACATTAGTTCACATAATTAGTCTAATGATGGTATATGGTCATTGGAGTTGTATAAGACACATAGGAGATGGCAGTTATCTTAGGATGGATGATTTGCTCAGCTTGAATATTAATAATATCCTAAGAATAACCTGATAAAAGCTACTGTTGTTTTAGAATAGAGGGGCAATAACAATAACACTGGATTTATTCATCACTTAGCCTTCCTTTTATAGTTTAAAAATTCATAAATCTGTAGCACTTCAAATAACTGGATGGATCACAGCAAGTAAAATAAGGCACTGGCTGGTGAAAAAAGCCCAGGCCCAGCTTCCCTCTCGTTCCCCTCAGAATCTCATCAAAATGACATCTTTGCCTGTGTTTGTAAAAGGGAAGAACAAGGGAGAAAGAAGCACCTGGCTTGGAGTAAATAGAACAATGATCATGGAAGAACAAGATGGAGCTAATCAGCTCCTCTTCTGCTTCTCTTTCCTGCATCAAGAAAAATAATCTTCAGATTGGGAATGGAGGAACAAGATTCGCAAAATTGGCAAGTTGAGAAAGTGGATAATCCTTATGAACAGTTCTGGAATATAGGTAAGGCAGATACTATTATTCTCATTTTACAGAAGAGGAAACTGAGACCCAGAGAAGCTGTGGTTTGTCCAAGGCTATAGAGATAATTTTAGCAGAGTCAATGTCAGAATTTCTCTCTTTTGGATTAGTCTCCTTTTAAATAAATCTATTAAGTTCACTTTGTATTACAGCCAGGAAAAGTAAAGAGATAGCAAAAGAGCACTTATCTACCCAGAGCTGAGGATGAGTTAAACTAATTACAGCTTACAGTACTGAAAGACATGATTGTCAAACCATTGTTAGTGATCTTTGAGAAAACATAGACTGTCCTAGGTTTTGGATTTGGAACTGGTTAAAAAATTTGATCCAGAGATTATTGGTTAGCATATCAGTATGACCTGAACTACCTGGTAGAGTCCCAACAAGACTATATTCAAAATTCTTATCATTGACTTAGATGAAGTCAGTAATGACATGTTTATCAAATTTATTGATGACTCAAAGCTGGAAGAGATTGATTGGCTTAATGATGATAACCCTGAAGGATGGAATTGGGAACCAGAAGGACATTTCACAGATCAGAATATTTTACTGAATCTAAGGAGATGAAATTTTAATGGCTGGGAATATAAAGTATTGAGCTTGCTTCACTCCAGATCTTACTGGGAAAGGTCCCAGTTTTTCCCCATTGTATATGATGCTTACTGATGGTTTTAAATATATGCTCCTGACTATTTTAAGGAAAAGTCCATTTATTCCTATGCTCTCAAGTGTTTTTATTAGGAATGGATGTTGGATTTTATCAAATGCTTTTTCTGCATCTATTGAGATGATCATATGGTTTTTGTTTGTTTGGTTATTGATATAGTCAATTATGCTAATAGTTTTCCTAATATTGAACCAGCCCTGCATTCCTGGTATAAATCCTAAGTATTGAGCTTGAGTTTAAAAAAAAATCAACTGTAAAAGTATAGGATAAAGGAGCATCAAATAGGGAACAATTCTTAAGAAAAAGATTTGGGTGTTTTAAGGAGTTGCAAGTTCCTTATGAGTCAGCAAAGTAACATGGCAGCCAAAAAGCTAATTTGTTTTCAGTCTGTATTAATGGAATTATAGTGAAGTTAAATTTCCTGAATGAGACAAATGCTAGTCCTGTTTGACTGCCCAGGTCAGATCACATCTGGATTATTATGCTTGGATCTGGGTACCATATTTTAGGAGAAGATAAAACATGATCAGAGATAGTGACCAGGAAAGTGAATTGATTAACCACACCATGAGAGAAATAGTTGAAAGAATCATGGTACAATAGAAAAAGCACTGGATTTGGAACCAAAAAAGCCCTGAGTTTGGATTCGGGATCTATTATTTAATACTTTTGTAACTCTGGACAAGGAACTTAGATTCTGGGTGTTTTAGTTTTCTCAACTAAAAAATAAGTTTGGAGTAGATGATTTCTAAGGGTCTTTTCAGCACTAAAACCCTATAATCCTTCTGATCTTACTTGAGGATGTTTAGCCCAAGATGTACGGGAAATATGATAGCTGTCTATAAATATTTGAAGGGTTGTCATGTGGAAGAAGAATTAGCTTTGTTTTCCTTGGCCCCAGAGGGTAGAAGTAGAACAAGGGATTGGAGTAACAGAGGCAGGAGGAAAAACTCCCTAAGAATTGAAGCTGTCCAAGAATACAATGGGCTGCAACATCCCGTAGGAAGTTGGCCATCGTTGGAGATAGGAATTGATCTAGATGTCCTCCAAGGCCCCTTTCATTCTTAGGAATCTCTTGGAAGAAAAGGGTTGAGAGGGACGGTTGAGGAGAGGTAGATTGTCAGTGAAAGTTAAAATGTTCTGTGTTCAAACTAATGGTTCCTACCAAGCATAAAGAAGAAAGGTCTTTTAGATGGATCTTAAAAATTCCATGTCACCTGGCATGGTCCAGGAATACATAAGGAAGGCAGCTATTTATTTTACAGAGGGGGAAACTGAGGCCCAGAGACAGTGATTTGCCCAAGACCACACAGATAGTTATTAGTAGAGGTAGTGTAAAAACTTGTCTTTCTTGGATTAGTCTTCTGGGACCCATTAAGTTCATTTTGCGTTGCACCCCACTGCATTTTGACAGTGGTTAAGCTCTAGAACCTATAACCCAAAAGGATCCCTTTTGAAGAATTTGTTCTTGAGGCTCCAGCATTTAATTTTTCAGAAGTATCAGAAATACTTTCTGTGCTCCATCATCATTCACTGCCCATGACAACTAGTTCTCATTTTTCAGCTCACCAGGGACGACATCCACAGAATATAAAGTGGGGCCGTGCCTGCTGTGTATTTGAGGATTAACAGGCCTTTGCAGGTCTGCAGAAGGTGCAACAAGATGATGGATGGATTTGTGTCTCATGGAACCACGCTGCCTCCCATCTCCCTCAGTCACGGACTGCTGGCAGGCGTTTTGGGCTGTGTGATGGAGAAGGACTGGTATTCCATTCCCTGTTTCCTTTCTTCATCTCTCAGCCTCCCTTGGGCCACTGTCAACTAAACGGGAAATTAGCCAAAGTGAACAGAAATGAGCCTGAGTTAGCCAAGGAAAATATGTCAGTGAGCCTTTCTTACAGAGCCCCAGTTCCTGGTGGCTCAGAATTTGTCACTGTTACCTCCCAATCATTTTCAAGTAAGAGAACTTATTGACCCTCAATAGTGTGGTGGCTGTAGCACAACTGTTCTTGGCCTGTACCCTGAAGCTCCATCACTGGACCAGCTTTCTTCTGGGGTCCCCTTCTTCCCAGTGCTCAGGGAAGTCAACAACCAGCCTTTTGGGGAACGACAGGAGCTCTGCCAGAATGGTCACCCCTGGGGTGGGAACAACCCACGCACTGTTGCACCACAACATCTTCCCCTCCAGGTACAGTCTGTCATGGCTCTCAGGCAATTGGAAGTCTTTGATCATGAGTATGTTCAGCAGTGTTTTAGGAAGATTGATCATCTTTAAAGTCATGGAAAAAAAGGATTTGTATTTTCAGCTCTCCCAGGGATCCCAAGTCATCAAGAAAAGCATTGAAAGTTTCCTCTAAATTGAAACCCTGAAACATCAGTAGTCATGACAACAACAGATTTTGGAGTTGGAAAGCCCTAGTTTCTTTCTGGCCCCTCCCTTTACCTGTGTGACTTCATCTCTCTTGTAGGACACATGATACCAAGATGGCTGAGAAGCCTAAAGGGATGAACTCAGGACAATTCTCACCTGGACATTGTGAGACCTGCTTTTATTTGTGTAAAATGAGAGAATTGAATGAGTCTCCAAGATTCCTTCCAGCTCTAGGCGCAGCCTTTGACCAATGATCTCTAAGGTCTTTGCAAGCTCTATGGCTGTGATTTACTTGTGAGCACCTACTGTGTGCTAAGTTCTGTTCTAGGCGCTGTGGGAGATACTGATTGAAGTACCGTAGTACACAGATGGTCCTCGGAATCCAATTGGAATGATAAAATACATTAAACAAGAGCACAGCAGGAGAAAAGAGCAATAAAAGCTAGAATGGAAAAGGTGAAATTTGAGATAGACTGGGAAAAATGGAAAGGATTCACGTAAATGATGTGGCTGGGGAGAGAGGAAGGGCAGAGATGGAGTAATTAAGGAATTTTGGATTAGAGATAAACATGAGTGAAGGAAGAGAGAATGACTATTTAAAAGGACAACTGTAGCAATGTGTGGATTTATTCAGCTTAACTTTACTAAACAATCATGAGGGTGGGGAAGGAACTTTGATTTCTAGAGAGATTTCTGAGCAGGGATTAGTAATGCCATAAAAAAAAAAAAAGAGAAAGAAATGTCAGTGCCCCACTTTTAAAATACACAGAAGGAGATAGAAGATCGCCTAATGATGTGTTCAAGTTAAAACCAAACAATCTATAAAATGGGGAATTTTCACAGGGTGCCTGTAAACACTTTGGACCAATGTGAGCCTGGATTTTCTGATGCTTTTGGCCCAAAAACCACATGGTTGCTTCTGCTGCAAAGGTTTCTAGTGCATAACTCCCCAAATGCTCCAGTTTTTTTTTTTTTTAACAATGTGGCAGCTACATGAATCGCCAGAGCATCTTCCAACCCTCAGATGATGTTGCCTAACATTGCTCTCCCAGGGAGCATCCCGAGGCTGGGCAACCGCACTGGAGAGAACCCTGCCCAGCCTGCAGAGGCATCCAGTTACCAGTGCTCCTGGTGAATGGTTTCTTTAATTGGGGCTCCTGCTTGGCCTGAAATGTTTAGTCTAGGGATGTTTTCAGGAATTATTTTCACAGTCTCAGTATTTCTCCTCCTGAGCTCTTACGATGGCTCTTGTACAGGGCAACAAGCCTCAGAGTCGAAAGCGCCGTGGCCAGAAAGCAGAGGGAAAAGCTGGGTTTCCATAGCTTGCACCAGTCTTTTAAACTCTCTTTGCCAGAATCCCTCAGCTGTTCATCATCTGAATTTTTCTTTGTCAAGAAAAATTGTGATTCAGGCAAAGATTCCCTGGAGAACTTCTCCCTCCCTCCTCTTCATCTCGCCATCTCTCACTTCTTGCCGAGGTGCCCAAGAGGCCACAAGCCCTGGCTATCCATACTTCTCTTGCCCCCAGCTCTGCATTCTCCTGCCTTCCTGACACTTCCTGTAAACCTATTTCTTCTCTTCTTCTTGCTGCCCCCTCTCCATAAACCCATTTTTATCCTGTGTTCCCTGTATTTTCGTAGGCAACACAGGTTCTTAATCTGTTTTGTTTCATAGATCCTTTTGGCAAGTTGGTGAAACTTGTGGATGCCTTAAAAAGTATAGAAAATAAAATAGGGTTAGTCAATAAACATTAAGCACCTGTACCAAGTGAGGGGTAGATACATTCAAATGAGAAAGACAGTCCTGCCCTCAATGAGCATACAGTCTAATGGGGGAGACAAGACAAGAAGAAGAAAAGAGGACCCCAGTGGACCACTTGTTCACTTGTCATGGGCCTAGGGAGAGATTTGTGGAATTGAAACCACACAGAGCAGCCAATAGCAAATGAGGGAGGGAGAAGAGAGGGGAGGAGGGAATGAAAATGAATTTGAGCTTTAACAATACTTAACATATAGATTGACCGTGGTAGCCCACTAAGTCATCTATCAATCATCCATCCAGCAGGGTATCTGAGGGAAGAGTAGGAGTCCCACCACACGGTGGGGTGAAGGGGTGCCCTCACTTGGTTCACTTTCAGCACATGTTGATACTTTGCCAGGCTCTCTCCATCCCCAGACTGCTGGCCCAGATCCCCCCCAGCCACAAAGACCCTAAAGAGAAAGTTCTGGACAACAAAATCCCTGACCTTGTCTGCCAGTTTAATCAGAAATAAATAGTATTTTGTCCGTGAAAACATGAACTCTGTAGTTCTGATGATGCGTTTACATTGTGGAATATCTGGAGCCTCGCCCCCTGGCCCGAGGCATCAATCCCCTCTTTGTTGTGTTCCGCATTAGAATGAGAGGCTTCGCTTCCTTGCTTGTGTCCTAGCTCTCTGGTGCTTGCCCCACAAAGGCTCAGAAAATGCCTTTTCTTTCATTTATTCACTGCGATTTCCAGGGGCCCCGTGAAGTGCCTTCGCGGGTTGGCGATCTCATTTTAATTATACTGAAGCGGCTCAAGACAGATTCCTGCGAAGAACTAGGAAATTAAAGAGAAATATCCTAATGCTAGATTGGTGACAGACCCAACATTTCTACTCTTAGTGAAACACCTTTAAATACATTTTTTGGAAAATATTATTTGTCATCTCTCTTTTCAATGTCTATGTTGTGCAGGATTTTGTCGTGTATATGATATACTAGTATAGCTATATATGTATATATTGGACATGAATTGAGAAGAAATAAAATTAAAATAATGCGGGCTGGGGGTTTGGACCCCCAAAAGGATGGGGGGGGCAGAGGCACTGACCTGTCTCCCTCTCTCTCCCCTCCCGCAGCTGGTGAATCGGTACCTGTACTCGGGGAGCGCAGACAGGACGGTCAAGTGCTGGCTGGCGGACACGGGGGAGAGCGTGCGCACGTTCCGGGCCCACAAGCACAGCGTCAGCGCCCTCAAGTACCACGCCGGCATCCGTAAGTGCCCCTCTCCCCGCACGCCGGCTGCTTCACTGAGGGGCGGGAAGAGCCTCAGACTCTGAGGCCTTGTCAGGGTGGGTGCCCCGGCCGGGCGCGCCCGCTGTGACTGGGAGAGGGAAGCGCCTCCATGGGTGCCCCGGCCGGGCCGCGCCCACTGTGATTAGGAGAGGGAAGCACCTCGATGGGTGCCCCGGCCGGGCCACGCCCGCTGTGATTAGGAGAGGGAAGCGCCTCGATGGGTTCCCCGGCCGGGCCACGCCCACTATGACTGGGAGCGGGAAGCGCCTCGATGGGTGCCCCGGCCGGGCCGCGCCCACTGTGACTGGGAGCGGGAAGCGCCCCGATGGGTTCCCCGGCCGGGCCACGCCCACTATGACTGGGAGCGGGAAGCGCCTCGATGGGTGCCCCGGCCGGGCCACGCCCACTGTGATTGGGAGAGGGAAGCGCCTCAATGGGTGCCCCGGCCGGGCCACGCCCGCTGTGATTAGGAGAGGGAAGCGCCTCGATGGGTGCCCCGGCAGGGCCACGCCCACTGTGACTGGGAGCGGGAAGCGCCCCGATGGGTTCCCCGGCCGGGCCACGCCCACTATGACTGAGAGCGGGAAGCGCCTCGATGGGTGTCCCGGCCGGGCCGCGCCCACTGTGATTAGGAGAGGGAAGTGCCTCGATGGGTGTCCCGGCCGGGCCGTGCCCACTGTGATTAGGAGAGGAAAGCGCCTCGATGGGTGCCCCGGCCGGGCCACGCCCACTGTGATTAGGAGAGGGAAGTGCCTCCATGGGTGCCCGGAATCATTAGTTGCATTGGCCAGGTGGAGTGGAAGGAACACCTGACTGAATCCGGCTTCCGGCCCGGCCGTGGGGGTTCGGCCCCTCATTAACCCTTTGAGCTTTGGCTTCTGGGAGCCCGTCCCGACCCACCTCACAAGCCAGCGGTGAAGAAGCCGTTCTGGCGAACTTTAAAGTCCTATAAAAGAGGAGTAGGTGAGACTGGCTTGGAACTTTTACTTCCATTTCAGTTCTCAGCTCCTCCTTGGGGGAGGAAGCTGGTTTGTTCTTCACTGCTCCTGTTGTGTGTCCCCACCCCCTTATATTCCCAAAGGAGTTAGCTGCAAACTGGATCCACGTGTGGATCTGCTCTCAGGAAGATTCAGTCTAGGCCCTTACTACCTACGTGATCCTGGACTGGCTCTGTCTGTCTCAATTTCCTCATCTCTAAAATGGGGGTAATGATAGCACCTACCTCCCAGCGTTGTTGTGAGGATCAAATGGGATATTTGTAAAGGATTGTACAAATGTTCACCGTAATTGTTATTGTAATTATTATTAAAAGTGTAAAAATGAATGTAGCCCTCGGGGATCATCCGCTCCGGCCTCCTCATTTTACCCATAAGAAAACAGGCCTAAGGAGGCTAAGTGATTTGCCGTCATCTGGGTGGTAAATGGCGGGGGCCAACATTCGAACCCAGATTCTCTGACTCCATCTCCTTTGCTATCTTACCATGCTAAACATAATTAGGATTTTTGCTTGTTCTGAGCTCCCAAGTGGAAAAGCACAAGGTATGATCTAGGATCAGAAATAAGTGTCTTCAGGGCTCCCAAAAGAAACCACCATTTATTAAGCACTTATTACATACCAGCACAGTGCTGGTTATTTCATTTGATCTTCACAACCACCATGGAAAGTAAGCACCACTAACATATCCATTTTACAGATGAGAAGACTGAGGTTGTGACTTGTCCAGGACTTGAATCCAGGTCTTCTGACTTCAGGTCTGGCATGTCCCCACTCTCCAGAATTAGCCATGCTTTCCCTCGGGAACCTGACAGACCAGCGGCCTGTTTGGATCCCACATCTGGGATGGGGGTCCTCAGATCCACCCAGACTTTGCTCAATTCTTCCTTAGCCTCCCACCTTCCAACTCTCACTCTTATTCCTCATCCTTGGTGCCCTGACTCCTGCAAACCTTCTCAGGTTCCCTGCAAAGCCTCTGGCCATAGAGAATTATCTTCTGGGTATCGAGTGGCCCCTGTCTCATCTCCCCTCGCCAGAGTGGGGAGGGTTGGGGAAGAGGCTGCTGAGGAGGTGGCAGGATCAGGCTCACAGAGAAATCACAAAATCCATTTTCACAGTCAGAGGCGTTAGGTGGAGAAGGCGCTGAGCGTCTGAGAATAGAACTCAGGCTGCTCTCCAGGGGTGGGGGGTTTGACCCAGAAAAAGGGAAATTGTCCCAACCAGCCGGTGGGACTGAGACCGAGACCCCTCCCAGACCCCAGTTTAAAAAAGCAGGATGCTGGGCCCCCAGAGGCCGCCTGAGCAGCTTCTCCGGAACCATCAACAGGTTCCACCTTCAGCTACTCCATGACCACCACCTCTGCCCCAGGCACGATCCCTACAGCTTGAAGCAGACCTCATCCTTAGTCTGATCTTCATAGATCAGGAGCCCATGAGACTGGTTCTTTTAAATAAAGATCCCAGTGAGGCCAGCCCTTTCAGGCTCCATCTCGGGCCCTGTGTAGGAAACACAGCCTTCTGGGTTTAGCCAGCCCTCAGGAGGTACCAGTAGGTCTTGGTGGTTGGGTCAGATTCTGGGCTGGAGGAGGAGAGAAAGATGTTGTATACTCCCTTATCTTCTCTGCTGTTAAAAATACTTCTTTTCCTTCGAGGCTCAGTTCAAGTGACAAGAAGCCAGGCCTTCTGATTGCTAGGGTAGAAGCGTCCCCATCATCATGATGCTTTTCATGTCCAGGGTAGTAAGAGCTAATGTATCACATTCTCCTGGTCCTGTGAGGTTTGCAGAGAAATCTTCCCATAATAAGTTGCCCAGCTTGGTGCAGTGGGATGGAAGGAAGACCTGGAACTTGGTTCAGATCCTAACTTTTCTGTTACCATTATGTTCAGTCACTTGAGTCATGTCTAACTCTCCAAACTCCATTTGGGGTTTTCTTGGCAAAGATACTCCAGTGGTTTGCCATTGTCATCTTCAACTCATTTTACAGATGAGGAAACTGAGGCAAAAAGGATGAAGTGTCTTCCTCAAGATCAAGTCTGAGTCAGATCTGAACTCGGGAGTTTTCCTGATCCCAGACCCAGTGCTCTACCCACCATGTGCCCTAACTGGCCTTTCTGGGACAACTCCTACCATATTATCCTAGTGTATGACTGGGGGCCTGAGATTCCTAATATGAAAGATGGAATTGTGTGAAGAAAGAGTCTCTAAGGTCTCTTACCCCTTAAACCCCATGCTTCCACTTGGGTAGGGAGCAGGGAGACCAAAGTATCTTCCCATGCAGATGAATGACAGGAGTGGACAGGATCTTCATCTATCCTGTTTAACTAAACTCCACACACCATTCTCACGCTTCCTCATGGCAGCGTTGCTAGGAGAGTGAACTAGAAACAAGAGGAGACAGGGACTAATGTAACTCAAAACACGAAGCATCTGTGAAGCCCCTGCTTTGTGAAGGCCCTAGGGACTCGGGTGCCCAGGTGATTTTTCTAAAGCATTGGGATAGTCACGTCTCCACCTGCTTGCTGAGGGCAGTGGCCCCTTATTACCTCCAAGACCAGCCGTCTTTTTGGCTCCTCAATCTGGTCCCTTCTCATCTTTTCTCATCTCAGGCCGCTCCACAAACTCAACAGTCCAGCAACATTGCCCTACTTGCGATTCCTCAGACTTGTTATCTTTGTCCTTGTCCTCTACACCTGGAACTCTCTCCTCGATTTTCCCGACTTTCTTCAAGATTTTGCTTGAACGCCATCTTCTTCTGAAAGGCCTTTTCTGATCTCCCAAACCACTAATATTTTCTCTCTCAAATCATCTCCCATCCTCCGTGTATATATCTTGTATGTACCTGGTTATTTACAGATTATCTCTCCCATTTGAATAGAAGCTCAAGATCAGGGACAGTATTTTGCCTTCATTTGTAGCCTGGCACATAGTAAGAACTTAATAAATTCTTGCCTATTTAATAGTTTTTTGTTTTGCTTTGTTTTTTATGGTGGTTAAATCATCATTTATGTATTTATATAAAATTTTGAGTGCCTAATTTTCTTCCTCACTCCCTCTCCTTCCCTCCCTCCTAAGATGATAAGCAATTTTACATGTTATATATTTACAATCAATTAAAGCATATATTTATATGTTATGTTGTGAAAGAACAGACCAAAAAGAAAAAAAAAAACACCAACAAAATAAAGTAAAAATAGCTTTGATGTGTATTCAGACTCCATAGTTCTTTCTCTGAATGTGAATAGCATTTTCTATCATGAGTCTTTTAGAATTGTCTTGGATCATTGTATTGCTGAAGAGTGCTAAGTCATTCAGAGGCGATCATTGTACAATGTTGCTGTTACTGTATACAGTGTTGTGGTTCTGCTCACTTCATTCACCGAAAGTTCATGTAAGTATTTCCAGGTTTTTCTGAAATGTCTGCTTGTCCTTTCTTAAAGAACAATTGTTTAATAAAGTCTTATTGACTGACTGGGAAAAAAACAAAGATAACACAAAAACCAATTCCTGTTCTCAAGGAACTTCCTAAAAACTAGCATAACAGACATCTATTTATCTGTCTTTTTTCTTTCTTTCTATTTAATATATATACTGTACAATAGATAGGATATGTGGCATATGTAACATATATATCATATATACACATATATGTATATGACAATTTAAGGAAGGAATGAGCATTAAGAACTAGGGGGGAATGGTTAGAAAAGCTTAGCTCTTGGCACATGAATGAAACTGAATTTTTCTCATTCTCCCCTCATAAATGATGAGAGGAAGGAAGATGGCATAATAGGAAGATGGTTGATAATAGGCACAAAAATGTGAAATTGGGAAATGGAATCCCAAATCTGATGAATAGTAAGTAAGTAAGCACTTTGGACCACAAAGTAAGAGGAAGCATTATATAATAAATCTGATAAAGCTGGAATCGGATTATGAAGGATAAAACTGATGTTTATAGTTTATCCTTGAGGCAAAAAATCTCCCACTGATAGATAATTATTCCTATTTTGTTTTTAAATATTATTTTTAACATCAATTAAAAACAATTTTTGCATTCCAAATTTTCTCCCCTCCTGCCTGCCTCTCCCCCTCACCCATTGAGAATGAAAACAATGTGATATTATACTTGTGAAATTATGCAAAACCTATTTCCATCTTAGTTATATTGGGGGAAAAACAAGCAAGAAAAATAAAAAATTATGCTTCAGACAGCACTCATACTTCATCAGTTCTCTTTCTTTGGAGATGGAGAGTATTTTTTAACAAGTCTTTTGAAATTCCTTGGATCACTGTATTGATCAGAAAAGCTAATTAAGCCTTTTGCAGTTGATTATCCTTATGTGTTTTCCTGGTTCTGCTCATTTCCCTTTGCAGCAGTTCATAGAAGACTTCTAAGGTTTTTTGCCACCAGAAGAAGAGTTGCTGTATTTTTATCCATACAGATCATTTTCTTTGGTTTCTCTCGAGTTACAGTTCTAGTACCGAGATTGCTGGTCAAAGAGGGTGGATGGTTTTTTACCCTTTAGGGCAGAGTTCCAAATTGTTCTCCAGAATGGTTGAATCAGTTCACAGCTCTACCAACGTTTTTCCACATTTGTCATTTCACTTTTCTGTCATATTGGCTGATCTGATGATAGGTGTAAAGCGGTACCTTCGATTTGTTTTAATTTGCATTTCTGTCATCTACAGTGATTTGGAGCATTTTTTTCATGCAACTTTTAATAGCTTTGATATCTTCTTCCGAATACTGGTGCTTGTCACATTTTTTGACCCTTTGATGTGGAGAATGGTATTTATTTCTATATACCTATTTAATTGATGGAGAAACTGAGGGTTGCAGAGAGGCAGCTGCTTTCTTGCCATCCAGGTCAATGCCTCCCTGTGTTCATATTTGCAGTGTTTACAGGCAGTGGGGATGCCTGTGCCCGAGCATTCAATACTGAGTCTGGTGTACTACAAAGGGTATTCCGGGGCCACACCTTCATCATCAACTGCATCCAGGTAGGATCAAGAGACCTTCCCATCTTGGAAGCCTAATAATATGGCTATTAGAAAGTAGGAAAGACTTGAGTTTGGGGTTTATTTAAGCCTTGGAAACAATTTATCATCTTTCAGCCTCCTCCTCAGAGACCTTCCCCGACTTAGTTTTTTATTTAACCCCTTTGTGTGTGTACCTCAGACTAGGCTCATTTCTCCCTGAAGCTCTGACTTAGAGGCATGAAAGTGTAGATTCCTTTTAGGGGCATGTGAGTTATTGGGAGCTTGTAAGAGCCAGAGGTGGGTACAAGTAGATGTAGAGTTAATACTTAGAAATTACATCAGTTTTATAGCTCATTCTACCATGTCTCCTGGTGTACAACTCATAACTTTTCTTTTCCTTTTGTTTGGATGGGCAAAACAAACTCCTTAGCTTGGCACTGAAGGTCTTCCACATTCTGGCTCCACTCTGCTTTCTTACCTATGTTTCCTGTTGCCACCCTGCCTCCATGCATTCATGGTGACATCCATCATGCAGAGAATGCCCTGCTTGCTTCCTTATCTCTACTTCTTGGAATTATCATCCTTCAAGGACTAGCTCAAGTGCCATGATCTTTATGAAGCCTTCTCTGGTACTCCCCAGCTGAAAAAAGTCTCTCCCTCATATTTTCCTACAGTCCTTTGTCTAAAACTCTCTTTTCTCTTATAGCACTTTGCCTTATATGATACTTATTTGGGTACTTACTATGTCCTTCTTATCTCACTTAAGCATTAACTGGGTCAGGCCAACAGAAGCTTTTCCTAGGGCACAAAATTTAGAGAGTACAAGTAATTTCAAGATTGCACAATTTTTAAAATTTGATAATCCTATTATTATTTTTACATCATGAATTTCCATGTTGATTTGAGGGCAGTTTTCATTCTGTTTGCTGCTTTTATGACAAAAGTAGTAGATGTACTATGCTCCCCTTAGAGTACAGTGATAGCTTTTTATTGACAGAGACTATATTCATGCTCCATTTCTTTTTTTTTTTTTTATCCCTAGCACCAGCAGTCTTACACATAGAAAGTGCTTGATAAATATTGGTCTATTTGATTTAAATCCATATTATACCATTCCCTCACAATAGACTATAATTGAGAATTTGTTGTAGGATTTCTACCCCCCTGCTCCAAAATCCCCCACTCCCAGCTTGCTCCGTGGAATTCCTGGTATTCTGATTTAGGCCAAACAGGATGCCCTTCTTGTTTCAGGTCCACAATGAGGTGCTCTACACAGCCTCCCATGATGGTACACTGAGGATCTGGGACATTCATGGACTCTGCAAGCAAAGTTTGCGTAGGCGTCCCAAAAGGGAGGTGCCAGCCCAGCACCGCAGCACCCCAAAAAGGAGCCTCTCCCAGCTCTTCAACAACAAAGTTGGTTGCACCGTGTCTCCACCCCAGGGTGGGGAATGTGAGACCATTGAGTTGTTGTGACCATGGAGTACAGAAGGGACCTTGGCCATTGGCCGCCATAATCAAGCTGTCCTCAGTCACTCAGCAGAAGGGAAGACTGTAAGGTCCCAAGCGTGAAGAGTTCTGAAGCTGCTCACAGTGAATGTCTGAAAATCCATTTCCTTGAAGAGCTCAGGAAATTGAATGCTTTGTAGCCATGCTTCATGTGGGTCAGGATGGTGCAGAAGCCCAAACTCCTTGATTCATGTTCCTCTGGGACTGACAAAGGAGTCTGTAGGAGTACATGGCTTCCCTTTGTATGTGTATCATAGAACTTTAATTTTAAACTATTTTTAAAAATTCCTCTCTGCAACCAACTGCTGCCCAGCACTAGAGCCCTGTTCTCGAGGAAAGAAGAAATGAAAAGAAAAGCAAGATTTCTGCCTTTATTACATTATCTGGCACGAGAGAGGTTGACAACAGTTACACTTATACTTTGGGAATTTTCTGTCTCCCTTTCTTTCTTCTCCCGATTCCTCATCCATTCTCTCCACATATTTTTTCCAACGCCTCTCCTTTTCCCCTTTTTTCACTGTCTCATTTCTCCCTCCCAACCCCATTGTCACTATCAGTTTTTCACTTTTTTCCCCTTAATTTTTCTTATCTGTTTCTCCCTCTCCATTCTCTCACCTTCTCCTAACACATGTTACCTATCACTGTTGATAATTAAGTTAAAGGTGGAAGACAATACAAGATTAAGCCTTTCTTGTGGGCAAGACTGGCCACTTCTCCTTAGGCACTTTAACTTGGGAAAATTCCAGCTTCTCTTCCTGTCATGTATCAATAACCTGATCTCTTATTCTCCTACTTGGGAAAAGAGATCAGACATTAATGCCGCCACACCCTGAATTCCCAAGTGAAGTCAGTCATAACTTTAGCTCCTGAGCTTGATGAGAAAAGAGTGGGGATGTTATTTAAAAAAAAAAAAATTTAAAAGACAGTCATTGAGCCGTGGATACATTATGTGATCACTGTAATTTTTTCATTTTGGTCAGTTTTCTATGAAGAAACTTGATAGAAATTTGAAATACATGTTATTTGCTAACTATACTCTCTTGATATGCTTTTCTTGATTTAATCCTCTATTATTATAGAGCTAACTTTTATGTTTTGTGCTAAACACAGGTAAGGAAGGTTGGACTCCAAAGTCAAATACTTTGGAAGCCTACCTCTCTCCCAAGGCTCCGAGTGACCTTGGACAAGTTAACTTTTCTGAGCCACGGGCTCCCAGTTTGCATTTAATTAGGTGGATCAGGACATGTAGAATCATAGGAACCTTAAAAATCCTTTCAACTAGTGAAGTCAAATTCCAAAAGAAACAAGGGTAACTGAATCATACGTAAGAATTCCTGTGGACTGCTTGTTAACTTAGGACACTACCTTATGTTTTGCTCTCTACATATTTTGCTAAATACTTCCCAATTATGTTTTGATCTAGTCTGAACTGCACCATGGAATATATCCATTTATTATTCTGTGGTTCTTCCTGGCTCTAAAATTCTATTTCATGATACCTTCCTTCCAAACTCTTCAGTTTGGAGCAACGTTTGTCTTGTGCTGGGTTTTGGTCACTTTTTTTATGCTCTAGCTACAAGATCAGGACCTCTCAGCTTGATGTCCATTGGGGTCTCTCAGGACACCCAATTCTGCCTAGCCCACAAGAGGGATTGTCTGTGGTTGTCTGGAATGATTACTTGTCTTTGTACTATCTCCACAATCATGCACCTCTATTCATACAGATTTCCAGAGAATTGAATAATCTGGGTGATGGGGAACTAGAATAAGGACTTGGAGGACCTTGTGTTTTGATTTCTAAATCTAGGAGAAAATGAAGGTCTGTAAAAATAAAGGAATGTCTATAGCTTCCTGGTTTGGGGGAGGGACCCCCTTGTTTTGTGTGAGAAAGAGAAAAAAATAAAAGAAGTGCTCAACTGCATCTAATTGGGAAACACTAGATCCTATTCCAGGGTTCTCAGTCAACAACTTTAATAGAATAATGATGTGCCAAAGGTAGGTCATAAGACATAATCCTAACCTTCTAGACAGTTGAAACTTTTCTGCAGATTTAAATCATGCAAGACATTAATAGATGAATAAGTGTTAGGGTTTAGGGCAAAAATATCTTTGAAAGTCAGAATAATTGGGGAGGACCTCATGATAGAACTGAGTGTTGAAGAAGAGGAAGGGCAGATCAGTCCCCACGGAGCAGGGAGTGGATCTGGCATATTTTGAGGACTTCGGTGCTATTGTTATGTTAGGCATCATTGAGGATGTGAAAGAGAGATTGCTTTCAAGAAGTTGGCCGACTTTTTGAGATCTCATACCATCAACAAGCTTTTAAGTAATACTTACTCTCTGCAAGAAACTGTCTCATGAACGTGGAATTTACAAAGCAAGGCAGATCTCTGCCCTCTGGGATGTCTGTGCACAAGATGACCATGAATGGATCACTATTTCCTGATGAAGATTAGCAAGATGCTATTTTGCTGTACTATGCATGGGAGGTAAGAAAGGAATATGTGATATGAACTCTCTTCCTTTAGCTGTTCAGGTAAAGGCTCATCAGAAAGGCAGACCAGAATGGGTTGTCGGGGTCCCTTCAGATGTAGAACAATTTTTCTTTCTTATGTAGAACACAACGCCATTTAGTGCTAGGTAATAACAGCAAAAATTCATGGGTTAAAAGTTTGGTTCAGCAGTTTCCCACATTCCATTTCCACCATTATCTGGACTTCTCAGAAATAGGCATGTGGACCCACTGCATCTTTTAAAAAGTAGGGACTCCTAGGAATAGTTTAAAAACAGCACCGAAGCATCACAATGAATGATTACCAAGTGGCTCATCTAAAGACTGAAACAGGAATCCCTTTTGAACCACCAGGCTGACACCTGTAACTGCATGGAAGGTTCCAACCTGCCTCTTCCATTCTTTTCCAGGATCACATAATCTTTCTTATCTTTGATCCATTTGCCCAGACTTTTCCCTTTTATCCAAAAAGATGACCTCCTTGGATCCTCACTCTTCTAGATTACAGCATGATTTCTTGAGGGGTGGCGGTGGTCTTGTCTTATGTCTCTTTTAGAATGTTTAAAAGTGTGCCAAGAATATAATAGCTGCTCAGGACATCTGGTGATTTTCTTGGGCCATAAGTGAGAGAAGCAATGCATTCTTTCCCTTATACTTTGCCATTTGCAGTTCCCCAACTGATGAACCTATTCCAACTACTGCTAATTTTTTTTGAAACAGGAACTGAAAACTCACTTCCTAAATGGCTTAGAATGTCCAATTTTTTTTCCTGAACCACTCTTGCAATTGGAATGGGCCAGCCTGCTCCTTACTCACTTTTCATACAAGGTTCTTACTCCACATTCCTGCACCAACCTGTAAGCCAATTTATAATTCCAATCACCTATTCTTTAGTAAGATGTTAAGTTATATAAATTAGTAAAACTTATCTAAAAGAGCAACTCCTAAATTTTGGACCAGATTCTTATTCAAGGAATAGGCTTTTTTTTTCTTTGCTTTGTTCTCTGTCAAACCTTTTTAAAGGGCAATGCAGTAAGGACAGGAACAGGTTGTTACTGGGTTCTAATTTTTTTCCATTACAATTAAAACATCATCTGTAAAATTTCTTAGCCCCTAGATGATAAGTAAGTGGAAAACCTTGTAATAACTCTAAACAATCCCTTTAGGGTTTATGATAGTGTTGTGGGGAAAAAAAAGTACAAGTATGCCCATTTTACAGATGTGTACACTACAGATTTCCCTCACCCTATGGATTTCTCCAACATTCTCCTAAACAAAATGGTATCTTAGCAGTTATCTCTGACACATATTGCTACCACAGCTAATTCTAAAGCTGCAGCACAACAAATCTGAAAAAAAAATTCTAATTTTTCTTTTAGCTTGAGATTACACAAATTCCAAGTCTAGGTTCTTCCAATTAATGATATAGGATCTGGACAAAGAAAACATGAACAATACATAGACTTATAGTTTAAATGAAGCTCTAATTCATCCAGGAGCCACAATCCTTAAGTTTTCAAGCCAGGATCTTTCCATCCAATAGTCTTGAAAAAGGCTAAATTGGTGAGGTAGAAAGCTCCCTCTCATCTTTATTATGCTCTTTGAAGTGAATGACAATAAAATGGCCCTCTCATTCAAGTTAAACCACTGCCCAAGCTGTTGTGATAGTTTCAGTCTTTTGACAACAAACATCAGGCTTTGGGGTGAAGGGGAGGTGTCAGCATTTGCCCTCAATTAGTGTGGATCCCATTGACTTTTAGGAGGCTGAGATGTGCCCAAGGATTACACTTGCACTCAGTTTCTCCTTTATATACTTGTTACATAGGAAATCTTGGTGTTACGAAAATGATTTATTCATTCCTCTCAAACATATTAACCACATACCCTTAGAAATAAACTTTTTGAAATATAAGTATACAAAAAAAATCTGTCATTAGATATATTTCCACAATATAGTTTTCTTCTCTGCTAGCAATGATATTAAATGACAGTGCAGATGCAGAACAGATTAATCAAAAATAATTGTTTTGCTTTCCACTTAATAACTGAATAAAGATTGTGAAAAAATGCTGAATGTGTAAAAATTCCTGACCTGAATTTCAAATGCATATTTTACTATATAACTAAAAGCATTTTAAAGCTCTAGGCATTTACTATTTTATTCTGTACCTGCAGCCTACTCATCTGCTTTTTTTGCATATGGAATAGAGATTTAAAACACAATTTTAGTGACAGTAGCATCCAAGTTGCTACAAGAAGGCACAAATGCTTAGGAGGCAAGGACAGGCACTATGTGAAAGAAAAAAAAAAAAGAACCCAGAGCTCAGTCTTAGAGGAAGGAGGATCAAGCTCCACAGCTACAAAGCCAGAGACTGTACTAGGGGTTAGGAAAACCCTGTTTTTTCTTTTGTTTTTTTCTCTCCCAAACAGCTTTCTTTAGCATAGTGACCTGCAGGGAATAGGAGCAGGACCAAGATGAGGAGATAAAACTCAAATGAAGAAAGGAAATGGCAGATTAGGCCAGAGCAGTCTCTCTTCTCCCCATTCCCTAACTATTCAATATTTCAGAGATTTCCCTGGTCCTTGCCTTTATACTCCTTTATCTTCCCTGTCCCCTCGCTGGGGAATGATCATTCAAGTAGTCAAAGCAAGCAATAGGAAGGAAGAAAAAAAAATGAAGGACTGAATTGGATTTTTTTTTTATACAGATAGAATTTATAAGCACAAAATTAAGGTACTTATTTCAATTTGTCATCTACTTTTTCTGCCTTGTTGATTTTATATTCTCTACATAGGATAAGTACTCAGCAATAACCAGTGCTTCATCTTCTAGAGTTGAGTCAAGATAATCTTCTTCATGTTCTGGAATATCACCCAAGATTTCATTCACTGCCTCTGTTTCCATATCTTCATCTGTTGAGGCACTAGAAGTACCTAAAATAAAATAACAAAAAGGGATAAAAGAAGAAAAAAAATTAAACAAATAATGGTTTGTCCAAGTCAGTTTTAGTGTATGTCTTCTGCTAATCAAATATTCTCTCAAGTAATTAATTACAATGCAAAATCAATAGGACAGGTACAGACTTCCCCATCTGTAGCTTCTATTTCCAAATATGCCAAAGTCATACTATCATTCTCCTTTTTCCCCCTACTTAGGAGGCAGACCATCCTCTTACCAGCAGAATCTGAAGGGGATTTTGTTGATGAAGTTGAAGAAGAATCTTCCGATGGTATTTGTAAGTCAGGGGGAAGAGTTCCTCCGTTATGAGCAAGTGTCTGAGCAGCCAGTTGAACATTTCCTCTAAATACTCTGAGGGCTATCTTGGCTGTCTCAGCTTCAAAACCCATATATACCAACTAAAACAGAAAAAAGGAAATTACAGATGTTGACTAAGACCCTCAGATAGTATAAGAAACCGGAGGTTGCTGGAGCACTTGCATCATTCAGCAACGCAGGCAATCTCCAGGCTTATTTTTTAAAATTTAACTTGTGAAACCTTTTGTTCTTTATGATAAATCTTTCCTGATTTTCCCCTAGGATCCATCTCCTCCTCCCCCCAAATGAACACTCTGCTGTAAGAATGAAAAAAGTAGACCAAAACTAGCCAATAGAACAACATAATCTGACAGACTGTACAACATTCTATAACATAGGCTTCATTTCCTTATATTAAGATTAAGAAAATAGGTTTCATCAGGTCTTCTCTGAGACCACAACTGACTAATCTTAGGCTTCTTTTAAAGAGAAATTTTTAAAAAATCACATCATGAACATCAAAATGTCCCCAAATCACTTCTAAATTCTATGAGTCTAACTCCATGCAACTTAAGTGGTGAGTACATTTGAATCAAGCATCTTAATTTCCCTTAGGAATAGGAGTTTTATCGTTGCCTTTGGTTTTGATTTATCTAAAGAACACCTTGAGCCCGCTGTAGAAAAGGTACCATGCAAATATAGTAATATTTGTACTTAACTAAGTACTAAAAATATGCTAGTTGCTTCCTTAAGTCAATGTGTACAAGAGAGGTTAAAATCATAAGTTGCTCCCTTGGTTTCCTCCTGCCAACAATATACTTCTCAGTTTCTTATCCTGACTAACCCAAGACAAGAGGTCAAAACAGCAGAAGGCATTGTGTCTCTATCTTAAGCCCTATTCCTATGATGTTTTGAGGTAAACAAAGGCATTAACACTCACCTTATCAACATTTTCTTGAGAAACATGTTCCTGGTTGTTGCTAGTCTCAGGATCTGCATCATTTAGCCACCACATCTGAGGATTACTAAGAAGAATCTAAAATACAAGAGTGACAAGCTTTGAATCCATATGGAATTCAAATGAACATTTCCCCACTCCAGTTCTTATGCAGAAATCAAAATCTAGAATAAGCTACCTTTATAATAAGCCCTAGGCAATATAGGCTTATTCATTCTAATCTGCTTTTCAAAAAACTTTATCCAGTCTACCTTTAAAGTGTCAAATACTAAGGATGCCTACATTTTGTAACTCGCTGCAATACACAAAGTGCTCCAGTTTCCAATAGCTTATAGGGAGATTTTTGTTTGTTAAATAAATTTCTGATTTGGAAAGTTTTGTCCATCATGCTTGAAGAGCAATAAAATGACAGTGTGATATTTAGGTCAATGTATACCTTATACCTGGCTATGGCTGATCATACCATTATGAATTTGGAAGGTTCTACCACAGGTCAGGAACAAATAGTCCACATGGACATTTGGAAAGAAGACCTCTCTAATTTTGCACATCCCATATTTTATTTCTTTTGAGCTATCATTATGCTGGACAGTCCTGTAACGTTATCTCCTGTGTCTCACAATCGATACCAAAGCTCTTCAGAGTGACCTTGAAAGTGTCCTTGCAATGCTTCTTCAGACCACCATGTGAGCATCTGCCTTGTGTGAGTTTTCCATAAAATAGTCTTTTAGGCAAACATACATTTGACATTTGAACAATATGGTCAGCCCATCAGGGTTGGGCTCTCTGTAGTAATTTGAATGCTTGACAATTCAGCTCAAGAAAGGACCTCAGTATCCAATACCTTATTTTGCCAGATGATCTTCAGAATCTTCCTAAGACAATTCAAATGGAAGCAGTTCAATCTTCTGGCATGGTACTAGTAGATGGAGGACAGCACAATGGCTCTGGAGACCTTTAATTTGTTAGGCCACCTAATATCTCTTCTTTTCCACATATTCTTTTTAAGCTTTTCAAATACTGAGCTAGCTCTGGCAATGTGTACATAGAGCTCTTTTATGTGTAAATCCCTGGAAAGTATACTGTCAGCATAAGTGAATTTATCCACAGCATTATATATTCTGCCATTTATTTTAATTAATGGTACTAGTTGGTAGAGAACTTCTGTATTCTTAGTGTTGATTGTTAGGCCAAAATTAGCACAAGCAGCAGAGAATCGATCTGTACTTTGTTGCATCTCACCCTCAGAAGCTGCACTGAGCCAAGAATCATAGGCAAACAAAAAGTTGTATCCCAACTCTCCCTCTATTTTAATCTTGACTTATAGCCTTTTCAAGTTAATCTATCATCAGTGTAGTAGCTAACCTTGATGCCATTTTCATCCTCATTGAAAGTATCCAACAACATCGCTGAAAACAACATGCTAAAAAGCATGGGAGTAAGCATACAGCCCTGCTTTACTCCACTGGTAACTGGAAAAGTGCAAAAGCATCATCCATTATCCAGAACCTGGGTAAGCATGTCATCATGAAACTAGTATATAAAACTGATGGACTTCTCTAGGCAACCATATTTTGCCATGATCATCTACAAGCTCTTATGACTAATAGTATCAAAGACTTTGGTTAAATCAACAAATATTGTGTACAGAACTCTGTTCTGTTAAAAAATATATCATTAGTCTTTTAATTGTACATCTTGCTAATCTTAAGGTACTCCTGATTTCTTTATTCTGTTCTAGAGGCAAGAAAGATAGAAGAGGAGATGGGTTTCTTGACTGAGTATAAGGCTAGGGAAAGAAAGAAATGGGCACTGGAAGTTTAAGCTTTGTTTGGACGGTGGGGAAAGGAGGAAGACTATTTGCTTGCAAACACTAAAATAAACACCAAATGAGAAATAAAGATCATAGAAAAATTTAAAACCTCAAGAGTGATCTTGGGTGATCTCCAGGTCCTGGTGGCCAAATGTCCTTCAACAGTATAGGCCACATAGGATGGATGAATCCTTCCACTAACCTTGAGTGCTTCATCCAGATTTCCTCTTGCCTGGTGGAGAGCTTCTTTTGCAGCATGAGCTGAGTAGCCCATTCCTTTCAAAGAGTTTATGTTATCCAGTCGTCTTTTTCTCTTTTCTTTTTCCTCTTTCTTTATTTGGGCAATTTCCTTACGGAGACAAGTCAAGCACAATGAAGTTACAGTGACTGATAAATGTTCAATAACACATATGCCTAGTATACTGGGCACTGAGCTCAACTGCGTCCCTATACCTGAGTCCTCTCTATTCTCAGCACACAACCTCAAAAAATATAGATTTCCTATATATCTACTAAGTGTTCCAGAAATGCTCATTATGAGTAGCTTCACATGAATATACATTCCAAAATTTGAAAAATCTTATTCTACTTCCTTTATGTAGGAGGGATTGAGGGAAGGAAGAAGAAAAGGGAATACCGGATATAAAGAGAATGGATGCTTCAAGATCATATAATAAGAACCACTATTTAAATGTTTGTCATTCAACAGATAATCCTCACCAAATCTCCCTATTACAGGCTTTGCCACCAGTGTAACAAATAATTGAAATCATAAAGAAATTGTCCTTATCTTTTTCTTTCACAAGAGCAGACTGGATAACTGGGATCTTAGGAGATTTCCTATGAAGTTTTCTAAATCCATATTCTATAATATAAATCTATAATTTAGGCACCCCCTAAGTTGCCTGGCAATATAAAACAAACAAAAGCAGAGTAGTGTAAACTTTTCTTTACCTAATCTCAATCCAGCCATGTTGAAGTAATAGGCCTATTCTGTATTGCTCTAGAGAACAGAATCAGGACTTGTTACTGAAATAAATGCAACTATGAATATGAAACAATTCAATTTAAAAATATTTTTTCATGTTCTGTTCTAATAATACAATGCAATGAATATCTAATGGAAAAGTATAAAACTTTTCCATTCTTCTGAAGCCAGGAAACTTATGTCAAATGGGATAAACACTCTTCTTTAATATTGATGTGAGGTATACCACTGGTTTAGTCTTAGTCTCACTACCTGTTCAAAGAACAGAGCACAGATCTTTGACATATGATAGGAGAATGTTAAAGTACCTCTCTTCGGTTGGTAATATGGGTGGCAGCATGATCTACATTCCCATCACAAGCTCTCAAACCAAGTCGAGCTTCCTGAGCAGTAAATCCCAACTGTAACAAACTGTGAACTTTTAGAGGATCTATAGACAGCTCTTCATAGAGTTGCTGTGCCTATCAATGGGGGAAAAACAAAATAATCAGATGAGTGTAAGTTTAACACAAATTTAAGGTCAAAAAGAAATGAGGCTACAGAGCTAAAATCAACTGGGCTATATGCATGCCAGAACTGGAAATGTCATTGATATATTTTGAGTACCTAATATGTGCAGAGCACTATATTGGGCACCATGGGGAGTTAACAACAGAAACTTAAGATGCTGTACTTGCTCTCATAAGCTTATGACAGAAGAAAAATAAGTTGTGCTTGTCAGATATATGTAACTCACAAATAACAAATATATAGTCAGTCATGAGCAATCGTATTCTAGTTCTTCCCGCCATGCATTTTCAATCTCATTTCCCACAGCTTTTCCAAATCTTTTCTTCTCTCAACAACACACTCCAACCTCACTTCCTAAATGAACAGCTAATCTATGTCATCAAGAAGATTGAAGCCATCTGATGTTTTTTCAGCTCCTATCCTCAATTCCTTAAATCTTTAGCATCATCTCCTACTGTCCCATACTTCTCTCAAGTCACAGAAGAGGAGATATCCCCAGAAAAAAACTAATTCTTTCACTTGCACCCTTAATCCCATTTCCTTCCCACTTTCTCCAGAGTGACATCAACTTCATCCTTTCACTCACACATCTTTAAGATCTTCTTAATTAATTTCCATCTGTGCACTAATATGCTCAAGCTTCCCTAAATCTAGGGGGGAAAGTCTTTGCTTGTGAAGCCCATCCATTTCCCATTCCATCTCTGCTCTTCAATGCTAAGCCTTCTTGAAAATAATTCACATTTATATACCACTTGGTTTGCAAAACTTTCCTTCTTCCAAGTAGGCAAAAAGAGTACTATTATTTCCACTGTATAGATGAGAAAATGGAAGCTCTGAGAAGTTACGTGATTTCTCTGTGTTCATAGAGCCAGTGATTGAAGCAGTATTTGAACCTAAGTCTATCTTCTGACCAACTCCAGCATTTTTACAACTATACCTAAGTGCCTAAATTTACCTGCACAATATATCTCTATTTCTTCTCTACCTAGTCTCTCATCAAGCTCTTGTAATTGGGCCTGTCTCCACACCACCTAAGTCTATTAAAAATTCTCTTAAGTCACCAATGGTGTCCTCCTTGACAAATCCAATGGATCTTCCCCAATCCTTATGCTCCCTCAACTCTACTGTAGTAATGTCTCCTCCCTCACCGCTCACATCAGTTGCTATATTCTAATGATATCACTCTCATTTATCCTCTCACTGTTACCACTCTAATTTGGGATCTTATTACCAACCACTTAGACTGTTGATAAAACCTCTTTATAGATCTCTTCATTCCTATTCTCTCCAATCTATTCATCACACTTACTATAGCAATAATAATTTTGTAGATCTGTCATGTCACTCCCCTATTTAAAAATCCTTGGTAGCTTCCCACTGCTTCTTATGCCCTTGTCTACAATCAAGGCTCTCCACAAAAAAACCCTTTCTTTTCATCTTCTCATTATTTCCTTTCATGCATTCTGCCTTAGAATAGCCAGCCCTCTTCTCTACCCCCAGTTCTATACTCTGCATGCCATATGTCTCTGTCCATGCCTGTGCTCAAGCTCTTTCTTCCTCCCAAAATTCCTTTCCTCCTAATCATCTCCTATAAAATTTTAAAGTCTAAATCTAGTGTCACTTTTCCTAGGAAGTCTGTCAAGCTCCCCCAAGTTGTTAATGACCTTACTTCTCAGACCTAAATAAAACTTTGGTTTGTAACTCTGTAATGCAATTAAAACTTTACCATTATATTTCCACTATACACATCATATCTTTTCACCCTACAAGTCTTTAAGTTTCCTTAATATAGTCTAATGTTTATTGGCAAAACAAATAGTAGCTACAATGTGTTTCTCATCTTACCTTATTGAGATATTCAGAAGCCTCCTCCCCATTACCACTATGATAGTTTCTTATTCCTTGAAGCAAGTAAAGTCTTAAAAATAGTACCTTTTCTCTCCCATAACTTCCCTGAGGAGAAAAGAAATATATCCCAAAGTTAAAATTACCTTAATTCTACTACTAGACATGTTAATACTTCCATTTTTCTTCTATATCAGCAAGAAACAAAATTAATTTAAATATAGGTAACTCTGCTATCTCATATGAATCAGATTTAATAGGAAAGAAATAAAGATAGAAAGAACTGGGAATCAAAAGACTAAGATTCCACTCTAAGTCTGCCATCAGCTAGTTATCTTGAGAAAACCTTAATCTCCTTCTATCTGTTTCCTCATAAAATGGAACACAAATGAAGCTAGACTAGATTGAAGCACAAATTAGTTTTGCCTCTGGGAGACACCCAAAAAGTTTGGAAGCCAAATGAACTAAAGGAAGAAAGCAAAATGGGATGGGGAAAGAGAAGCTGCATATTGTTGGTGTTGGTGAGGCGCTGGGGCTCAACTTAAAGATAAAGACTATGTTAGGATCACAGAAGGATACTTGAAAAGTTTGGAAGAATGCTCTGGAAAAGCTCAAATATCCATTCTGGGCATTTCTTAGGCTAAAAACATGGCTCAGAAACGAGATCTTTTAGGTCTAACTCCCACCTCCTTCTCTTCTATCCTTTACATTCAAGGAACAGAGCTAAGACAAACATAGTAAAGATTTAGAAGCACACAAAGCCTTTAGGTGAACTAGACAAACCAGAATAGTCTATAACCTTTTCTTTTAGGGATGACAAGGTCCTTAAAGACCACGTAGTATAACTTCTAATTCTACCCTCCTCCCACTCTCCAGAGAGAAACTAAATAAATTAAATTAAAATTAAAATTGTTAATAGCAGAGCTGAGAGACAAACTCAGATGCTCTGATCCAGAACCAGTGTTCTTCCCACTACACTATGGAGTCTTTCAAGCTGCTAAGATGCACAAGCTCTATTTTCTAGTCTTACTGCTATTTTTATGAGACAAAAAGACTTACAGAGTATGACTGCTGTCTCCAACTATCTAAAGGACAGTCATGTTAAAGAGGAATTAAATTTATACAGTTCCAGAGGGGAAAAGTTAAGACTAATAGGTATTCAGTATATGGAACCAGAGCTTTATAAGCAAGAACAAATTAGAACTAGCTAAAATGTAATGGGCTGCCTTATTAAGTAATGAATATTCTTTCCCTGAAGCCATTCAAGCAAAAGCTAGCCAATTTGTTAGAAATACCATAAAAAGGCTTCATGCAATAGTTAGGTTAGCTTAGAAGACCATTAAGATTCCTTTCAAATCTGAAATACTGTAACCAACTGTAAGCCAGCAAGACCTAATGGAAAGGATACTATATCAACAGTAAAGAGACTAAGGTTTGAGTCCCAGTTCAGATGTTTACTAGCTGTGTGACCACAGGCATTATCTTAAAAAAGGAAAGTCTAGTTCCTGGGTCACTGAGTTTCATGGATCTAAACAGCACTGCACAGGAATTAAGGATTAAAAAAAACCCCAAACCTCCACAAGTGCAATATATTGTTAACATTTAAAAATATATTTTCAAATGTAGGTTGCCCATCTATAAAATGGAGCTAATAATCCTTCCACTACCTACTTCACAGGATTGTTATGAGGAAAACACTTTGTAAAAGTTAAGAAGCTTTGTAAATGTGAGCTACTATATAAATAAAAGTTGTTATAATAAAATAATATTCCTTGAAGTGAAGAAGTAGTAAAGGTTAGAACCCAAATACTCTCCTTTTGCAAGTATACAGGAAAATAGGGAAAAGAATCCAAATTTAGGAATTATAGAATGGGACAGAAAATTCTAAGCAATATCCTAGAAAGTAAATGAATTTGTCTTAGAAAAAAATTAAGCCAATAAATTCCAGAAAATAGTTAAGGGGGAATGACACATATAAACTACAGAAGTTACATGTTTCTTGTTAAAAGTAATTGCAAAAGTGATCCCAGAGTCACATAATTGTGAATATCCCAAATCTGAGTTCTGTACAGACATTAACAAAGCCCAAAGACCCCACACATGCAAGATATTTTAAAAATAATTTTCAAGTGCAGTATGAAATCACAAAAAACTACAACCTACCTATCATGAAGCACTTTTGAGCTAGTATAGACATGGCCTGAATTATGCAGATACACAAATTCTGTATCCAGACCTAACAACATGCAATATAATTCCAAACAAACCATAGTTCAAATCAACATACTTTTATATGGACTAGTCTTTGGTGGTTTTCCCCGTAGCAGTTTTTAAAGCATTTCTGGGCCATATTTAGCTTTCTTTCGGCATCATCAAGGCATTCCAGCTGTCCCAGACGGAAGTAACACCACACTATATCCAGCTGAAGCACTGCATAATTATCTACTGTATCCAACAGTTCTCTGCAACATTCACTGTAAAAAAGAAAGTAAATCTCACTCATCTATTTTATGAAAATTTTCATTATCAAGTTTTACAGAATGTTTCTTCCTATATTAAGACAGAAAGCAAGTGCAAAAAAGCAAGTTTATGTGCCTTCTATTGTGTTTGTGAGACGGTATGTTTTACAGTGAAGTTCTCAATTATTACAGTGTAATTCTATTCCTTATCCAAAGCATCCAGATCAATTGGGGCTGCAGGATGAACGGGAAAGCAGAGTTGGATTAGTAAAAGGGTGCCAATAATCTCTTGAATAAAGATTTCTGCCTAAGCTTTCTTCTTGTACCTAAGTCTATCTAATTGAGCTCCACAGTTAATTCTCTGGTATCATTAAAGACTTCCTCTGGTACCATCAAACCACTATAGAAGTAGAAGTTAGAGACCATAGATTTAAAGGAATGAATCTGATGATATATTGGGAGAAGATATAGGTTAAAGATAGAGACTTGTGATCAGAAAAGAACCTTAGGAAAAAATGTATAGTCCAAATGCCCATTCTATAGCTGAGAATACAAAAACAAGTGAAATGATTTATTCAAGATAATAAGACAGTAGAAATAGAGGTAGAAATGGAATAGTGGTAGTTTAGTCTAACTAAAAATCTGGTGTTCTTTCCCTTAAACCATGCTTGTCTTTAATATTCTACTTCTGATAGAAAAATATTGTGATCTAAAAAGTATTTATTTTCAGTTTAGAAGCATCAGAATTTAAGAATATCTCAAAGGACTGAGCTGTATTGAGTGATACAGTACATTTATTTTTTTAATCCATAAGGCAAAGAAAATAAGAGACAGAAGGATAAAAATTTATATTTCAAAGTAAAATCATTATATCTTTTCATCAATTGATGTACCTTTTTCTTTCTTTCTTTCTTTTTGGCAAGGCAATTGGAGTTAAGTGACTTGCCTGAGGTACACAGCTAGTCATTGTTAAATATCTGAGGTCAGATTTGAAGTCAGGTTCTTCTGACTTCAAAGTTGGTATTTTATCCACTTCATTATCTAGTAGTCTCAATGTGCCTGGTCTTTCTAGTGTTATGTAGTTACTAAATTAAAATTTATAATGCAAATCTAGGCTACTGGTCAGAATTTTTTCTTCAATATTCAAACTATTATGTTTGTTTCAAATTTTAATATATCTTCTTTTAACCTAATACTCTATTTTATTGAAGCTTTTTTATTTTCAAAACAATGCAAGGATAATTTTTTATCACTAACCCTTGCAAAATCTTGTGTCCCAATTTCCTCCCTTCCCCTCAACCCCTCTCCTAGATGGCAAGTAAATCTAATATATGTTAAACATGGTAAAAATATATGTAAATCCAATATAAGCATAAGTATTTATACAATTATCTTGCTGCACAAGAAGAATCAGATCAAAAAGTAAAAAAAAAAAAAAAATGAGAAGGAAAATAAAATTCAAGCAAACAACAATAAAAGAAGTGAAAATCCTCTGTTGTGATCCACACTCAGTTCCCATAGTCCTCTCTCTGGATGTAGATAGTTCTCATCATCACAAGATTATTGGATCTCATTGTTGACGAGAACCATGTTCATCAGAATTGATCATGGTATAGTCTTGTTGTTGCCGTGTATAATGATCTCCTGGTTCTGCTCACTTCACTCACTTCAGTTCACATAAGCCTCTCCAGGCCTCTCTGAAATCATCCTGCTGGTCATTTCTTATAGAAAAATAATATCCCTTAACATTCATATACCATAATGTATTCAGCCATTCTCCAAGTGATGGGCAGCCACTCAGTTTCCAGTTTCTTGCCACTATAAAAAGGGCTTCCACAAACATTTTTGCACATGCTAGCAGCACCTATTTATTAAAGATTTCCTCTCATTTTCTGTACCAAAATCTATTCTCGGGAAATAATTTTGTGACTATGATTTACATCTTCCATTTATGAAGTACTTATTATGTGTCAAGCATCGTGCTAGGCATTGGGGATACAAAGACAATTACTTAAATGTAATGTCCAGGCTAACTTTCTGGAGGGCCTTGGGACCAGTCTTGGTCTCAGCAGAATAATCACCATAAGAACAGTAAGGAATAAAGTTCAAAGTCTTTATTATCTCTTTTACAATCTGTCTCCTTCTCCTGAGGCTGGGCTAACTTTCTGGGGGATCTTCAGATGGGCTTTGTCTTAGTGGAGAAGTGAAGAACACAGCACAGTCTCCACGAGGGGCTTTACCTTCAAGTCTGTCCTCCAGTCTCCAGTCCTCTGTCTTCTCTATCTGAGTCTGTCTTCCCTCCCAGTTCTCCTAACTCTTTATACTCTATTATAAGTACATCATCATAGGTGTCAATCTTGTAGAATAGATGTCAACTTGTAGAACTACACTAAGTACTAAGTATATGTAAACTAGAGAATCATTATCTCAATTCCACTGAGTTAACACCTTGTTCTAAGATTACTTGTTTCAGGTATACTTGGCCTTCTACAACTCAACATACTTAAATTATCTGCAATTAAACTAACCAGCTTAATGTAAATCGAACCAATTCTGTTGTCTTTAGTACTGGTTTTTCTTGTCTCCTTTGGAAAGACCTCAAATTTATTAAGCACTTACAGCATGCCACTCATTTTTGCCTTTGATCAGTAATTGCTATTGACCATGTAATCCTGTTCTCTCTTTGATACTTGCAAAAACATTCTCATTTGTGACAATAGTGTGAAAATAAAATAATACTTTGAAATGTTTACCCCAACTGATAAAACATAGCTGTAAAGGGAAACATTTAAAAGAAATGGTTCATCCTACCCAGAAGGACTTTTGATGCTCCCAGATACTTCTCTGATAGATCCGACATTTCCTTTCCTCCTCAGTCTTTTTACTGATTATTCTTCTCCTAATTCCCAGGAAGTTGCTGTTTTAAGTTGAGCCCCCACTACACAACTTATACCAAACTGCAGGCTGGAAGAATCAATATTAAGCATATATTTAGATAGAGCTAGAAGGAACAACTAGTCCAACTCTCCCACTTTTCTGAGGAGGAAACAGACCTTAAGATGAATGATCACTCCACAATTCTACAGGCTAAGTAAGCAGTAATTAGGATTTGAACCCATGTCCCCAGACTCCAAATCTAATGATCTTTCTACCACAGTATATTGTTTTTTGAGACTGCTGGAGACGTATTTTAAGTTGTTAAAGCAGTGTGGTTCTATAGTTCCAAGCTTAGAATATAAGCTCCTTAAGGGTAGGAATTGTCTCATTTTTATTTTATTTATATTCTCAGTGCTTAGCATAGTGTCTGGCACAGAGGAGACTTTTTTGACTCCAATCAAAAGCTATCTGTATCATGGGGTTACTAGTCAATCTGTCAACAAGTAATCACTACTTTATGTAAAGATTGAACTAGATGGCCTCAGAACTGCTATCCATATCCTTTCATATTAATCATCCAAAGCTTTTTAAATCAGATCTAAATGAAAATCCTTCAATAATTTTTATAAAAATTATTTCAAGGGGTTCAAAAATGAGCTCTGAGATCCATTCTAAAGCCAAACACCTAAGATTTAAAGCCTATTATTTTGGATCAGCCACTTGTGTTTTCTCATACTGAATAAAAGGAAGCTGTCAGAACAAATGAGTAATCATTTGTATCCCTCTATGTAACCCTAATCCTAATGCTTCAGTATAAATTAAGGAAACAAAGTTTAGTGGTCAGGGAACAGGGATACCTATGTCTTCTCACTCTGCCCCCAAAACTGCTAAACAAATCACTTAACCTTTTAGTGCCTCAATTTCTCCAATTGTAAAATGAAACTGGTAACATTCCAACCCGCTCTCTCATATATTAAAGACAAAAGGGGCACAGATGCTAGGATACATAGCTAGGAGAGAACTTGGGAAATCACCCCCTCCTCTTCCCTGCCATGTAAGGGCACTGAAAAACTGAGAAACTCTAGATACATAAACTGAAATCCAAAAGTAAAATGGGGTCTCCCTATGGCCTTCACAGAAAGAATGAAAGATCTTTTGTTGCATATGTTGAAGAGTATTCTTCTTCAGGTAGGGATTGAACTAGCTGTCCTCTAAAGGTCATTTCAACATGAACATTTTAGGATTCTATGAATGTATATAGATAGCTATTAGCTAAGACAGAAATAAGGTAATTTGAGGGGAGAAATCACTAACATCTAGATAGGGAGAAGTGGGCAATCACAAAAGGTCTCATGGAGAAAGGAAATGAAGGATTATAAGAGGCAAAAGGCTGCAAGGAATACAATTAAGACAGAGGGGGGCAGACAGTACAGGGCATAAAGCTGGGAGATGATGTGTCCTGTATGAGGAACAGTATAAAAAACCGTGCATAATTAAACTATTGATAATTTATTAGAGATAATTTATTAAGGGATGATGTGTGTTCAGACCTGCACTTTAGGAAAATCATGTTGGCAGCTATGTGAAGGATGGATTAGAGTTGGGAAAGACTTGAAGAAGGGAGGACAATTTAAAAAGCTCTTGAAAATGAGAGAGAGCCTTCCAGGGGTGGAGCCAAGAGACTTCCAGGGAAGGAGCCAAGATGGCAAAGAGGATACACATTTCTTTCTGATCTTCTCCTACAACCCTCAGAACAATTAACAAATCCAGCCTCTGAATTAGCTCTGGACCATCAGCAGAACCCACAAATATTGGAAGTGCAACAAATTATAAGCAAAATATAATTTCAAAGATCACCAGAAAAGGTCTGTGTCAAGAATAGCAGGCTGAGCACAAATACCAGCGCAGACAGTGGTGGGACTCCATGTGGTGGAGAATCTACAGGGAAGACTCTACCACAGTGTTGGCTACTCTGCCCTGGCTGCAAGCCAGTAGATCAGTAGAGAAGTTATAAAACACAAAACAAACACAAAGGTCAATAGTGAACCTCGAAACTCCAGAATCTCACAGGACTTGGCCATGCCCACCCAGCACCGGGAATGAGTCAGCACTGACCCAGTGTAGCCATGGCGGCTTGTAGAGGAAGCTTGGAAAACCTCCCCCCACTAAAAGCAGACCTTAACTTTTAAAAAAATAAGTAAAAAAGCAAAGCGAACTCTGACTATAAACAGTTTTTATGGTGAAAGAGAAGAACAGATTTCAAATGCTGAGGAGACTAAAGGCTGATTGTCTCCAGATAAAGCCCCTAAAGGCGATATAATCTGATCCCCTTCACACAAGACTCTCCTAGAAGAAATTCAAAAGGATCTTAAAAGGGAGCTAGAAGAAAAATAGGGAAAGGAAATGGAAACTTTGCAAGAAGGTTTGGAAAAGACATATACCTCATTAAAAGATAAATCTGATAAAATGGAAAAAGAAAACAACTCCCAGAAAAATAGAATTTGTGAAACAGAAAAAAGAAAATAACTCCTTAAAAAACAGAATTTGTGAAATGGAAAAAATCCCACAGAACAACTCATTTAAAAATTCAATTGGGCAAAAAAAAAAAAAAAGTAAAAAAAGTAAATTAAAATAATTCACTAAAATTCATAACTGAACAAAAAGAAATGAAAGACTCAATGAGACGACAAGAATCAGTCAAGCAAAACCAAAAAAAAAAAAAAAAAAAGTAAAATACCTAATTGGGTAAATAACTGATCTGGAAAATAGATCTAGGAGAGGCAATCTAAGGCTTATTGGACTCCTTGAAAACTATGAGGAAAAAAGAAGCCTAGGCACTATTTTTCAGGAAATCATCAAAAAGAACTGCCCCATAGAAAAAGACTGTAAAATGACCATTAAAAGAATTCACAAATACCTCCTCAAAGAGACCCCAAAATTAAAACCCCAAGAAATATTGTGGCTAAATTCCAGAACTCTTGGACCAAAGGAAAAATATTACAAGGAGCCGGAAATAATTCAAATACTGAGGAGCCACAATAAGGTTTACTCAGGACCTAGTAGCTTCCACTCTAAATGATCGAAGGGCCTGGGATCTGATATTTCGAAAGGCTCAGGAACTTGGGATACAGGCAAGAATAAACTATTCTGCTAAAGTGAGCATTTTCTTTCAGGAAAGAAGCTGGACATTCAGCAAAACAGGTGAATTCCATTTATTTTTTATAAAAAGACCAGAGCTAAACAAAAAATTTGACCTCCAAATACAGAACTCAAGAGAAGGATAAAAAGGTAAATAGAAAAGAACCCTTGAGAACTGTATTTCTGTTACAGGTATACATAGAGGGTGCATGTATAATCTGATTTTACTGCTATAATATAAAAAGGAAATTAGAGATGGAAAAGAGAATGTACCAGAAAAAGGGGAAAAGTGGAGGTAAAAAGGGAAGTTGCATCTCAGGAAGAGGCAAAGAAAATGTATTATAATTGAGGGAAAGAAGAGTGATGAATATTGTGTGAATATTACTCTCATCAGATTTGGCTTAAAGAAAGATTCTAAGACATATATTTGGTTTCACTAAGAACCTTCTCCCACCCTATAGAAAAGTGGGAAGGGAAAGGGGAAAAGAGAAGGAGTAGACTAAATAGAAGGGAAAACAGAAATAGTAGGGAAAAGGTATAAGAAAGGAGGAAGGACTCTAACAGGGGAGAACTGCTTGAGGCAAATAGTGCTCATAAGTAAAATACTCAGGAGGAGGGAAAGGGGAGAAGGAAAAAGAAAAATATAATTTGGGGTTAATAAGATGGCAGAAATACAGAATTTAGTAGTTCTAACCATAAATGTGACTGGGGTGAACTCTCCTATAAAGCACAAGTGGATAGCAGACTGAATTAAAAGCCCAAATCCTACAATATGTTGTTTACAAGAAACACGTTTAAAGCAGAGTGATACATACAGAGTAAAGGTAAAAGGCCAGGGCAGAATCTATTATGTATGCTTCAGGTGAAGTTAAAAAAAAGCAGGGGCAGGCATCCTGATCTCAGATCAAGCAAAAGCAAAAACTGATCTAATTAAAAGAGATAAGGAAGGAAATTATATCTTGCTAAAGCATATACAATGAAGCAATATCAATACTAAACATATATGCACCACGTCGTGTAGCATCTAAATTCCTAAAGGAGAAGTTAAGAGAGTTGCAAAAAGAAATAGGCAGCAAAACTATAATAGTGGGAGATCTAAATCTTGCACTCTCAGAACTGGAGAAATGAAACCACAAAATAAATAAGAAGTTAAAGAGATAAATAGAACACTAGACAAGTTAGGTGTGATAGATCTTTGGAGAAAATTGAATAGAGATGGAAAGGAGTATACTTTCTTCTCGGCAGTTCATGGAACCTATACAAATATTGACCATATATTAGGACATAAAGACCTTAAAATCAAATGCAGAAAGGCAGAAAATATAAATGCTTTTTTTTTTTTTCAGATCACAATGCAATAAAAATTACATTCAATAAAAGGCCAGGGGAAAATTGGCTAAAAAGTAATTGGAAACTAAATAATCTCATTCTAAAGAATGAATGGGTGAAACAGCAAATCATAGACACAATCAATAATTTCATCCAAGAGAATAACAATAATGAGACAACATACCAAAATTTGTTGGATGGAGCCAAAGTGGTAATAAGGGAAAATTTTATATCTCTAGATGCTTACTTGCATAAAATAGAGAAAGAGATCAATGAATTGGTCTTGCAACTAAAAAAGTTATAAAAAGAACAAATTCAAAACCCCCAATCAAGTAGCAAACTTGAAATTCTAAAAATAAAAGATCAATAAAATTGAAACTAAAAAAACTATTGAATTAATAAATAAAACTAAAAGTTGGTTTTGTGAAAAACCAAAAAACTAGATAAACCTTCAATTAATTTGATTAGAAAAAAGAAAGAGGAAAATCAAATTGTTAGTCTCAAAAATGAAAAGGGAGAATTTTCCACCAATAAAGAGGAACTTAGAGGAATAATTAGGAGTTACTTTGCCTAACTTTATGCCAATAAATTTGACAACCTGAGTGAAATGGAGGAATATCTACAAAAATTGCCTATATTAACAGAAGAGGAAATAAATTACTTAAATAGTCCCATTTTAGAAAAAGAAATAGAGCAAGCTATTAATCAATTCCCTAAGAAAAAATTCCCAGGACCAGATAGATGGATTTACATGTGAATTCTACCAAGCATTTAAAGAACAATTAACTCCAATACTATATAAACTATTTGGAAAAATTGGGAATGAAGGACTCCTACCAAATTCCTTTTATGACAATGGTACTGATATCTAAACCAGGTAGGAAGAAAACAGAGAAAGAAAATTAAAGACCAATCTCCCTAATGAATATTGATGAAAAATCTTAAATAAAATATTAGCAGAGATTACAAAAAAATCATCCCCAGGATAATACACCACGACCAAGTAGGATTTATACCAGGAATGCAGGGTTAGTTCAATATTAGGAAAACTATCAGCATAATTGACTGTATCAATATCCAAATTAACAAAACCATATGATTACCTCAATAGATGCAGAAAAAGCATTTGATAAAATCCAATACCCATTCCTATTAAAAACACTAGAGAGTATAGGAATAAATGAATTTTTCCTTAAAACAGTCAATAGCATGTATTCAAAACCATCAGCAAGCATCATATGTAATGGGAATAAACTGGTACCATTCCCAATAAGATCAGGGGTGAAACAAGGTTGCGCACTATCACCATTATTATTCAATATTGTATTAGAAATGCTAGCTTTGGCAATAAGAGAAGAAAAAGAGATCAAAAGAATTAAAGTAGGTAATGAGGAAGCCAAATTATCACTCTTTGCAGATGAGATGATGGTATAGAGAACCCTAAAGAATCAACTAAAAAACTATTAGAAGTAATCCACAACCTTAGCAAAGTTGCAGGATAAAAAATAAATCCACATAAATCATCAGCATTTTTATATATCTCTAACAAAATCCAACAGCAAGAGATACAAAGAGAAATTTCATTTAAAATAACTGTCGATAGTATAAAATATTTGGGAATTTATCTGCCAAGGGAAGGTCAAGAACTATATGAGCAAAACTACAAAACACTTTCCACACAAATAAAGTCAGATCTAAACAATTGGAAAAATATTAAGTGCTCTTGGACAGGCCAAGCAAATATAATAAAGATGACAATATTCCCTAAAATAATCTATTTAATGCTATACGAATCAAACTAACAAGAAACTTTTACTGACCAGAAAAAATAAGAAAATTCATCTGGAAGAATAAAAAGTCAAAAATTTCAAGGGAATTAATAAAAAGAAAATCAAGTAAAGGTGGCCTAGCTGTACCAGATCTAAAACTATATTATAAAGCAGCGATCATCAAAGCCATTTGGTACTGCCTAAGAAAAAGAGCAGTTCATCACTAGAATAGGTTAGGTTCACAGGACAAAATAGTCGATGCCTATAAAAATCTACTATTTAACAAACCCAAAGACCCCAGATTTTGGGATAAGAAGTCACTACTTGATAAAAACTGCTGGGAGAATTGGAAATTAGTGTGGCAGAAATTAGGCATTGACCCACACTTAACAATATATACCAAGATAAGGTCAAAATAGGTTCATGACCTAGACATAAAGAGTGATACTATAAACAAATTAGAACAACAAAATATAGTTTACCTCTCAGAACTATGAACAAGGATGGAATTTGTGAACAAAGAAGAACTAGAGATCATTGTTGATTACAAAAACTAATGCAGACAAGATTAGAATGGAAGCAATAAACTGGGAAAACATTTTTACATTCAAAGGTTCTGATAAAAGCCTCATTTCTAAAATATATAGAGAATTGACTCAAAATTTATAACGGTTCAAGTCATTCTCCAATTGATAAATGGCCAAAGGAGATGAACAACTTTCAGATGAAGAAACTGAAATTATTTGTAGTCACATGAAAAGGTGCTCCTAATCACTACTGATCAAAGAAATGCAAATTAAGACAACTTTGAGATACTACTACACACCTCTCAGATTGGCTAAGATGACAGGAAAAGATAATGACAAAATGGAGGGGATATGGAAAAACTGGGGTACTGATACCTTGTTGGTGGAACTGTACGTTCTGGAGAGCAGTTTGGAACTATGCTAAAAAAAAATTATCAAACTGTGCAGTGTTTCTATTGGGCCTATATCCCAATGAGGCCTTAAAGGAGAGAAAGGGACCCAAAATGCAAAATGTTTGTGGCAGCTCTTTTTGTAGTGGCTAGAAATTGGAAACTGAGTGGATGTCCATCAACTGGAGAATGGCTGAATAAGTTATGGTGTATGAATTTTATGGAATATTATTGTTCTGTAAGAAACGACCAGCAGGATGATTTCAGAGAGACCTGGAGAGAATTACATGAACTGATGCTAAGTGAAATAAGCAGAACCAGGAGATCATTATACACAGCACCAAGAAAACTATACAACGATCAATTCTGATGGACATAGTTTTCTTCAACAATGAGAGGATTCAAACCAGTTCCACTTGTTCAGTGATGCAGAGAGTCATCTACACCCAGAGAGAGAGAATCATGGAACAGAGTATGGAACATAACACAGCATTCTCACTCTCTCTGTTGTCATTTGCTAGCATTTTGTTTTTTTTCTCAGTTTTTTTTCCTTCCTTCTTGATCTGATTTTTCTTGGGCAGCAAGATAACTGTGTGTGTATGTGTTGTGTTGTGTTGTGTTGTGTGTGTGTGTTGTGTGTGTGTGTGTGTGTATGTGTGTATATATATACACACACACATACATATATACATATAGTGGATTTAACATATATTTTAACATACTTAACATGTATTGGACTACCTGCCATCTAGGGGAGAGGGTGGGGAGAAGGAAGGGAAAATTTGGAACAAAAGACTTGGCAAGGATCAATGTTGAAAACTTATCCATGCTTATGTTTTATAAATAAAAAGCTTTAATAATAATAATAATAAAAACAAAAACAACAATAAATAAAACTGAGACAATAAATGAATGAATAAATAAATAAACAAGCAGATAAATGAATGAATGAATGAGTAAGTAAATAAATAAATAGAAAATGAGAGAGAATGATGGTTTGGAATCGGGCTGTGGCTGCATAAATGGAAAGAAGGGGATATTTCGGAGATTGCAAAAGTAGTAGTAGATAAATTTGGCAGGGGATAGACATTCAGAATGAGAATGAGGGATTTACAAACCTGAGTGGAAGAAGGGTGGTACCCTTGATAGAAATAGGCACATTTGACTATTCCAGTAGTAAAAATGTATTTGGTCCTATGCTATCATTTTAGGAATTACTGGGGAAAATATTTCTTCCACTGATAAAAACCAATAATTTATCTGCAACTTAATTCTTGTTATGTCCTCACAGTTAATGTGACTCAAAAGGAAAATCTGAATTCAAGGCAGGCCCTCTAACCATTCTGCCTTGCTGTCCTCTCCCTCTTTCCATACATCACTTACCTCACAGGGACAAACAGTATTAGTACAATTTCAATTTCAATTCGGATCTTCAAATGTATAATAAAAAATTTTGTTTTCTCCTCTTTCAAAAGAATTTTAAGCAACAGGTGAGCTACACATTTTAGGAGATAATGTCAGCTTTGAGTCTTAATTTTAGAAGCAAGGAAAAAGAGAGAAATCTACTCAGTAAGGAACTACCTACATAAGGCCAATCCTGGGTGAAGTCACTGAATGCTTTTTTTCTACCAATGTAAAACATAGATTTTCAAATCTATAAACTAATTGATTGCTATATTCATGATTTAAAGCCCCTCAACACTCAAGAGTATTCCAGGACATTCATTAAATATACTTATGTTCTCTCCCTCTTTACTATTTCACTTATCTCATCAGCTATGGAGATGATTCTCCAATCTACTTATGTAGCTCTAACTTCTTTCCTGACCTCTACTCTCACATTTCGAACTGTCTTTTAGATATCTTGAAGTACATGTTTCAAAGACATTTAAACTCAACATGTATTATCCTTCTCCCCAAACCCTACCCTTTTCCTTATTTTCCTGGTACCCCTATTCCCCAGTCACCCAAATTTGAAACCTAGACATCATCCTTCACTGTCAAATTGATTTTTGTAAAACATAGGTATGACATTACCATCACCTTATTCTAATATACTCTAAGGGTTCTCCATCAACTCCAGAATCAAATGTAAGATATTTTATTGGCTTTTAAAGGCTATCATAACCTGCCTTCTTCCTGCTTTTTTCATTCTTACAATTTCTTCCCGTTGAATACTCTTCCCCTCACAAAATAACCTACTTCCCTACTCAAGGATATCCCCAATGCTTGGAATTTTTTCCTTCTTTAGAGCTTTTATTTCTTACTGACTTTGAGATCTCCACATTGAACCTTGTTACTGTAAAACTTCATCACCTTGCAAGATCAAATCAGTCTTTTGTATTCATATCTCATAATATGCTCAGCCTGACAGGTGGGTAAAAGCAATCAGCTTCAAAACTTGCAGTTAAATTCTTGGTGGAATTGTGAACAGATCAAGCTGTTCTGGAGAGCAATTTGGAACTATGCTCAAAAAGTTATCAAACTGTGCATAACCTTTGACTCAGCAGTATTACTACTGGGCCTACATCCCAGAGCGATCTTAAGGGAGGGAAAGGGACCCACATGTGCAAAAATGCTTGTGGCAGCCCTTTTTGTAGTGGCAAGAAACTGGAAACTGAGTGGATGTCCATCAATTGGAGAATAGCTGAATGAGTTATGGTATATGAATGTTATGGGATATTATTGGTCTATAATAAACGACCAGCAGTATGATTTCAGAGAGATTCAGAGAGATCTACATGAACTGATGCTAAGTGAAATGAACAGAAGCAGAAGATCACTGTACAAGGCAACAGCAATATTAAATAAAGATCAATTCTAATGAACGTGACTCTTTCCAACAATGAGATGACTGATACCAGTTCCAATGATTTTGTGATGAAGAGGGCCATCTACACCCAGAAAGAGGACTGTGGAAACTGAATGTGGACCACAATGTAACTTTTTCACTCTTTTTGTTGTTGCTCGCTTGCATTTTGTTTTCTCACTCAATTATGTTCCTTTTTTCTTATGCAGCAAAAGAATTGTATAAATATGTTTATACATATTGGATTTAACATATATTTTAACATGTATAACATATATTGGATTGCTTGCCAGGTGAAGAGGAGGGGGAAATGTGAAACACAAGGCAATGTTGAAAAATTATCCATGCATATGTTTTGAAAATAAAAAGCTTAAAAAAAATTGCAGTTAAGAAGGGGGTTCAGAACAATTATCTCTTCATTTTCCATTGATTGCCCTCCACCTTGCCGTCCCAGTTCTCTCTCTACCTATCACTTCCACTTTTCGGTATCTTTTTTGAATGTTATTTTTCTCCATTAGAGAATAAGTTTCTTTAAGTCAAACTGTCTTTTTCATAATGGTTATCCCCAAAGTTTAGCAGGATGTCTAGCAGAAAGTAAGCACCTGATAAATGTTTATTGACTAACATCCTTTTTCCTAGCTTTTCTTGGATCCCCAATAAAATTCTGTCTTCTACAAGAAGATTCTTCCAATCCCCTTAAAGCTTGTTCCTTTCCTGTAAGATTATCTCAAATTTATCCTTCATATATCTTGTTTGGACATAATTATTTGCCATGTTAGCTCTTTCATTAGATCGTAAGCTTCTTGAGAACAAGGACTATTTTTTGCCTTTCTTTGGCTACTGCCAATGTACATCCAACAATACACTGGAAAACTGATGTGGTATCCATACAGACCTAAGAGAATTTATAAAAGCTGGGAACTTTCCTGGTAATTAGTCTTTCAAAGGGCAATTCTTAACAAGTGATAATTTATTCTATCTACCTTTATTCTTAACACAAACTAAGTGAAATCCAGTACATAACAGAAAGAATTCAAATATAACTAAGCCTGATCTGAGAATCCTCTGAATCTGTCATCCACACAGGGATACAATGTGATGCAAGGAACAGAGTGCTAAGATGGAGTCAAATAACTCCAGATGTCATCCATGTTAAAATCCTACCTCTGACACAAATAATCATGGATAAGTTCTCTCTGAGCCTGTTAAACTACAACATATCTACTGGACTTATATCCCAAAGAGATCTTTTTTTTTTTTTTAATTTAATTTTATTTAATAATAACTTTGTATTGACAGAATCCATGCCAGGATAATTTTTACACAACATTATCCCTTGCAATCACTTATGTTTCGTTTTTTTCCCCTCCCTCCGTCCTCCCCCCCCCCAAGATGGCAAGCAGTCCTATATATGTTAAATATGTTGCAGTATATCCTAGATATAATACATATTTGCAGAACCGAACAGTTCTCCCGCTGCACAGGGAGAATTGGATTCAGAAGGTAAAAATAACTCGGGAAGAAAATCAAAAATGCAAATAGTTCACATTCATTTCCCAGTATTCCTTCCCAAAGAGATCTTAAAGAAGGGAAAGGGACCTGTATGTGTCAAAATGTTTGTGGCAGCTCTCTTTGTAGTGGTCAGAAATTGGAAACTAAGTGCATGCCCATCAATTGGAGAATGACTGAATAAATTGTGGTATATGAATATTATTGTTCGGTAAGAAATGACCAACAGGATGATTTCAGAAAGGCCTGGAGAGACTTACATGAACTCATGCTGAGTGAAATGAGCAGGACCAGGAGATTATATACTTCAACAACAATACTATATGATGATCAATTCTGATGGACCTGGCTCTCTCAACAATGAGATGAACCAAATCAGTTCCAATAGAGCAGTAATGAATTGAACTAGCTACACCCAGCGAAAGAACTCTGGGAAACGACTATGACCCACTACATAGAATTCCCAATCCCTATATTTTTGCCTGCCTGCATTTTTTTTTAATTTCCTTCACAGGCTAATTGTACGATATTTCAGAGTCTGATTCTTTTTGTACAGCAAAATAATGGTTTAGATATGTAAACTTATTTTGTATTTAATTTATACTTTAATATATTTAACATGTATTGGTCATCCTGTCATCTAGGGGAGGGGGGAAGGGGAAGGAGGGGAAAAATTGGAACAAAAGGTTTGGTAAAATTACCCATGCATATAATTTGTAAATAAAAAGCTATAATAAAAAAATAAATAAAAATAAACTACAACCTGATGGGTTTGCCCTAAATGTTCTATAAGTTCTGTTCCAGCTCAAAACCACAATCCTATGTACTCTATATCCCATATTTCTTTCTCTTCTTCTTGTCTTCAACTTATCTCTCTTTTCGCTCCTGTTCTAATTGCCCCCCTCATTCTCTGCTTCTCTTCACCTAATTAGCAAATGCAGTGGAACTTAAGTATACATTTTATTCTGTGCATTTCTTAACAAATAGTTTCATGTTTCCTGTTCAGGTTTTTAATATAAAAACTGTTTTTCTCTTTAAGTATAATACTTGATGCATGTGAGGCAACAGACTTTTATAGGAAAAAAATGTTCCCTATAGTCCCAAATGTGAAACAATAGATTCTAATGACTAAAAGCTTTTAAAAACCTATGTAGGCTATCTATCCCCATTCATGTACAAATATTTTTACCATAATCACAAAAAATAATATACACACAAACATATTACTGCTTTGAAATCAAGAAAAAGATTTTACAACTTCTATATTGCCTCATGGAACAAAGGGAAGAGACTAGATCACATTATTAACTCAAATACTCAAAATATAACCAAGAAGTTAAGTCTGTTGTAAAATCATTCAATATATCCCAAAGTCACAAATTTAGGATTATCCACATCACTATTCCTTTCCACTATCATGGGTAACTGAAAACTCACTATATGTTATTTCTCAAGTATCATAACATTTTGCATTCATCCTCTTGGCAATTATAACCCTGAAAAACCTCCCCAAATTAAATGATGGTGAATACTGTTATGTGATGTTATATTAAAGCATATGTAAAAACAGATATGGTCTCTATACTATAAAAACTTTAATATTATGGGTACAAAAATATTCCTCTGATATTTTTTTCATTGCTTCTGCTAGACCCAAATCTCTAAGGTTTCCACCCTTACATCCTAACACAGATGCCTACTGCTACCAACAAGTTGAATGGAAATTCCCAGGCAGCAATCTAGATCAGTTTCAGCATGTCTGAAATCATATAAGGACTTAAACTGGAGACATACAGCCATTTTTTAGAGTTAGCTCCAGGTCTAAGATATAAACAGTATTGTTCTGAAGGATCTCTGCTCAAAAGTATCAAAGATAACCTTATTTGGAACTGAGCTATTCTCTATCATGGAATAGAGATCTTCTATATACTTAGGACAAAATGAAAAGATTTCTGGCAAAATATCTGGGAGTTACTACAGGGGTAGGAAGATGTTTTTGAAAACCTAGATATACCTTAATGAATTTCTCATTAGTGTGTATCCAAAAGCTGTTGGACACATCATTAATTCTCACTCCTTTTTCTGGAGCCAGTTATCCAACTAGAGAGGTCTTTTTTCTTTTCTGTAAGTCTATTCTTAAATATTATGACCAAGTTTGTTTCAATGCTTCAGTGCCAATCAACAAGCAAAGATTAAAAATGTTTTAAATTTAATTTTTTCTTAGAAGAAACAGAAAAATCTTTGGGTCAGGGTACTGTGATATATTCAATGGATCCTTGTTAGGATCCTTTGGATCCAAGATAAGATTAAAAGCATATTATTAAGAAGAATTTCTGTAGAAAGTTAAGTCAGATTAAAGATGTAATATTCACTTAAGGGGCCCACTTCACTACCATGCAATTTTTAAGTAGAACATAAAAAAAAATTATTGTATCATTTTTCTTAAAATTAAGAAATCCAAAGACTCTTACCAGAAGTACTTGTCAGCATCCAGCAGACAAGGCAATGCTATTCCATATTCTTTCCTTTTCAGAAATGCACGACCCTTTTCATGGTATCCCATAGCTAACATAAGGGCCTAGAGGGAAAAGCAAGGCCATTTTTCATTATAATTCTGGGCAATGGAAAAGCTCCATTTATATCTCTTAAAAAGGTATAAATGTATGTGCAATAATCAGCCAAGGTAAATCACAACAATCTATTTTTTTTTAAATAACTTTTTATTGATAGAACTCATGCCAGAGTAATTTTTTACAACATTATCCCTTGCATTCACTTCTGTTCCGATTTTTCCCTCCCTCCCTCCATCCCCTCCCCGAGATGGCAAGCAATACTTTACATGTTGAATAGGTTACAGTATATCCTGGATACAATATCGGATCACAACAATCTAAAAGCCAAATGAAGTAAAAGGAAAAGAAAACTGGTTTCTACAAAATATATTTTAATTATTGAACGATCTTAGGGGATGCATACCATAACTTATTACATGGAAAAAACAGCATTCTCAATTTAATTAGGCTCAACATGGCAGCAGCAAGTAGCCACAGTACATATTTCTAAATTTTATTTTATGATTAATAAAAACTGTCCCTTCATTCTCATCTTTTTATTTCAGGATGATATGTATAGTCTAAGTTTAAGATGCTACACAGGAACACAAATATGAAAAATCTTCCAGAAGTACAATAAAATCTTTTGAAAATGATTATGTTTCTATTCTTTTGTGGGGATGAGGGGGGCTGAAGCAATTGGGGTTAAGTGACTTGCCCAGGGTCACATAGCCAGGAAGTTTAAGTGTCTAAGGCCAGATTTGAACTCAGATCCTGACTTCAGGGCTGGCACTCTATCCACTGCGCCATCTAGCTGCCCCTATGTTTTTATTCTTAATCACAAAATTACGTTTCTAGATTTCTTAAATCTTCACTGGTATTTCCAATCCCACTAAAAAGTTCTTTAGAAAATGTAAAAAAAAAAAAAAAAGCCACAACTATCTAAATAGCCAATTTTCATGCATCTGAACCTGTTTTAGAATGCAGGCTCATAAACGTTGCATGTGGGTAAATATGTGGAAGAGAACCTATGATAAATCACTAAAAACCTTCACTATTAAATTCCTCACAAATATAGACAATTTTAGAGGAAAGTACTTACATTGTGTATTCCTTTATCAAAAATGACAGAATTAGTTCCCACTGGAAATATTTCCACATTACAATTATTACATGCCTTATTTCTAAGGGCATAAAAAGAAATCTATTACTTGATTCTATGTATTATATAGACTAAATGGCTAGAAAAAACTTCACATTTTTATTTACACAAAATCTGAGGATAAACTATAAAACTCTTACTTTTTTTTCTGCTGTGGGTATTTTGATTGATCTGCCTGTTTGATTAGCTATTTCTAAGTATGGAGTTGTTTCAGGATCCACAGTCTCAGCTGCAACAAAATAAAAATAAACTTCCATTAGCTCACAGTTAACAGTGATGATACAAAACAATGTATAAACCAAGGTGTCCAGGGCAAAAGGTTTCAAAAACCAAAAGGAAGATAACAAAATGCTAAGCTATTGAAATGTGCTTCTGTTTTGCTGTACCCCAATAAAAGAACTAAGTTTTATTTTTTACAAGCAGAAGATGAAAAGTAGATATTCATATGCATACCTCTCTGTGCCAGTATTTCTAGACCTCTCTTTGTTCTCTGCATTCTCTTTTCTTTTTTGTCAGCTTCATTTTGCTCTAGTTCCTCTTCCTGAAGATTTCTTCGTGCATCCTCTTCTGACTGCTTGAGTTCAAGCACCATAGCTTTCACATTGTGTGTAACCCCTTGCTCTTCCAGGGTTTTCCCTACAGAATTGGAGTTATGAGATAAGGAGAAACATTTAGTCTAGTAGATCATAGACCTCCCATGAAGCTCACCAGCTGCAGGACCTACTCATTGAACTTCACACTTCTATTTTTTGGTGTTGTTGTTCAGTCATGTCTACCTTTCTGTGACCCCATTTGGGGGTTTTCTGGAAGAGACACTGGAATGCTTTGCAATTTCCTTCTCTAGCTCAGTTTACAGATGAGGAAATTGAGGCAAATAGCATGAAGTGATTTGCCCAGGATCACACAGTCACATAGCTAGTAATTGTCTAAGGCCAGATTTGAACTTGGGGAGATGAGTCTTCCTTACTTCAGGCCTAGCACTCCACCAACTGCATCTCTTAATTGTCCCCTATAAAATGGGGCTAATTATATCTACATTAAAGGCTTTGCAAGATTTCTCTAAGGCATGTGTTTTAAAGCACCAAAGAAGTACGAATGAATGAAAAAGCATCTAGGTGGTCCAGTGGATAGAGCTGTGCTGGAAACAGAAAAACCCAAGTACAAATTCTGCTTCAAACAAACTGTGTGATTCTGGGCAAATAAATAATCTCTGCCAGATTCATCATCTTTAAAATAGGGGTAATAATAGCACCTACCTCCCAGGATTATTATGAGGATAAAATGAGGTTATATTGTTAAAGCACTTTGCAAACCTAAACATGTTATGTAAATGTTAGTTGTTGTTTCTATCCATTTACTATGTGCCAGATACCCAGAGCTACAAACATAATAGCAAAAACAGTCCCTGCCCTCAAATGATCTGCATAGTACTAGAAAGACAAAATACATGTATAAAACAAGTGACCATAGAAAAATATTTCTTTTTGGAAAGTTACAGGGATGATGAATGGAGCCAAAGTATAATGATAGTCACAGCCTTTCCAGAAGGTATGGTTCCCAGATCAAAAAATGGAGAAGAGGGAAAAGAGAGAAGACAAAGAATGGGAGACTGAGGCAACCATCAACTAAGAAAACATTAAATGGGTACTTTGTAAACTACACTAACCTTCAAAAAACTATTATATGATATTCCTGGGATGAATATGTTTGAATTTGGCTTGTAACAATGGTAAAATTAAACAGATATTAATCTTAGTAAAAACATTAAGAATCACAACATTTCCATATGGGAGAATTTAGCTGATTTAAAACCAATGTATTCTTTCAGTAATTCTTTTCCAAAAAGTTACTGGGATTTAAAAAAATCAATAAAGTCTACTAAGCTTTACTAAGTACTTGCAAAGTTCTAGGCACTATATTAAACCCTAAGGCAGAAAATACTGTGTTAGCCTTTGTGGAATAAATGAAATACAAGTGATTCATATTGCCTTCAAGAAACCTATAAACTAGTAAGAAATATAAAATGAGCACATTAAGTTAGATTTAAACATGACAACAGCAGATGAGATGGTACAAGTGATTAGCTTAAGTAAATGAAATAGTCCACAAATGCTGTAGACGTTTAAGAGCATACAAAGATTCCTTCTTTTTAATGAAAACACTTTAGAAAAAAATGCTTTAGAGAGGAGACAGAATTTCAACAGATTTTAAAGGCTACATTGGATATAGCACAGAGAAAAGAATGTTGTTATGAAGGTAGAAAACAGAAGTAGTTGGGAAGTGCATGGTGGGTTTGAGAGAGAGTAAAGACACCAGTCTAGTTGGAATAGCACTCGGAACACTCAGAGTATGATTTGTACAGTAGACTGGGACATTTTAAAGGAGCTCAATTTTTTTCTAAGGGAAATGGATAGGAACTATTAAGTTTCTGAACAATAGTATAACATGATCAAAATGATCATTTTTAATTATCTGAAGGATGGACTTAAGGGAGAAATACTAGTTAATTTTTGCAACAATACAGATAATACATAAAGGATAAAAGTCTGAATTAGATTTCTACCTGTAGGAATGAAAATGGAAGGAAGAAATATTGTGAACAAAGAATCAATGGGAATTGGTAACTGGCTAAGGAGGGTGAAGAAAAGAAAAAGTTGTGAAATTGAATCAATGGGGAGATGGATATCATTCAAAGCAATAAAAAGTAGCTGCCTATAAGGGAGCTAGCAAACAGATCAGGGCTAAAGAAGACAAGTCATCCCAAGAAGTACCAGTTCAAACTATAGGAATGAATAAAAGCAGTAATGAAGAGGAAAACAGAGACCTGCAAAAGATCAGGAATTGACCAGGGAAATATCAGGAGAAAGTTTGGTAAAAGAAAAAAAAAAAAAAAAGAACCAGGACAACACAAAATCATGGTTTCCTATGGAAAAAAAATTAGTTTCAAGAATATGAACATAAACTGGAAAGGAAATTTCTACATTGTCTACATTACATTCTAAATTTCTACATTGTTTAGTGCTATAAATTATTTTAAAAATCCTACAGATTTAATCAATACATACCTAATTGAAGCTGCTTCTTATTTATAACTATTTTTATGTAGTTTTCTTGAAATCCAAAGGTTTCAGCTATTCTACAAAATAAAATGGATCAAAGTCATTGGAAAATACAAATATTTATATTATATTGACTATGAAACATTTTAATTTTCACAAATGAAAATACAGACTACCAGAGGGGGAAGTCTCAACTTTACTAAAAGATAGAATCAGGAAGATTTTTACTGTTTCACTATTTCATGATGGAATAATAAACTTTCAATAAGAACAGTAATGCTATATTGGATTTAACATGTATTTCAACATATTTAACATATATTGGACTACCTGCCAGCTAGGAGAGGGGATGGGGGGGAAGGAGGGGAAAATATGGAACAAAAGGTTTTGCAACAGTCAATGTTGGAAAAATTACCCATGCATATGCTTTGTAAATAAAAAAGAATTATTTAATTTTTAAAAAATATCTTCAAGATAATCAAGATCTTCAAGATGACAGGCTTGGACAAGTCACTTAAGCTCTCTTAAGTGAGAAAGCTAAAAGTCATTGTATATAAACTGATTTGCATAGTTATGTGGTTCAAATTAGAGTATTCTACATACATCAAAACACTTTGAAATCATAAAGTGCTATGTACTTGTGAATAGTTGTTTTCTTCATGAAAACTAAAACCCAAAAGCCATCAGGAAAAGCAATTAGCAAATCTATTTATTGGAATTAAGTTTTCAGTTCTCCTTTTAAAGGTAACTCTGTTTAACCAAACTCCTACTATATATCTTAATAAATCAAAACATAGGAGAAAACCAGACATGGTTATAAGCACATTTCAATTTTGCATTCATTTATAAGCAATAAAAAATATAGATATAAGATAATACATAAATTTGTTATTATCCTCTTTGTAATAGCTGGTTAGCAAGACTACTAAACATGTATATTTATGTAAATACTTTCCATTTTTAACTGAAATCAACAACTTAGTAAAAATACAGAAAACATATAAATTGCTATCATTTGTTTTAAAATTTTCCTCAAAAGCATTTTTAAAAATAACAATTTCATGTCATTTAAAACATAATTCAAATTAAGAAGCAATTTACAAATAACTTTTCAGGGTCATTTCTGCATAAAAGCTACACTAAAGACAGTTCATGTACTTCACCATTTTGCTTTCATAAATTGAGGCACTAACAAATTCAGTCAGTATGAATGAGTGTCACCTAGTGTCAAAATTAGTAACTACAGAAATATTATCCAAAAAAGTCAAGAGCTCCCTTTGAATTATTTTTACCACAGATTTCTGGAATGCTTCTCTTTATAATTTGACCAACTATAGAGCACAGAGGTCAAATAAGTACCATGAAATATGACTAAAACAATACTTGCCCCTTCTTTTAGAAATAGTAAGAAAACATCTTAAAATTATCTTGGCCTGAAGCCTAAAGGCTAATATCAATCTTTCTTTAAATGTTGATTATGAAAAAATGCCTTCTCCCCTCTTTCTAAAGGGGCTCTGGAAACAAAGATTAGTTCTTCCTGAAGTAATTAAAATGGTGATCAGACCAAGATATACTTGACTTATCCATCTAGAAAGCAGTTTCTGTCCTCTCCCCTCAATGTTTAATTATTCTAAATTATTAAATATTATTTCTAGTGAACTTTGGTACAGATCTTACAGTAAAGGATTTAAACAGAAAGAGTTTAACTGATCAGTAAGGAATGTTATTCCTGCCTTTTCTATTTTTTATAGAGAAGCCAAACTATAACAGAGTTTAACTCAATGTAAACACCTACTGTTCCTCCTGGATCCTAAATGTAGGCTACTAAGTAGTGGCAGATGGTAGGAAAATAACAGGAAAAATAATTTTAAAATGACTGCTTGAAACAGAGGAGAGTAATAGCTAGAGATAGAAAAAGTGGGCTTTTAGTGTCAAGAAGACCTGGATTCAAGTTCTACTTATGCCCCTAAGCAAATCACAGTTCTCAGTGTCCCATGCAGTTTTCTAAGACTATAAATGGTAGACTATAAAGATGCTAATCTGAAGAGTACAAATTTTTCACCTGAAGTTCCTTCCATTTATGTTATTATACATAAGGTTAACAATAACAACAGAAAAATCACTGCCTCACTTTTCAAAAAAGAAAATCACCTGGTGTTTAAAGTCCTCAAAAAATAAATAAATAAATAAATATAATAACTTAATAACTAAATTTCAACATTCCCATAATTTAATATCTTGGATTTAGGACAGGAGATCCTTAAAAATGAGAAAAATAAGACTCAGAAAAGTTTTAAAAGTAGCTGAAAGCCACACAGGTTCTGTCAGTGGAAGAATTCGAACTGAAATACAAGGCACTTCTCATTGAACAGATATTATTTTTTTCATATTACAAACAGAAAAGTCCAAGATGAACAACAGGTAAAATATCTGTCTTGTATTATACACAAAAAAGCATATAATCCAATCTAGCCTAGCAGAATTAGAATATAGAAATGTACCATGATTTCTTAGTAAAAGTAGAAAAAAGACTTTGTGAACTTACTGTGATCTCAGTTCTTTGCCGGTGATGTGCAGTTTGGTTTCCAACAAATTTTTCTTATCCTAATAAAAAAAATTTTTAAATTTATAATTATGATTCCCCTGTAGATAATTTTGCATTTTTCTGATCTATTATTCTTTTCTGTCAAAAAGACCTTATATTGAATGTTAGGACATTTGTGACAATAGATATGGACTTAAGTAATAGGCAAACAGATTTAACAAAGTGTCTAAAATACAACTCTCTGTTGCAGTGTCAGAACTAGAACGCAAAAGATTTCAAGCAAATGGCTAACTTCAAAGTGTGATAATGTGACAGGAATCAGGATATATTAAACTGGTGCTTTAGTCCATCTCCTGATACCAAGACAGATGACTTAGAGAAGCTCGTTAGTAAAATACTAAGAGAAAAGAGATTAATAAACTATTAAAATTCACCTTTTTGGCATCTGTCCAAGACCTGAATAATATAATGTCTATGAAGAGTACTAGAAATTAAATGATCAATGGAAACACATCTTCGTGGATTTTTAATGTTTCATTATTTAAAAAAAAAAACCTTCAGAATTATATAGTTATGAATTAAAATAGTCAACATGCTCAGGATAAATCCTTTAGTTTCCCCACAGACCTTTTTAAGGTATACTGGTTTGGTTATACATTAACAAAATCACATTTGATATAAGTGGTGAGAATACTTATAAACTGTATCTGTAGACATCTGGCCTATAAGGGTGTGGGCTTCCCTTAGAACTTTCTCTTTGGAGTTTTTATGTACTGGGCAGCTATAGTAGGTTATAAAAAAGTTTGTTTCCATTAAATTCTTTTCAGATCAGATAGTGGAGGAAAACTGGCAGTAGCAAGATGATCTTCCCAGTCAGGTAACGGAATGAAAGGATAGCATTCTTTTATGTCACCATCAGAAGAGAGCACATCTACTCCAACTCCTTCAGAACTCTCTCTTCTAAGGAGAGGGTGGGTTTCATCCCCATGGAGAGCCACACCCTAAGTGGCAAATCCCTGAAGGGAAGCACTTCTTTCTATCTGTTTTTTTTTTTCCACACAGAAAATAGATTTACAAGTGATTTCTTGATATAGGTGAGAAAACTGGGCACTAAAGAACTTGGGTGACTAGCTCAAGATCAACAAATGTCAGTGCCAGAATCTGAACCCAGTCCTTTGATTCCAACCACAAATCTTTTCCCCTCTGTCTGGCTATCCTGGATTCCCATCCTTTGTATTTTCAGCCCAGCCTCTCATCTCTATACTTTCAGCAACTATACATTTGCAAATGTAATTTCCTACTATTTTCCATTGTAAAAGTAAAATATTTAAACAATATGATGAGTTAAGGTTTTCTGTGGGCTAACCTAAGGATTTAACCACTACTTGCAATACTATTTCTACAAGAAAATATATTCCAAGTATCAAACAAGTGACTTAAAAACATTTGGCATATGCTCATAAATCAGGGATTTCTCATACAGGCTAGAAGTTATAGCTTCCAGTTATTTTCTTATCCCTGAGGCACTATAGCTAATTCTATCATATTTGATCTTTAAGAAAGTGAAAGGAAACTTGTTTAATTGTTTAGGATGTCACTACACCACATTAAAATCAACATTATACTTCATACTATTATTCAAGTTTAAGTGACCATTAAAATTAAGTCCTCTTAAGATATCTTTAAATAAAAGTAGTTGCTTTTCCAAAATTTAAGATATTTTAATGACAACTCTAGCTACTACAATTTCAAAATCACAATTAGCTTGATCCTTGAACAAATGAGCGTCTATATTAGTAAAGATAATTACTTACTTTTCTTAGTCTTGGAGGCAAGAACACCTCAATTGTAGCAACACCTGTGGTTTTAAAATTTTCATTTCCTGTTCCACGTTCAATTGCTTTACAACGTATTTCTTCAATAATTTTTTCTATTTCATTTTCACAGCATTCTAGTTTGTCTGAATATCTCTTTGCAAGTTCCTGTTAAAAATTTACAAAACACAGCTCAATGCAAAGCTGCTAAATTTTAAATAATGTAAAAGAGAAAAAAAAATTCCCAAACAAACCAAGAAGCAGATATTAACAGAAACAAAGCATGCGGGAACTGTGAAATAATCAACTCTGTTGAGTAGCAGTCACTCCTAGTTTAAGATCTCATATGGGAGCCACATTTTGATATATATAGATATATATAGAAAATTTAAGGAGGATTGAGAAATAAAACAAAAATAACTAAGGAACTATGACCTACAAGAAAAAGCCAAAACAACTGGGATTATTCAGAAAAGAAAGCTAAGAAGTAACTTAACTGTCTTCAGTAATATGAAGGATTATTTTAAGGAAGATGGTGACCAAGTGTTCTCCATCTCCACTAAGGAGAAAACAAGAGAAAATGGATTTAAATTACAGTGAAGTAGGAACAATTCAGATTATACCTAAGAAACAATTTTTTCATCACAATAATTCTAAGATAATGGAATGAATGGTAAAATAATTACCCAGGAAAAACTTTAGAACTGGGAGAGAAAAATGACCATATGTTTTCAGAAGGTTTCTGTGAAGCTAGCTTTGAAGATCGAAGATTAGAAAATTTCAAAGTTCCTTCCAATTTTATAATCTTATTTGTCAAAGCTTTTTTGTTTCTTTTAAAAATATATTTTATTTTTCCCAATTACATGTAAACCCAATTTTTATAATTTACTTTTTAAAACTCTGAGTCCCAAATTCTTTCTCTTCCTCTCCCCTCTCCCCTCACTGAGAAGGCAAGTAATAGGTTATACATGTATAATCATACAAAAACATTTCCACACCAGTCATGTTGTGAAAGGAAAGAAACTAAAAACAAGGAAAATAAAGTTTGTTTTTAAAAAAAGCATGCTTCAATTTCCATTCAGACTCCATCACTTCTTTCTCTGGAAATGGATAGCATTTTTCATTATAATTTCTTCCAAACTGTCTTGGATCATTGTTTTACTAAGGATAGCCAAATCATTCAAAGTTGATCATTATACAAAATTAATGTCACTATGTATAATGTTCTTCTAGTTCCATTCATTTTATTTTCTATTAGTTCATGTAAATCTTTATAGGTTTTTCTGAGAGCATCTTGCCCATTATTTCTTGTAGCACAGTAGCATTTCATCCCAATCATATACCATAATTTCTTCAGCCATTCCCCTCCCAATTGATAAGGATCCCCTCGATTTCCATATCTTTGCCACCACAAAGAGCTACTATATTTTTGTACATGTAATCCTTTTCCTTTTTGTTTTTTCTATCTTTGGAATAAAGAATATTCCTAGTCCTGGTATTGCTGGGTCAAAGGGTATGAACAGTTTTAGAGTTCTTGGGATATAGTTCCAAATTATTCACTAGAATGACTAAGTCAGTTCACAACTCTCAACAATGTATTTAATGTCTCGATTTTTCATCATCTCTAATATTTGTCTTGTTCCCTCTTTCTGTTATATTAGCCAATCTGAATGAAAGTGTATGGGGTGGTATCTCAGACTTGTTTTAATTTGCATTTCCCTAATCAACAATGATAAAGCATTTAAAAAAAAAACTCATTTAAATTTTTGTTGCTAAAAGCCATTAGTTTTTCATTTCAAATATTGGGGGAGAAAATTCATTAATACCTAGAGCATTTTTTCAAATGACTATAGATAGCCTTAATTATTTTTTCTGAAAACTTCTTGTTCATACCTTTCAATGATTTAACCGTTGGTGAATAGTTCTTATTTTCATAAATTTGATTCAGTTCTGTATATATTTGAGAAATAAGTTCCAAGTATCAGCTTTCCATGTAGGAATGTAAACATTTTAACCTTATTGGATCCCTTATAATTTCTCTTTCCTGTTTACTTTTTAAATGCTTCACTTGAGTCTTATATTTGGAGTTAAATTTTCTATTGAGCTCTAGATAACTTTCATCAAGAATGCTTCAAAGTCCTCTATTTCATTGAATATCTACTTTTCCCCCAAAGGACTATATTCAATTTTGGTGGATAGGTAATTCTTAGTTCTATCCCTAGCTTCTTTGTAGTTCAGAATCACATATTCTAAGCCCTCTGATCCTATAATGTAGAAGCTGTTAAATCTTTTCTTATCCTGACTATGACTCCATGATATAGGAATTATTTTTTTCCTATTTGCACTATTTTCTCCTTGATTTAGGAGTTTTGGAATTTGGCTATCATATCCTTGGGAATTTTTACTTTGGGATCTCTTTCAAGAGGTAAAATGGCTTCTTTCAGTCTCTATTTTACCTTCTGGTTCGAGAATATAAGGACAGTTTTCCTTGATAATTTCTTGAAAGAGGTTATCTAAGATTCTTTTTGTTTTTTATCATGGCTTTCAAGTAGTCCAATAATTCTAAAATTATTTCTCCTTGTTCTATTTTTTAGGTCAACTATTTTTCCAATGAGATAATTCACATTTTCTTCTATTTTTTCATTCTTTTAATTTTTTTTATAACTTCTTGATGTCTCATGGAGTCATTAGCTTTCATTTGCCTACTTCTAATTTTTAAGCAATTATTTTCTTCACTCAGTGTTTATACCTCCTTTTCCTTTGGCCAGTTCTGATTTTTCAAGTGTTCTTTTTTCCAGAGGACTTTGATGCCTCTTTTAGTATGTGCCTATTCTGCTTTTTAAGGTGTTACTTTCTTCAGTGCCTTTTTTTTGTGCCTCCTTTGCCAAACTATTGACTCTTTTTCATGATTTTCTTTTATCACTGTCATTCCCTCCCAATTTTTCCTCTACTTTATTTGATTTTCAAAATCCTTTTTGAACTCTTCCAGGAATTTCTCTTGTATCTTAAACCAATTCACATTTTTCTTTAAGGCTTTGCATGTAGCAGTTTTAATTTTGTTTTCTTCTGATTTTGTTTTGACCTTTCCTGTCACCATAGTAACTTTCTATGATCAGCCTGTTTTTTTCATTGTTTGCTCCTTTTCAGAACCTATTTCTTGAATTTTAACTTTAAATTAAAATTGGGTTCTGATCCCAGGATGGAGGGGATACTGTCTCTAGTTTCAGGTGTTTTTGTAGTTAGTTATGAGAATCTGTAAGCTTCCAAGGTGATATGGTTTAAGGAGAGGTATGTTTACTATACTATGCTTTGGTCTCTGTGACCACAATAATTCTCTTCTGAAGTGGAATTGTAACCAACATCTCTACACCATTGCAGCTGCAAGCTCTGGTGTAGGAGTGCTCCTCCTTGTCCTAGGTCTAAATTCAGAACTATCACCTGAGTCTGAGTATGAGCAATGCAATAGATCCTCCAACGAATGTCAGCAAAGGGACTTGTGTAATCTTCTAACTAGTTGTCTATCCCCTCTTACTGTCTGTGGGCTGGGAGTTCCAGAAGCAGTTGCTGCCACTGCAGATTCAGGTACTTCCTCCTCACACCCAAGGCCTGTATTTTGCTGTGGCATGGTTTACATTTCACTCTCACCCTAACGCCTTTCCTGACAAGTTTTCTTGTGCTGGAAAATTGTTTCACCCAGTTCTTTACAACAGATTTTGCAACTTCAGAATTTGTTTTCAGGTACTATTTAAAATTGTTTGGAGAATTTGGGAGAGCTCAGGCAAATTCTATGATTGTCAAAACTTTTCTAAAGCAAAATCCATTCTAAGGTAATGAAATATAATTCTTCTAAAATACATTTTTGTAATAGATTCCAAATCTTGTTACATTGGAAGCCTCAGGAATATTTTTATATATAAAAGTAAATCTTAAATTCTAGTCCCCAACAAAGAGCTACTCTAAGTAATCTTATTCCAAAGGATCATTCTTAGGTTTTCATGGATACAGTACTGCGAAAAATACTCTGGTGATCAAAAACTTTTCTTCACTTCTAGTACAACTACTAATCCAGAAGTCATTTTACTAGAAATCTCATCTATCTGGAACACAGATAAATAAACAAACCAAAAAAAAGGTGTTGGAGCAGAAAGATTTCATGTATTTTATTCATAAGAAAAGTTTCTCAAATCATCACTCTTAAATTGGAATTCATTTTAAACACAATTATAATATAGATGATTATCTGAATTCCCACACAGATTCAGAAGTCACCAATCTTAAAGGAGGATGGGATACTCCAAAAGAAGAGATAATACCCAAAAAAATCATAACTGACAGCAAAGAAAGCAGGAAAACAACAAAAAACATAGCAGTCTCATCCCATAGCCTGATAAGACTTAAATGATCCTGGGTCTTCATCACCTTAGAGTACAAAATTAGCATTCATAATAATGACTATGTTATTACGTGATGGTTAAATTATGCTGGGAAGACTTTAAGATAACAGGAAATATATAGTATATTTTGCAGAGATTCCATTTAAAATGTTTAAAATTAAGTTTCTCTGCTTAGTAAGATAAGTTTCAGTTATCTGTATGAAACAACTTATTCTGGGAAAAAGTTAAGTAAAATGAAATATTTCAATATTTAGAACAATTCCATGGATCTTTTATCTCATTCTTGTGGGTATTCTCTCAGTGCAGATGAGTACCTATCAGGACCTTATCATTCAATTCAGATAACCACATTCTTCTTCTTGATATCACTGCATGAATATCAATGGAACACTTGGAGTCAACTCCCTTTTTAACTATTTCCCCTCATAGTGGATATAGATCTTACAGAAATGGGAATCTGTTCAAGTAATACAGATTATAACCCATCCATGCTTTCTTATCTTTTATGAGTCTCATTCATTCATGTCCTCCTAAAAACTTCCATAATGAATCTATTGTATTAAAAAACCTCTAAGAGGCACAGCGAATAGAGTACCATATCTGGAATCAGAAAGACTTATCTTCCAGAGTTCAAATTTGGCCTGAGACAGTTACTAGCTGTGTGAATATGAGCAAATCACTTAAACCTCTTTGTCTCAGTTCCTCACCTATAAAATATACTAGAGAAGGAAATGGCAAACTATTCTAGTATATTTGCCAAGAAATCCCTAAATAGGGTCATGAAGAGTTGAACACAAATGAAACAACTGAACAACAAAAATATCTTTTAATTTTCTAAATGTACCAGATAAGAAAAATAAGTTGGCCATCTAAAGGCTAATGTACAAAAAATTAAAAATCACTTTTACAGTGTGACAGCAGAAACAGCTAGGAAACCATGAGTTTAAATAATTCATCAATAACTAAATGGTACTCTACTACTGAGCTGTGATATCAATGTTACTATCTAAATTTCTTTCAATATTTGTTTCTTAATTGGGGTGGGGAGAATTCTTAATTTTAGTAACTTTCTTATACTATGTTGTACTTTATCATAGAAAATAGGAGAAATAGAAAACTTGAATTTCATTAGAGATGGAGTTTTACTGAAAAGATTCATAAAGACAAGGATGTTCTGTGGGAGAAATTATACTAATGAGGTGCCTCAAACCTCATGGCTGTATTTATTGGGATTTGTGAATTCTTTCGCAAAACCTGTACAACTGGCCAAGGAGATCCCATAGGTGTTAGGGGGATCTCTTACCCCCAATTCTCACACCTCATCAATAGCATCAAATTGCTACCTATTAGCAAAACTCTTGATATTCTATATTTTACATGGTTGTGATTCTGACACTTTTTGGTCTCTTTGATAGTTACTGCATTAGACAACAGATATGAATTACTGACCAGCTTTGATGTTTTATAATAAAATTTAATACCTTCAAAACCAAACCAGCTTCTTTGTTCTCAGTTGTATATGGAGGTTTCCAAAGTTGAATTTTGTCTTCCCGTAAGAAGTGGGTCAGTTTTGCTTGTAGGTATTTCTTTTGTGCCATCCTTTAAAAAATAAACATGAAAAGAATATTTTAAACAGTGAACAGAACTTACACAGTGTAATGATGATATATTTTTTTGGCTAGAATAATCAGTTATCTACCCCTAGTTAATACAAAATAAGGAGATAGTTTCATTTACAAACTTTTTTTTATTAGAACTGCTAACAGATGGTAAGATTTGTGGGTCTGAGGTTTATCACCTTTAGATTCCTTTGTTCATCCTCTAAATTTGCATATTTTCTATCTTTTTTAATCCATCATTTAATTCAATTATTTATAGTAGAATGAGAAAGATAAATTTTCTTAGAAAACCAGAACATTTAAGACTTCTTAAAACAGAACTGAATATTAAAAAAAAAAAAATTATTATTTCTTATGTCAAGTGCCATGTCATATATACCTCATTACTTAATTATGTGTTGCCATTCTCTTCTATCAGCAGGCCTATTGCTTCAAATTAAAGCAGTATGTTTTTGATTAGTCCTTGTATCAGAGAAGACTGAATAATTTCATGTGGGTGAAACTGAGAAGAAAGGTGAAAATGCTAACAGTGACTAAGTACAGAGGCTCTACCAAAGCCCTACTAAATGACAAGCAAAAAAATAATCTCAGTGCTTTGGTCAATATGTTCTTTTATCTGTGTGGTTAACAGCTAATATCAATGATAATTCTCAAGCCTCCCCACTGGAGTCTTATTGGCAAGGATATTGAAGTTGTTTGCCATTTCCTTCTTTGGTTCATTTTACAGCTTTTTATAGAAAGTCACCCAACATCTGAGGCTGAATTTGAATTCATCTCTCTTCCTGATTTCTGCTCTATAGTGGCCACTCCTCTTAAGGACTAAAAAGAATTTTTATCCTATAATAAGTATTTTCCTACACACTTTAAATACACTATCTTTTTAAAAATTTTTCATTATTCATTTCAGAACTGTAGTATTGCATTTATTTTCTTTTTAAGGCTGTTCTCACCTACTTTTTATCTGGTATACGTTCTTAACAATTGTACACTTAGTGATCTTGAGGTTCACAGGCTAGAGTTCCTTCTTTTTTTATTTTGTATTTTTGTTTTTAACATTTTTAAAAACTTTTTGAGTTCCAGATTCTCTCCCTTCCTCCCCTCCCTAGCTCCCAGGAACTAAATATAGTAGAATTATGCAAACTAAATTTCTTTTTTAATGGCCAAAATCACTCCCAGACCATGCCTACTTGGTCTTTGTTTTGGCCCAGATTGCCTCGAATAGCAATAATTAATATTTTAGCCAGAAACCCTAAGAGTCTTCCCTTCCCAGATTGATCCTTTCTTCCCACCTACCATTTAAAAAATAACTTTTTAAAAGGCCATTCTTTGCCTCATTTCTTTCTTTCAAACCTTAATCACAGAATGGACAGTTGTCAGTTGAACTGAAACCATCTCATCTATATCTGACCAGTGGACTAAGTGCCAGAGAAGAAATGGAGGCTAGTAACCTTGCACAATCCTCACTCTCTCAAATCTAATTCATTTGCATATCATGGCACCACATTTAACTAAGATACAAATGCATTCGATAAGTAAAATATTAAGGTTATAAGAGTAGGAGACTTTTTTCCTATCTAAAATTAGATTTAAATTATATGTTAATTGCAGTAAAAGAAATCCAAAAAAAGAAAAGTTAATTATTTATTAAGCGCTGACTACATTCAAGGCAACATTCTAAACAGTAGGGATACAAAAATAAAAGACAGTTCGAAGCCAAACACTTTCCTTTATAAAACAAAGTTTATAAAGCACTTAAGAGTAGCGGGCCAGGGAATTGGTGGCCGCAAGTCATATGTACAGTAAATGGAAAAGATATGGAAGAAAGATTAGAGAATGGTTGAAAAAAGAAAAGAAAGAATAAAAGTGAGGAAAAAGAGAAAGTTAAAATAGAGAAACTGGGTGGGAGAGCAGATGAAACATTCAGTAAGTTAATAAGTCCTCAAAATCAATAAAGTTTTATTTAAAGCATTATTACCTTTTTTCAAATATCATTTAATTCTCCCAACACTGAAATCTCTTGCTTCTTCCTCTCAGACTGTTTGCCCAGAATTCAAGTCAATAACATAAGACAATGGCTAAGAAGGTATATCAAATAAAAAGTAGGGAACAACAGCCCTGAAAGGAAAATTAATACGCTAGAGTTCTGCAAAGATTTTAGAAAATGACTTTAAAAATACCAGTTAACCACTGCTCACAGTTCTTCAACTGTTTCTTATATTTTAATAAATGGGCATTTCTTTCAGTCCCTGGTAAATTTTTGCCTATCCAAAAAACACTTTTTACCTAATAAAAGATCTTCTGAAAATACTTTAAAATTATCTTCCCTATTTTATGTTCCCATTATTGCTCCACTTCCCACCCCACGAGTTTCCAGATTATCCACCTTAGTTGCAGTAATGGAATTTACACATTTTATCAAGGGCAATACAATCTACCTGTAAATTGGTCAGTGGGAGAGGAAAGACTATTCCCTGGGCTAGCAGCTGTAACTGTGACAATATTACAAAGTGTATGAAATGAAGGCAAATCATTTAAAACTAGCCAGAAGTTTGCTATCCCTTGGCACTGATAGAACATTACCAATTAGACATAGTTACCTAAGGTATATTTTCTAAGTGTTTACCTAGTAAACTAGATCCTCCAATACTAAATCTAGCCATACTTGTTTCTCTAATTCTATGAAAGCTTTTATTTGACCTTGTTAGACAATCCAACAACAATCCCATCTCTTTCCTTTGCTTAAATTAAGAAAAACAAACAAAAACATCCCACAACTGATCTCTCCACTTCTCATTTTGCCCATCTCCCTAGTGTCTGGGCTTGCAACCTCACTACTATACTGAAACTATTATAAGGTTACCAGTAGCTACTAAATCCAGTGACATTTCTTTCAGTTATCATCCTCCTCAGACCTTTTACAGATTTTGACAATATTGATAATCCCCTTCCCCTAGTACATTAATTCTCTTCCTTTGGTTTCAGAGTTGCCCCTCCTTCAAGTTGTTCTCTTTGCTCGCTTCCCAAATTCTGTCTTAACCCAGGGTATTCTTCAAACCAAAAATGTTCAAAACCAAACTTATCTGTTCCCCAAACTTGTTCCCTCTTATGACTTCGTTATTTCTGCCTGTGGCACCACAATTAACTCAATCTTTTCCTAGATTTGACTTGCACAGCCAATCATGATATGCTTTGTTTCAATATTCTTTAAAAGTTCCTTATTAGTTATCAAGTAATAGCATTCAAGGCTCTCCACAAGTTATTTCCAGTTTTTTTCCCCCATAGTATTCTGCTTCCATATATTCTGCACTCCCAGCAAATTAAACATCATTTAATTCCCCCAACATTGAATTGTCTTGCTTTCTCCTCTCAGACTGTTTGCCCAGAATTCCCTCTATCCTTTAAAGCCCAAGTCAACAACATAGACAATGGATAAGAAGGTACACTAAATAAAAAGTAGGTGAGAACAGCCCTAAAAAGGAAAATGAATACAACACCAGAGTTCAGCAAGGAATATGAATTATTTTTTTAAAAAGAAGTTTGCATTCAAGACATAAGATAAGTATTTAAAGCATATTGAAAACCAAAAAGGGCCTTTCCTAAAATAAATGGATTAAGACTGATATGGGATCAAAGTCTCCTCTAGAGATTTTGGTCCTATATATGGGCTGAGTTGACTTTGAATAAGAAGGTGAATTTATGATTTACTCAGGAACTAACAAGGCAACATGGAAGGTTTCAGAGCAGGAGAATGATGTTTTCAGACCCATGCATCACTTTACTAGGGTCACAGAATTTAGAATTGAAAGGGAAGCTGGAATCATCTAGTCTAACTAAAGGAGGAAAATGAGACAGAGAAGTTAAATGACTAACTGAACACTCCAAAGTAATAATAGCAGCCGCCTGACTCTAAATCCTGTGTTTTTCTCATTATACTATTCTAGCCCTAAGATGATGACAAATTACTCTGTTCCTACTACAGAACTCTGAGTACTATCACCGTTGACTTGGATAAGTATGGGGGATTTAACAAATCAGTGAGCAATAAGTAAAGAAGGGCTTTCCCCGGGAATGTTAAGATTTGATGTGTTTAAAGCTAGCAATGCGGCACCTCACAATACAAAACTGAAAGTTAAATTTCCTTAAAGTACTATTTAACAACCAGGGATAAAGAATATTTAGATTTTATTTTCACTTTTGCAATCAGCCGACTAAATGGTTCAACTTTCCCAAATCTTACTAACTATAAACCTCCTAGACAGCTCGTACTTTTACTTTTCTTTTGAAATTTAATAAATTCTTTAAGAGGACTAGGTAAAGGACTAGATCTAATACCAAGACGTTAGAATTTTGGAAAGTGACAATCACCTATCCATCTACTGAACAACAAACGAAGTAGTCCAAAGTCCAACAGAAACTACGGTTGACTGGATAAATCCTAAATGACACACCTGGTCATTTTAAATCGAAGCCTTTGATTTTAGTTACAATTTCATTTTGCTGTGGCTTAAATTATAAGGAGCTAGTTTATAATTATTGTCTTAACTAAGTATGCTGTCTTATCTGTCCGTGTGGAGGTAACAGAGGCACATCTCCCCCCACTCCTGCCTCCTGCCTCCCACTTCCTCACCCGGGTCTCAGCAAGAAACCGGGCCCTCTTCAACCTCGACCACCCACCCCACTTGGTCCTTACCCGGGGCCGAGCCGCCTTTCTTGGGTAACCAGGGGAAGGGGATGCAAGTGGAGATCGCTCCCTCCTTAGTACCTGGAAGTTTAGGGAGAGGGATAGAAGGGGAGGCGACTTCGCCTCAGCAGACAAGGGCCAGGATGAATGGAAGGAAAGACGGACGCAACTATTATCAGCCCTGACCCGCCCTCAGCTCAGGTGAGAAAGGAGGAGGGCCCGGACTGCCCTGCCCAGCCCCGCCCCTCCCCGCCTCCGGTGGGGCTGTCAGCTTCCCCAGGAATCACCTTAGTATCCCCAGTGCGGTCCCAAAGCCCCTGACACCTCTACACCCCGCGGCTCCTCAGCGGGCGAGGAAAGCCCCGGCGCCCCACAGTCCCGGGTGACTCCCAGGAAGGCGGGGCGTGCCCACGGGGCACGGCTGATGCCAACCCCGACGGAGACTGGGCTGACAGAAAGCAGGGAGGCAGGCGGGCCAGCGTCCACCCCTCAGTCCCCACCTAGCTCAGCCCAGCCCAGCCCGGGCTGGGCCGAAGCCTCACTTACCTGAGAGGCGCTACCGTCAGAGTTCGCCAGCGTTCCGGAAAGTCCCCGGATGGAGCGGGTCGCTGTTTGTTTTCGTTCCGGGTGAAACCGGCTCCTCCTCCTTCTCCTCCCCCCACCCCCCCATCCAGCTTCTCCGCCCACAGCCTCGAGCTGGGGCCGGACTGGGAGGGGGCGGGAACGAAAGAGGAGGAGGGGGAGCCCAGACACGCCCTGGGCCTCGAGGTGGTGAATGACGTCACGTGACTCCCTGGCTGCCTCCACACCTCATCACTAGCCAACTGATGCTGGGGAGCACTTGGAGCGGGGCGGTGGGCAAACTGGGACCTGGAGGTTCTCTTTCTATACCCGTCTTCCTTGTTCCGTGGGCTACCGATTTTCATGGGGCCCTCGGTCATCTCTTCGAGCCTTAGTTTTTTTATTTGTAAAATGAGCTCCATACCAGGAAACTGAAGAAGTGAAGTGACTTGCCTAGGATCACACAGCTAGTGGAGACTATCTGGGATTGGATTTGAACTCAGGCATTGACACCTAACTGCCCTAGCTAAGAGGTTCCTAATAAATACATACATATTTATTGGAGACAAAGCAATCTCCTGCCTTTTAGGGGATTGCACCCCACGGAAAGAAGGGGCAGGGAGTACAGAGGTGAGTATAAAATAAGTATGAAATATGTACGAAATACTTTGGGGCGGGGGGAGGGAGAAACAAGAAAAACTTAAAAAAAAAAATTCCCAAGTATACGTTAAAGCAATTTTTAAACATTTTTGATGAAGTTCCGATTTCAATCCTTCTCTTGGCCCCTCCCTAAATAGTAAGCAATCCATGTTTTATACATGTCATATAAAACATATTAGTCATTTTGTACCAAGAAGACTTGAATTTTAAAAAATGAAAGAAAGAACATGAAAAATAGTATACTTCGGTCTGTATTCAGACTATCAATTCTTTCTCTAGAAGTGGATAGCATAGTTCATCCTGAGTTCTTTAGGATTGTCCTGGATCTTTGAAAAGCTGAGAATAGTTAAGTCATTCACAATTCTTCATCATACAATATCGCTGTTGCTGTGTACAATGTTCTCTTGGTTCTGCTTACTTTGCATCAATTCATGTAAGTTGAAGAAAGATTTCTTATAGGAAATGGCCCTTGAGCTGAGGTATGAAAGAGTTTAGAGAAGCAGAGGTGAGGAGATGGAGCAGTCCAGAATAGGGATGAGCATCAGTTTAGCTGGAGTGAAAAATGAGTGAAAAATGGTTTAGCTGGCCCTTTGACTTAATACCTTATCAATTAACTAATCAAACATTTATTACGGTCTCATTAGTGCCTCATTCTTCTGTGATAGCTTCAGCCTCCTCAGATCTCTTTATATAACATCTGCCTAAGAAAAGGATTTTCCATTGCTAGGTCCTATGCCTTCACCTACACTATCATTTCATGGACCAGAAATTCACCAAGATGATGCTATATGTTCCAGCTTTCAGGGCATTCCCCAAAGTATCTAACTTCTAGAAGGAATCTAACAAATCTACTGGGCTGTTTGAATGCTTTATGTATAAATATTTGAGTATTTACTCATGAGTGCCTTTAGATCTTATGTATTTTCTATGCTAACAAGATTGCCCCATAAACTTTGCCAATATTACACAGCTATCCAAATGCAAGGAATCTACACATGGAGAAAGCCATGAGCCATGCTGAATCTTTTTTTAGAAGATTTACTCAGAATAAAATTTCTAGGGAAAAAAAAAAAAAACTTCTAGGCAAAAATATAGAGAAAAACTCACTTTTGGCGGTCTAGTACATAGAAATGGATCCAATTCTGTAATAGCTCAGTCTTTGAGAGAACTGGCATGGTCAAGGAATGGGGCTGATAGTTACATGACTGAGTATACTAATTTTCAAAGAATTAGAATATGAGTGCATAAAATGACCAAACCATACTAAACTTACTTTAATTTACTTTAGTAATCCAGAGAACTCCACAATTTTTCGGAGTCTCAGGATCTAGATTTGTTTTCTGGGTTTTTTTTTCCACTTATTTTGCTTTGATATTACTTCATTATTTTCTGTTTTGTGGGCTAGTCTTAGACCAATTGTTTCTAAAGAAAAAAAAAACCATTTCTGTAATTTCTTTAAATATGTCTGACAGAAATAAATCTTGAGCTATCATCTGTAAAGTGAGAAATTTCCTCTTGGGATCACTATTTTGAATATACATTCTCATATCTCATTGTATTTTTCATTAAGTTCTATTCTTCTTCTGTAATAGCTTTGATTTGTCCTATCTTTTCTAGTTTCTTTTACTATCCTACTCTAGGTCTTTTTGGATTTTTGTAGTATTCTCCTAGCTGATCTGTGTGCCAATAGTTTTTCTCTTCTCCAATACTTTTGACAGACTGTCACCAAATTACTATATCTTATAAGTGATTCTTAGGAGTTGAACAAATAAAAATGCGGTTCATATGATTTACTTTTTTTTCTTTTTTTTTAATAACTTTTTATTGATAGAACACATGCCAGGGTAATTTTTTACAGCATTATCCCTTGCATTCACTTCTGTTCCGATTTTTCCCCTCCCTCCCTCCACCCCTTCCCCCAGATGGCAAGAGTCCTTTACATGTTGAATGGGTTGCAGTATATCCTAGATACAATATATGTGTGCGGAACCGAACAGTTTTCTTGTTGCACAGGGAGAATTGGATTCAGAAGGTATAAATAACCCGGGAAGAAAAACAAAAATGCAAGCAGTTTATATTCATGTCCCATTGTTCTTTCTCTGGGTGTAGCTGCTTCTGTCCATCTTTGATCAATTAAGGCTCTCTTTATCGAAGAGGTCCACTTCCATCAGAATACATCCTCAAACAGTATCGTTGTTGAGGTATATAATGATCTCCTGGTTCTGCTCATTTCACTCAGCATCAGTCATATGATTTACTTTTGAAAGCATCAGGACAACAGGCCCTGGACCTTTGAGATCATCAATAAAGGAAACTTTCAGTGAGGAATTTTCCCTCTCAATACAAGTCAAAGCCTTCTCTATAGCTTGGTTGTCTTAACAATGATCTGGTGTGCTGAGAGGTTGTCATCCAATAAGTATTTATTAAATCCCTACTATGTACCAGACACTAAGCTAAGTGATTTTACAAATATTATCTCATTTGATCCTCACAACAGCCCTAGGAAGTAGGTACTATTGCTATCCTCATTTTACAGCTGAAGAAATTGAGGCAAAAGAGGGCAAGTGACTCACAGCTGGTGAGTGAAGTGCTCTTTGAATCAATATTTTCCGTTGAATCAATTTCAGAGTTCTGTCCTCTACACTACCTCACAGTACATTTTGTATAAACAAAGGAAAAATTGTAAATGATCAACAGAGGGAAGTCAGTAGTATTTAGGGGGATCAGGAAAAGTTTCTAGAAAAAATTTGGGTTTCAGTTGGAACTTGAAGGAAGCCAGAGAACTCAGAAAAAGGAGAGTATTCTAGGCAGGGGGAAAGCCTGTGAGAACTGTCCAGAATCTGGAGATGAAGTAGGAATAGAAAAAAGACAGGTGGTGTTGGATTGCAGAGTATGTGGGAGGAATAAGGTTTAAGGAAACTAGAAAGTTAGGAAGAGCCCACCGGAGTTTACTGAGAGGCACGGGCTTTCAGGTTTGACATGGTCAGATTTGGGTTTAAGGAGTTATTTGATGGCTTAATGGAAGATGTCCTGAGAGGAAGAGAGACTTGAGGCAAAAAGACCTGCCAGCAGCTAACTGCAATAGTCCAAGTATGAGATAATAAGGACCTATCTCAGAGTGGGGTCAGTGTCAAAGAATATAAGGGGCACATAAGTTTAAGAACTTAAAATCCATAGACTTTGACAGATTGGATACGTGAAGAGGTTTAAAAGAGAATAAAGAATTGAGAATGACATTTAGGTTATTGAAGCCAAATAACTGGAGGCTCTGTCACCTTTAAAGCAGCTTTCCAATATGCCCCTTCTTGTCTTCCCATACTACTACAACTTTAGTGAAGATCCTCATCACCTCATCCCTGGATTTATGAAATAGCCTCTTGCTAGGTCTGCCTGCCACAAGTCTCTCCTCACTCCAATCCATCCTACCTTTAACTGCCAAAGTGATTTTTTTAAAGCAAAGGTCCAATTCTGTCATCCTCATATTCAATAAACTTCAGTTGTTCCCAAACACCCAAAATCAAAAATCTTCTATTTGGTGTTCAAAGCCTTTTATAATCTAGTTTCCCCCACCATAAATTTCTCAATCTTTATAGCTTATACCCTTCTATATACTCTTAGTTCCAGTGACACTGGCGTTGCTGGTCCACAAACAAAACATTCCATCTCCTCTCTGGGCATCTTCTCTAATTGTCCTCCAAGTCCAGGGAAGCTTCTCTTTCTTTTGGTTTCCATTGCTTCCTTCAGGTCTCAAATATCAAATAAAATCCCACCATTTATAGGAAGCCTTTCCCAATCCCT